>NC_143020.1:39980667-40298524 GCF_055824585.1 Amblyomma mixtum | reverse complement strand
TCGAGTCTGGGCAATGTGTTTTTGTTTTTGCTTTTCCAAAGTTGACAGGCACTATCATGCATGCGTTGGAAAAACTAAGCGGAGCAAAAGAATCGTACCTTTTCAGATGGGTGATCGCAAGCTGATTTTCTACGAGCTTTTTTTTTTGCTCTTTATTTTCAACAAGGCTCAGCATCATCAGCCTGACCACGATCACTGCAGGGCGAAGGCCTCTCCCATATTCCTCTAATTAAAATTTTTAAGGAAAAATACAGACAAAAGACGGAACACGGTGAAGAGACGAGGCACACACACGACTGGACTAACCACTGTGCTTTTTTGAAGGACACAGTCGCACAGGAAAAAGTGGCATAGCATGCGCAGCTTAGTCATAAAAAATCTGCATTCTAAAGATATGCCTTGCTCTAGCGCTGTTGAGAAGGGAAGCTTAGTTCCTTCTGCATAAGGGAGATAGGATTGGTGATGCAATCATCTCCTTGCATGCTAATGAGAACGCCTCGAGGATTTCGCGCTCGATTTTTCCCTCGCCTCTGCCAGCAATGCTGAGATCAGAAAGCAGCGGGTAGCAGGCGCATTCCCGGCAGTGTCGAGGCAAGTTAGCACCGTCCGTACGAAACAGAATTGTGGTGCTCTTTCAGTGCTTCATTAATACATCACCTTTTTTTGGCCAAGGTACATTTTTTCGCAGGTCGACCCGCTGGGCTAGCACAGTGGTTACGACACTAGGCTGCTGGCCCGAAAAACGCGGGTTCGATCCGGAGTAAAATGGTGGTTTGAGCTTGTTGGTACATCTTTAAAAATTCACCAGCGCTGCGACTAGGAACAAGAACAGACAAGGAAGCGCTTGTCCTTGTCTTCCTTCTCTGTTCTTGTTCCTAGTCGGTGCGCTGGTGAAATTTTAAAGGGTTCGATCCCGGCCGCGGCGGCTGAATTTCGGTGGAGGCGAAATTCTAGAGGTATGTGTACTTTTCGACGGCAGTGCTCGTTAGAGAACCCCAGGTAGTCGAAATTTCCGGAGCCGTTCACTACGGCGTCCTCATAGCCTGAGTTGCTTTTGGACGTTAAACCCCAATAAACCTAAAGCTTAACTTTTTCGCAGGTTAGCGGAATCCTTTCCATATGCCACACCTGTGGCACAAGTAACGTAGGGGTTTTCATACTGCGTCGAACAGACCGGATGATAAGTCCTGCCACGTGCAACACGTGAGCACAGGCGTTAAAGCTTGCCGGAAGCGGAAACCGCAACATTTTCTCTGTGCCATCCAGCGACCTTTTTGATGGTGCACGGTATTTTATGCGCATAAGGCATCACTTCAGTTTTTCTTTTTTCATCTGTCTTTGGGTCAACCCTTTGAACGCCTCGAACCTTAATCTTTTGCTACACCGTTGCGGCCACTGCTATCGAAAGCTGATTCGGAAATCGGAGGCCACCATACGTTCAAACTGGTTATCGAAGCTGGCCCTCACGCTATAGTGGCAACTATTCTGCAGTGCATCAAGGAAGCAGTTCTTAGCTATCCCTGTCTGCATAATCTTGGAGTAAGCCGTTGAATAGGGTAATAAGGACCTCTCAGTTCTAGACGGGAAGCACCAGGCAATGTGATCATCGTCATGAAATGTTATTTGAAGTTCTAAATATTTAATCGAGTGGTTAGTGGGCAGTTCATACGTAAAACAAAAAGCACTCGAGAATGCTTTATAAGCTGTCAAAATTTGGTTTACAACCACTTGCACTGAGTTACTGGATGAAAGTTTCAAAAGGATTGTAGTTGATGTAGTCGACACAACAAACGTCCAGATAAAACAAATAAATGGGCAGGTTTATTAGCCTGCGAATGTTACATAAGAACACAGAAAAGACGGAGCACAGCACGCATGTCCTTTTCCGCAAGCGAGTTCGTACGGCACTGCCCGTGTCCCTCTCTCCGACCGGATGTCGAGGGGGCCGCGGTAACCGGCGAGCGGTGTCCAGATGTGGCTCCGCGCCTCTTGGGCCTCCCGCTGCTCTTCCAAGAAGGGGAGCGTGGTCGCCGGTGCTCGGAGAATGGCGGCCGCTGCAGGACTCGAACGGCCGGCGTCGCCTGTGCACTTGTCTCAAGAAACCGGAGCGCCTCCGTCGACAACAGTCGGCCATCCTTTTCCTTTCCAGCCGCCCTCGGTTGGTGTGCATCTTCGCTTCATCTGCTTTCTTTTTTCAAGCCTCAGTTTCCTCACCCTCGTCGTTGTCCGACGAATGATCCTCGCTTGCCACCGTTCCCAGCTCAAAGCGCTTCATCCTGTCCGCCGCCACGACGCCTTCGTAGAACCGCTGCGTACGCTGGACCTCTGGGACGTCTTGCACCCTGTATCTGTCGTTGGGAAGTGTTTCCACGACGATATATGGGCCTCTGTACTTTTGGCACAATTTACGGGACTCCCCCGTTGCAGCTGGTTCCCTCTCCAGCAACACCATGTCGCCCGGTTGGTAGCTCGGCGCGGTCTTTCTTCGTTTGTTGTAGCTACTTCTCTGCTTTTCTTGGTCCCGGCGTATGTTGTCGATGGCCTTCTCTCTTAGTTTCAGCATACTGGCGTCCAGCTCCAGTGCGATTTCGTCGTCAACTGAGTCCCCTGTCACGTTCCGGGGGCGAAAGTTGAAAAGCAGAGTGAATGGAGTCGTCTTCGTAGCTCGGTTTACCGTGTTGTTGATTCCCCATTGCACCTGCGTGAGCGTTTCGTCCCAGTCCTTCCCGTCGCTTCGTTCGGATAAGCTGGCAATCGCAGGGGTTATCATTCTGTTGTACCTCTCGACTTGTCCGTTGGCACGAGGCGTGCAAGTTGCGTTTTTCACGTGGATTATGCTGAGAGTCTTACAGTAGTGCTCGAATTGTCGGCTGGTGTAGGCAGTTCCCTGATCGGTAACCAACCTTCGTGGGGCCCCGAATATGGAGACGATGTCCCTGAGAAAGCTTTTGGCGTAGCCCGACGCGGTGCTTCGCACGGCCCGAATGAGCACAAACTTAGTGAAGCCGTCCACTGCCACAATCACGTGTGTATTGCCACTCTTGCTGCGGATAAATGGGCCCAAGTGATCCATATGAATGGTGTCGAATGGCACGGCCACTTTTTCGATGCTGTGCAGCTTTCCAGGTTTTTTTTCGGACGGAACCTTTCGATACAAACACTCTAAGCAGCACGAGATATGTCGCTTCACGTACCGGCGCATTCTTGGAAACCAGTATTTGCTTTCGAGCAAGGCCATGGTTTTGTCAACTGCAAAGTGACCCACATCGTCGTGGCATCGTCTCACGACCTGCCAACGTGCCGCTCGTGGCACTACCCATAGCAGACGCTCGTCGCCGTTGTTGCCACACGTTCTCCTGAAAAGCCTGCCTTCAACCAGGACATATTCTTTTCTGATGCGCTCAGCTTCTTTCGTCTCTGATGATCCCTTTAGGGAATCCACGATCGACTGTAATGTTACGTCCGTCTTCTGTGCTAGCGTTAGCCAGTCTTCGTTGGAGAGCTCTGTTACAAAGACATTAATGCCACTTGCAACGTCAACTTCTTCAGCTTCCGATGCAGGAGCCCTGCTGAGGGCGTCGACGTGGCTCATTCTAGCTCCTGGTCGATGCTCTACATCAAACGTATACTCTTGCAACTTTAGATACCACCTGCCGACACGTGGCACCAGGTCTCGCTTTGACAAAGCAGTTCTCAATGAGTTGCAGTCCGTAACAACAAGAAACTCGGTTCCGTACAGGTATGGTCTAAGCTTCTCAATTGTCCACACAACGGCTAAAGCTTCCAGTTCGTATGAATGGTAGCGTTCCTCGTCTCGCGTGGTGCTACGGCTAACATACATAACGGGGTGCATGAGGCCGTCTGGTTGCTCTTGCAACAACACTCCTCCGAGGCCGACCTTGCAAGCGTCGGTGTGCACTTCCGTTCTCGCTCCGTGTGCGTAAAGTGCCAGCGTTGGCTTGCTCATCAGCTGTCTTTGTAGCTGCCTGAATGCAGTCTCTTGAACGTCGTCCCAGCGCCATTCTTCTCCCTTGCAAAGCAGGATCGTAAGTGGCTTGGCTATCATGGCAAATCCAGCCACAAAACGTCGGAAATAGCTGCAGAGGCCCAGGAAGCGTCGGAGGTCGTGGACGTTTGCTGGTGTAGGAAAATTTGCAATTCCTATCAACTTGAGGCTGTCGGGGTTGATGGTCGATGCGGCAATTTCATAACCCAAGTAGCTAATTTTCTCTTGGAAGAAGGAGCACTTTCTCAAGCGCAGCGTGAGACCAGCCGAACGAAGGAGCTCAAGTACCTCGCCTAAGCTGTCTAATCCTTCCTCAAACGAAGCCGATGGAATCAGCAGATCATCCATGTAGGCCATGACCTTCGTGTGCCTAAGGGAGCCGAGGACGGTGTTTATCATACGCTGGAACACACTCGGTGCGTTGACAAGTCCGATTGGCATGCGGGTGAATTCGTAGTGTCCATCCGGAGTGACGAACGCTGTCTTCTCTCGGCTCTCTTTATCAATTTGCACCTGATAATAGCCGCACGCAAGGTCTAGGCTAGTGAACAGTCGTTTATCATGTAGCCTGTCAAGTTGGTCATCAATCAACGGAAGCGGATACCTGTCCTTTTTCGTTATTTTGTTGAGGGCTCGAAAGTCTATGCAAAGCCGCTTCTCGCCATTCTTCTTTGAAACAAGTAGGATAGGACTCGCGTAAGCAGAGTTAGAGTCCGTTACTACTCCAGCCTCCTTGAGTTCGTCAATCATTGTTCTCACAGCCTGCCTTTCGGAGTAGGCTAGGCGGTATGGGCGGTACGTTACAGGAGCGTCGGTGGTCACCTCAATCCGCATTTGCGCAGCGGCCGTGCACCCGATTTCCGAAAGGCACGTCGCAAAGCAGTCGCGGTACTGGTTAATCACTGCGACGAGTGCCTCTTTCTGCGTGGCAGAAATCGTTGTGCCAACCGTCAAATCTTCACCCGAGATCGCCTTTGCCGGTTTTCTTTCGTTGCTGTTTGCGATCAGGGAGGGTTCGGTATTTTCTTCTTCCATGCACAACGTTCCTCTCGCGATCTTCTGGTTTTGAGCAAAAATCAGAGGAGATTCGGATACGTTTGCCACGGGCAGGCATATCTCGCCCTGTTCATCTTCTCTTAATACGCAGCTTGGCACATACTCGCCGCTCATCTCGTGCAGCCTGCCGCGAACGAAGATGTCGCTGTGCGTAACGTTGTCACTCCCAAGCGCAATGAACCCGACGTAATTAGGAGGTATGACAACGGCCTCCTTCGCCCACAAGTTCACACGTCGCGGAGGTAGGGCCGGTATAGCAAGATTGGTAAGAGTTCCGTCTTCGTCCTCCGACCCGTTACGCTCCTCGAAAATGCGCACGGTGTTCTTACGGCGCACCACCGTAATGTGAGGCTGCTCAGTAAAGGGTTGACCGACAAGCAATGGGACAGCCTGCACTTCGTCGCGGACAACGTGTACCTTGACGTCGGCCGTAGCCTGGTCCACCATCAGCCTCGCTTCGAAGCTTCCCAGGGGTGTTGTTTTTCCCATTCCAAACCCTCTGATAGTGAATGGACGGCTGAGTGCTTCATAAGAGAGGTGTAACTTTTCCGCTTCGCTTTCTCGTATCGTTAAGCATTGGCTGCCCATGTCGATGTACGCTTTGATCGCCTTCCCATTCACGTTGGCATCCATGAAGTACTTCTGATTTAGCACCATGCTGCCACTTGTACTGCTGCTTTCTTGGGCTAGGACGGCTGTTTTAGCTGTGTCGCTGGCTGTCGAGCCTTTCCTCGAATAGCAGTCTTTGCTCTCATGGCCTGCTTTTCCACAATTCGTGCAGCGCGGTCTACGCTGAGGTTTTGGACATGCTGCCGAGAAATGTCCATATGAAGAACAATTAAAACAAAGTGGCTCGCCTTTGTCGTTGAATTTGCGTCCGGGAGCCCTCATCGATCCGTTGTCTCCAGCGCAGTGTTGAAGCTGAGGCGCCGCTTGTGACGAATTGTGTCCTCCTAAGACGCGTTGAGGGTGCCGAATAGCTGCTGGTTGATACAGCGTCTTGGCTCTAGTTTCCTTTACGACTTCTGTACGCTCGTAGAGCCGCTTCATGCACCTGAGCAACTCGTCGGGGCTGGCGTAGTCTCTGACGCTGAGGGACCGCACAAGATCTTCATTGTCGAGTCCAGTGATAAGGTATTCAATACAGGCCGGTTCGCCTACATTGCAGCGCCTTGCTTTCGCCAGCTTGTCGTAGAAGTACGCCTCTATACTTTCGTGGCGCTGTTTCTTGCGTGCTTCCATGTCCCGGAAGGTGTGCTGGAAACTGGATGCTGACGGAAATGCCTTCTTCAACTCGCGTTTCCACTCTGCCCAAGTGCGCTGGACATTCGTCAGGCCGTCGTACCACGTCTTGGCAACACCTTGCAGCTTTGTGAGTGCGAAGCACGTCGTTTGCTGGTCGCTCCAACCGTACGCTGCAGCCAGGTTGTCTACCTTGTTCAGCCACATTTCGACTGTTGGCTGGTCGTTAGATGACGGGTCATAACTTGGCACCAGTTGTGCACTTGCCGTGGCCAGTCGTCCATCCACGACGCTTGATGTTCCCGTCGGTGGGTGATGTGGGGTTCGGGCCGCCTGCAGAAGCTGGGCTGCTCCCTGCAAGGCCTCACGTACCGCCGTCTGCACCGCAGCCTGCATCAGCGCCTGGAAGTCGAAGGCCCCGGGGGCTCTTCCGTTGGGGTTGTCCAGTCCGTGGCCGTCTACCGTGTCGGCGTTCATGGATCCCCGCCCTGAATTAGACTGCCCCTCGTCGTTTCGTAGAGTATCGCTTTCGCTGAGTGCCGCCTCCCTTGCCCCCACATCGTTGGGCGCGTCGCTGTCCGTTGAAAGGCCCGGTCGTGGTGCTACCTTGCTCGCAGGACCTTCCGTCGTTGGCTTCGATCGGAGCATCATCGTGGCTTACGTGGTCGAAGCTCTCGGTGAAGGCGCCAGTTTTGCAAGGCAGTCTCAATCCCGCTTCTGAAGATGTAGTTGATGTAGTCGACACAACAAACGTCCAGATAAAACAAATAAATGGGCAGGTTTATTAGCCTGCGAATGTTACATAAGAACACAGAAAAGACGGAGCACAGCACGCATGTCCTTTTCCGCAAGCGAGTTCGTACGGCACTGCCCGTGTCCCTCTCTCCGACCGGATGTCGAGGGGGCCGCGGTAACCGGCGAGCGGTGTCCAGATGTGGCTCCGCGCCTCTTGGGCCTCCCGCTGCTCTTCCAAGAAGGGGAGCGTGGTCGCCGGTGCTCGGAGAATGGCGGCCGCTGCAGGACTCGAACGGCCGGCGTCGCCTGTGCACTTGTCTCAAGAAACCGGAGCGCCTCCGTCGACAACAGGATCAAGAAGCTACACATGCAAGAATTCTTCCAACACGTTTGTCAAAAAGAACACCTTGCAATGTGTTGTCCAACTCTGCTAAAAATCTTTGGCACAATACTGGTGCTACGCTTTCCCGGGTACAGATTCCTTTTTTCTGAATGTACACCGAATCCTTAAAATAAAAAACGGTGGGAGAAAGACAAATTGTTAACAGCTCAAGCACCTGTATTCCGTCTTTTGACTGTTTTTTTTTATGAAAACGTACCGACTGGCGAAGATTTCAACTATACTGCAATTAAACCTGTTTTCCCAGCTGCGGCCACTGCATCCCCGCAAATTTCTCAATCTCATCCGTCCACCTCACTTTTCGTCGCCTCCTGTTGCGCTTGACTTCTCTTGGAATCTACTCCGTTACCCTTAAGAACCAGCGGTTATCTTCCCTTCGCCTTACACGCCCTGCTCGTGCCCATTTGTTCTTGAGTTCGACTAGGATGTCATTAACGCGCGCATAATGAGCCTCGTAACTGTTCACTAAAACAAGAAGTGATGCGGTGACTGCGAGAGAATTTAGGGGAACTCTGAGCATGCGGCTGGCAGTTGGTGCCACGAGGCTTGTCCTTAAAGTTGCTGACGCTCATGCCAAATAATTAGATAAGAGAAAAAGCGAAAATTCGCCTAAGAATAACTTTAGGAGCAGTCAGGCTGATGATGGTCGAAGTGGCCTGTAGGTTTGTGCGTGTCCGATCAATCTCCCCGAGAGTGCCATTGGGCTCCGCCACCGGCCGCTGATGGAGCCAAAGGAGGACACTCGCGTGACATTGTTATAAAATTGAAAGGGTAAACACCGTGTGCAGTCAGGCTTGACCGTTTGGAAATTGGCAGTAGTTTTCTGAAAACAGGGCTAGTTGTTGGTTAGTCAACTATGCATGTTTGGGACTGAGAAGTAAAAGCGGATGTAGCCATTTAAAGCGAGCTATCATCTTGAAGAACGCAGAATCAAAGTAGCGTTTGGTCTGAAGTCGTCGAGAATCCCGTCGCCATGTTGCCAACGCTGTCATTAACGTTCATCTTAACATACGCACATGATGGTATCTCGCGTTCCAACGCCGGCAAAAAAAAAATCAAGAGGGCACTTTGTTCACCAAATGTGCGCTGAGGCGAAAGCCTTTTGTGTGATGTTGCTACTTGCGTCACTGATGTGTGGTTAAGATGTTAATTAAGCACTCAATTGTTTGCGAATCTTAAATGCTGGAGAGACTGGAGGGCGTTTGGGAGGCATCCGTCTGATTAGACGCTTCTCTCCAAAGGTGGTGGTGAAAACTATCTGAAAGAGGGGAGTTTGGGACACACAGGTGATTGGGTCCCCGCGAGGTCCCACTGCACTCAAGCGTTTATGTCCCGGAGGCTCATGACGCTGGCAGCCCGGCGATGGCTTGCTTGGCCGGGTCCGGAGAACGCAGTAGGGTCTCCCAAGCCTCCCATGTGATAAGGTGCTCCATGCCTCGCGGGGGATGATCCGCCCGGCAGAGGAAAAAGATATGGTCGACAGTGGCTTTGGGCTGGTGCAGAGGGTAGAGAAGGGGTTTGTGTGGACTATGTGATAGGGCGAGTGTATATAAGGGCAGGGTAAAGTGCGTGTTTGGAGCCACCTCCAAAGTGTCTCATGATAATTGTCGAGGGAGGGATGGGGTGGAGGGTACAGCCTAAGCTTGGTTTTGCAGGCCTGCGTCTTTTTCTGAGTGAGTGCATGCGCTCCCGCGAGAACCATAAGTCGGAGGCCACCGGTGCTCGGTTGTGTGAACCTCGGGCTAAACCGTTGGCGGCTTTCGAGATTCCCAGGTTCTGCAAGCACTCTCCAGCGTCCTAGACAAGGACTACATATGCGTTGGCAGGAAGTTGCGTAACCATTAGTACGCTCGGTTGCGGAACGGAAGAATGGTGGTTCGAATCAAATCGCGCAGAAAGATTTTTTCTGGTCTGACTAGAAAAAGCATGACACCTCTGCTGATAACCTTCTGCTGACAACCTTCTGTCGACAACGACGAGGCATTAAAGGCTTTCGCCTTAAAACCGGTACCTAGCGTTCAGCGCATGCGCATTCGGTATCTCTGTGGCACTGCGTATGCCTGACTAAATGCGTAGCTTTCAAGCAGACCGTGTTCCTCGAGTGATTAGTTTGCGAGGGTACCAACCGCACATGCGAAATGGTAGGTGTGCTCTTGCGGTTGGTCTCTCACAGTGGCCTGTGGATGCGCATATGGCGAACCAAAAGTCCCTTGTAATTCATAGCACGTTCGCTGACGATTCTACCTTCGAAAACAAAAAAAAAAAGAGTTCGTTTCACCGGATTAAATTGCAGGCGCTACATATCTTTACTGGAATAGAGAACGCCGGCGCGGTATCTCAGTGACGCGGGTTCGATCCCGGCCGCGGCGGCTGAATTTCTTTGGAGAAGAAATTCTAGAGGCCCGTGTACTGTGCGATGTCAGTGCACGTTAAAGAACCCCAGGTGGTCGAAATTTCCGGAGCCCTCCACTACGGCGTCCCTCATAGCCTAAGTTGCTTCGGGACGTTAAACCCCAATAAACCAATAAACCAGAATAGAGAACGAGATGCACCTGCTGAATCAGGGCAGTCAGAGCAGAAGATAGGTTTGATTGCTCGGCAGCTTGCTTTACAAGTTACTTTCCATGTGCCCCATCCTGAACTGCGCCCGCAATATTTTGGCTCTTTTAATGTATTTATCACGACTATTCATTCCAAAAGCCGCCGCGGTGGCTCAGTGGTTATGGTGCTCGGCTGCTGACCCAAAAGACGCGGGTTCGATCCCGGCCGCGGCGGCTGGAATTTCTTTGGAGGAGAAATTCTAGAGGCCCATGTACTGTGCGATGTCAGTGCACGTTAAAGAACCCCAGGTGGTCGAAATTTCCGGAGCCCTTCACTACGGCGTCTCTCATATCCTTATTCGCTTTGGGACGTTAAACCCCATAAACCAAACCAAACCATATTCATTCCAAAAAAAGTGCTGAGTGGTACTTGACAACCTCAAGGTAGACGAGACAAAGCATTTCTGAAAACAACATGCATTACTTTACTTACCTCTTGTAATCAAGTGGTTATGCTGTCGTTATCCTTTGCGTTTTCATTTTCTTCTTACTCATGCCTAGAATGAACCTTAAGTTGGTAATGTGCGCCTAACTAGGTCTATTGTCTTCCCTGACTTCTCTTGTTTTCCTGTTTAATTATGCAGGAACTACTTTTTACTCTAGTGTTACGCAAACCGAACACAATTACGCTTAATTCGATTGGTCGTGTGCCTTTGTATTTAGCGGCAGTGGTGGCCATGGAACTGCCTCAAAAAGCACTCTTGTCTCGAGGCCCCCAGTAGGCTATGTTGCCTTCGTGAGCAGCCGTCCTGGCCGCCCGTCGTTTTCACCTCTATCCCGTTATGCTTCACTTCCACGCGGTGACCAAAGATTCAGTTTCGGTGTAGAAGTCAGAAATTTTGATATAGTGACGTGACATTTTTTTACTCGTTTTTTATCGGACATGAACCTCGCCTTCTGGCAATTTTCACAGTCTAAACTGAGCCCTGAAAACTATAAACTGGTGGCACGCTATAGTTAGGAAATCAGACTACGAATGTGCTGCATGTCATCGTACGTAATTTTTACAATGAAACCTGCACATCTCGCCATCTGTTGTAAACACCGCTAACGTAGCCATTCTAGTTTGTCGTAGCCGAAAGTTCCATGTGGGTTTGTAGGCTGGTAGGAATCGACAGAGAAAAAAGCCCTTCAGGTGGCATCCTTGACAATGTAACACAAGATGAACACAGAGGAGACAGGGAGCTTCAGTCTAGGCAATTAGTGTGAGGCAGCCGCTCGACCTTTGTTCCTTTTTTTTTAAGAATGCTATTAGGTGACCTTCTGCCAAAAAGGCCATATCAGAGGGAATAAACTCTCCGCCGGTTATCTCTGGGGACGTGTCGGGTAGCTTGGAAATAGGGCTCTCATTATGTTGGCATGTGGTAAAGGCAATATTGGCCCTTCTTCCCGCGAGGTGTAACTGAGTGTGGAATTTTTTTGGGCAAAGGATCGCTTTAGCGTAGCAATTGCCCTGCAGAAACCTTTGGCCTCTGTATGGGGCTGTGGTGTGTTGTCATGATTGCCCACATATATAGTTAATTGTGAGAATAGGTTGGTGCCTCGTCGAACTGCGAGGTACATATTGTAACTAGCGAAGCCTTGTTAATGTTCATTTGGATGAGAGAACGTGGCCCACAAGACACCGATGCTCATATTATATCAGATGTGTTATGCTCACATCGCTTTATGCAATGTACTGTTTTCTTTCCTGCGCAGGTGAGATGCTGGAACGATCAAGCTGGCTGCGAAGCCGTGATGGCTGCTTCAGAGCTGAGCAAGCATTTCCACAGTGAATGTCGCTATCACTCGACCACATGTTTAAAGTGCTCGGCGTCTGTTCTCTGCGAAGACATCTGGACACACCTAATGAGCGATTGCAGCGCCTCAGTCCTGTCCGCATCATCTTCGGATCAGCATGAGTCGTACAACAGGAGTGAGCCGGTGGAGTTAGAAAATTTCAGAAAACTGCTCGACCAACGCATGGCTGACATGAAAGCTGGTGTGGAGCAAATACTTAACGACCACATGGTCCAGAACCAGACACTTGGTGAAGTTCGAAGCTGCCTAGAAGCAGTCAAGGAAGGAACAAGGACAGCGTTTGCTGAAGCGGCATCACACAGGCGCGAAAGTTTCGTAAGAAGTGTAGCTGACCCCGCCGCTGCTGATCAAATGAACGTGCGCGAGTCTTCAAAACCACCCAGTGGAGAGCTCAAGGAAGTCTCTGGGAGAATGCGCAAAGTACAGGAAACACTCACACATGAAATGAAAACAGCCGTAGGTCGAATTCGTAGCGACGTATCGCAAAACACTGCGAAAATTATGATGATGCACTCCGAATTGATTGAAGCCAGTCGAGAAGTACTGAACCGCCTCGAGGCCGTGATAGCACAAACATCGCTTGAAAGGGCTCTTTACCGATTCCCTGTGGTAATAATCGGAGGTCTGCGGGACATGGCAACCAGATACGGGTCGTCCCATTTTGTCGCCCCCCGTGTTTACCTGCGAGGCTACTCTATGTCACCTGGTGTTCGCCTCCTGGAACGCGGAGAAACTGTGTCGCTGCATCCTTGGATTGTTGTGCACAGGGGCGAACACGACGAATCTCTCGAATGGCCCTTGAGGATGGCTATCAAGTTCAGTGCCATACACCCGGACACGGGAATGGAGCGGGCGGATGGCCTGATACACCCTGCCAGCGAAATTGTTTGGCGTCCGGAGATATCACAGAAGGAACCCCAATTCCGCGGGTTACCGCCATCGTTTCTCCTCAACGAGCTTGAGCGGGACGGGTTCGTGAAAGACGGCCGCCTTCTTCTGAAGTACGATCTGATTTCGCGAAGACGAGTGAGCTAAACGCTCATTTCCTTCCTCTATTTTTTAGTCATGCTGAATCCTGCCCAGGTTTAAAAGAAATTGGTCTTGACATGCACGGAACATACTGTGTGCAAAAAATAGTACAACTTTAATTGCCGGACTGAAATTTTTACTTATGTTTTATTGCTTTGTATAGATGTTCCAGGAAAGATGTTTTAGTAAATAAAAAGTTAACGATGCTTGCATTGTGCTGCGTCGACTTTACTGTGCGCTAATGCTGCTTGCTGCACCATCCGCCTTTAAGATGTTGTTTCTTGGTCACTGCACGTTCTATCTTACGCTGCTCGGAGCTCTTTGCCTAAGGAGGCTCATTCATTTCACTTATTTAAGTTTTATTCATTTCAAGCATCGTTTGGAGTGGTGGCCATGGAAAAAGCCTTTCAACAAAGGTCTGAAGCTTCCTACGAGCAAAACCAGTGCCATTGCAGCGAGCAGTGGAAAAAAATACAGAGCCCGACAGAGCACTTGTCCAACAGCTCCTCAGCTTTTTCAACGCCAGCCACACGCACTCGTCCGACTTATCGGGGCCCTCTGTAATCTTGCTTTTTTATTTAAGCTCGTTGCTGGCTTTCGCGCCGGCTTCATGGCTTCGAGGGACATAATTGTATTGGTGTCACTCTACTACGAAATGCGGCTCAACAGAAGATGCCGGCTCAGGTTAGTTCATGCAGCCATTCCTCAAGATTAGCGCTGTGTCGCGGCAGCTAACTCAATTCAACTGCCCAAAGCCTCCCAACGGGAAGCCAGATCTCCAGCTGGCATTAAAAAGAAATACACACACGCGCACATTTGATCTATTTGCACCCCGTTCTGTGCGAATAAAAGCATCTTCTTTTGTACACGCGCCTGCCAATTATATTGCTGCCCTCAAGACAAAAAAATATCTGAATGAATCGCTCATTCTTGGGCGATGGAAACATAGCTCTTTCGCACAGAAATATAAATTCATCGGGTACGAATATCTGCACATTCGTCCTGTTGAGGTACACCTTGAACTCGTGTTAATCTCTTCACCTTTTCTGGCTTATAATACTGGTACGGTTAATTCAAGGCGCTTGCTGCGCGAAGCCGATTTTAAGGAAGTGTCATGTTCGTTCACGTGGTAAAGGCTCTTGTTTTCGCCCATTATACCAATATGCATCTTGCCATTGACGATCGCGGTTAGGGCGCGTGATATTGATGGCACGGTGTCAGGGGTCGAAGACGATGAGACCGCTATGACGTATCGTTAGACAAACCACAAAATTAGTTAATGTATTAAAGTATTCACAGTTCACTCTCGTATTACGCAATGCCTTAAAGGGTCGCTAGGTTCGTTTGAGTATCACCTGGCGCACCCTTTTGCAGCCACCGACACGCCTGTTGCCATCACATACTGCTTTATTACACAGCGTAGTCCATATTATTTCATGACGGTAATTATTTATCCCAATTAACGAATTATTTTTTGAATTTATTTAGCCTACTGTGTGGTGCAAGGTGCTCGTGCAAGGCCTGAATTGATCGAACTGAACGAGCTCCCTCAGTGGCGCAGAGGTGTCGTGCCCGGCTCCTGACCCAAGGGACAGCGGTTCGATTTAGCTTTTCCACCTCTTCTTTTCAGCGAAACGTGTTTTCTACGTCACTAACCTTACGACGAATCATGATTTTCGAGCTTTGCAACGAGGATGCCGGGTTTTTTGCCGAAAGGAACAGTTGCTACTTTCACCTGAAAATGAAAAGAGCGACTCCAAATGTTCTAGATGCATCTCGAAAGGCCGCAGGTTGTCACAGTGCACACCTTTTCCCTTGTTAAAATAGTGCCACAGAAAGGGTTCTCTCGACGCAGGTGGTATAGGATGGCCAAGGCCTGAAATCCATCCTGGTGAGGACGTGCGCGAAATGGCTCCCAACCAGGCAGACGCTCTGGCAGACTTCAGGAAGCTATTTTCCCTAAAGCCACATTCATGAGAACTTTTGCGTGTAGGAAAGAGGTGGTCGCGCCGAATAAAGAAAAGGGGCAGAAACTAGCCCCTGCTACCGGCTATGAGGAAGACCTTCGTCAGCGTGGTCTTCGTAGGTCGAATCTTAATGCCTGCTAGTCTCTAGAAGGGACTTGCGACTGAGTCAACTCCCTGCTTAATAGATTCCAGCAAAAGAGAGGAAAGGAATTTCCTGAGCGGATGCGGCGATTTTTTCCGTACAACGTTTTGCTATGGTCTGCGACTTCTCAGTTTTCGAACAGGCTTCCAGCAGTCGTTCTCCGTGTTTATAAAAATCGGCGGTCAGGACGGCCCTCACACCGCGAAGACTCTACGAAGTGGTAGCAGGTGATCGCTGTACGAGGAGTGGTCGTCACTGTCCCATTCAGTATTATTAACTAGTGACGTACGGCGCCCTGCATAGCGTGCAATGTTCCTCGAAACTGAGCGTTACCCGTAGCGAAAGGAATTGGCAAAGAGGAGACACTCCCATAAGGCACAGTGGCCTATTTCACTAGCGCACCAAGCGGCTGAGGGAGAAACTTCTCATTTTTCTTTATAAGCGCGCGTAATTTGGAATGCTAACATGAGCTGCGGTGTTCCGCCCCCTCATGAAGCAATATTCCGGGTCTGTATGGTCTTCCATGGTGGTCTATTTATTTCGGTGGAAAAAAATTACACTGCGGGCGCTCTTGAAGGGCCATCAGCGCTGCTACGCCACGGCTTTTCTCAAACAGTGCCAATCCAGAAAAAGACACCAGGTACTTTGAGGTATGAACGTTTATTTTGTTCCATATAAACAGAAAAAGAAACGACACAGTTTCCATCGCCATTTCGAACGAGCACTAAGCTCGTTCCCCACTTCTTGTGCATCTGGTGTTACGGCAACACTGCTCAAAGCAGCGGTTGTCGCTCCCCCCGAGCACTATCTGCTGACAAATGTAAACTACGAGCAGGCGTCACTGTGATAAACCTTACACAAATGCTGTGCGATCATGCGAAACGCGCGAGAGCGGCGAAATTACGAACAAGGGCAACATGCTTTTGCGAACCTCGCATGCGGAACATTGATGCACTGAATATAATATGATATCTCCCATTAATTTAAAAGCATTGCTCCATTCCCCGGTGTTATTTTCTGCCCTCCGAAGGCTGTAAGTTCCACTCAAGGGTTAACTCTGCGTTTTGTTCGTCAAGTGTTTCGCACAGTGAGGGTTACAACCCGGGCTTGCAACCAATCGCTTACAGTGTGTTCGGAGCACTATGAACAAATTCGAGGGTGCAATTCATGTCTTCAGAAGCGTAGAAGGAAGTTTTGCGGTGCACCAGATAATGGTTTTGAAGCTTTGAGAAAGTCCTAGGAGTTTTTGTTTCCTTGTCGTTTTGAAAAGCGCAGTCTCGTGTTTTCACTACAGAGGTGCAATGCGTTTTTTTCTCTAGAGAGTGAGACTAAGTCTCGAAGCAGAAGTTTCTAGTTTTTGATATTTGCATGCATTACTTTTTTTGCGACCATCTTGAAAATTTGGCTCGCGTTCTAAATACACGGGAACGGTCATTTTCGATGCGTTTGCCCATTTTTTTTTTCAAGTTGAGCATATATAATCCGACCATCACCAAATATCACTAAAAAGAAGTTGTATACTTTTCGGGCCATAAAAAACCACGTCACCGTAAAGCTCAACGCGCAAGCATGAGAAACTAACCGCTAGACGAAGCGTATAAGTCGTGGCCATGCCCCTCGCTAACTGCGCTATTCAAGGCATCGGCCGGCGTGGACAGCCTGGACTGGTTGAAAAGCAGAGTAGTTATGCAAAAACGCATTTGTCACCTTGCCGTCGTCAGAAATCTCCCGAGTTCCGCGTCAAAGACTAAGAGAGACGCAAACACACGGAGTCTGCGTGTTAACAAAGACGCCATGCAGTCAAATGGGCCGCCGCGCAGACGACTGTATCCTCGGTTGGTTCTGCCTCGTCTGCCCGTCTTCCCCGTCGCCGATCGTCCTCGCTGCCCGCGTCAACGCTGGTGTCGCCACTTGATGGATGGGCGAAAAACTAAGCCATTACGCAGTTCATGGGCCCAGATTTAGTCGAGTGCCCGTTCTTGATCAAATTTGTTTCTGCATGCATTGGCGTTTAAACCTGCGCCAAGCCCATACCTCTAGCAGGGTAGTGCACAGCAAACCTCGGAGAAATGGCTGCCGTTAGGACAAGGAGCGCAAGGCGCACAACTGAGGCACTGCGCAGCCCTTACTTCAACTGCTTCGGTGCATATCCGGCTTGGTGCACCCAGTTCAGATCTTGTTTCTCTTTTGAAACCGAAGCCACTCGCTTCTGAATTTTGGTGAAAGGAAACCGCTCAATTTTTGCAGTAAAGAGTTATTAGACTGTTGAACGCAAATAAGATTCAAAAGTGAAAAAAAAAAATAAACACGTCACCGGTGCGCTACCAACGAACGACCTTCAGCCTAGACAAGGTCAAAATGCGTTTTGCAACAAGCAAGATGTTAATTACCCACTAGGGCTCTACTAAGCCGGGCTAACAGTACGCTTAAGAAAGACGAGCATTAGGAACATGGTGGTGCTAACCAAAAGATAGCCCGGTCACCCTCAATCCTGGGCGGAACCCTTCCCAAAATTTTATCTCCTTATAACGGGATGAAACTGAATACCTTAGGTCGAGTACAACGGAAGTGTACTAATTGCGCATTGCAATTTATTTATTGTTTCTAGAAAATGAACTTTTCTCTACAATGTACAGTCATATCTCGTTGGATAGCGTATGTCGAGCACCATTGCTTTTTACAAACTATAAATCTTAATTACTGCTCATTAGTTAATTATGACTAAAACTGAACTTTGCGCTACAATATCGGCTCCTATATCGCTGCATAGGTTGCATGAAATATAATTACACTTCACTAATTACAAGTCTTAATTGATTGCTGTCGATTACTTACCGTCAGTTATTTAACTGTGACTGAAAATTAGTATTTACGGTACACTGTCATAATATGACGTTGGATAGCTTGTGTCGAGTACAGGTGTACTGTACTAATTGCGCATGTTAATAATTGCCGTTAATTACCTAATCATGAGAAAATATTCTACTGTAATCTGTAGTTTCGAATCATAATCGGTGTATTATATCCAACATATTTATATTTTACTAGTTACGATTCTTAATTACAGTTTTTTATTTATTTGTAAGCAAAAATAGGACACTACGATATACCGTCCAGAAGAACTCAACGAGTAGAATCTGAAAATATATATAATCTTTCAGCTATTGCCCAAAGTTCGGTGTAACGAGAGTAGACCCGTATGATTTTTTTTTTTTCAGTACTGTTCACATAGCGCTACCGAGAGAAATTCCTGCTGACGTTTTCTGCATTTCCGTTTTCTCGCCCCTTTCAGTAGCAGATCGCAAGGTTGTATCACTGGAGTACTAGGCTGCGGTGTAGAAGCTCCCATTTTTCAGCGACATGTATCGAGGTTACCTCAAAAGCAGTGGTAGGTCTCTACAAAAAACTGGCACCCCGCTAAGTAGCAACGCAGCCTTTGAGTAACCAAGGCTACACAGGCACATTCATCCACCGGTAGACTACATGCCTTCCCTGTGGTTGTCAGTTTACGGCTCACAAGCAATACCGGGTTCCCTTCTTTGAGCATTTCGCACTGACTGAGCACTGCTCGCAAGCCTCTTTCACACCGACCGCACTGCAAAATGAGCGGCCAGAGTCCCGAGCTCTCAAGATCGGTTTACGGATTAACGCCCTCTTTAAAGAAGAGCTACTTCATAAACTATCGGAATTGGCTCTGTTTTCTCCAAGCATTTCATAATGTAGCTATTGTAATAGCCAGTTAGGCCCTGTAACGCCCGTATGTTTGTCTTCGTAACCTTCCAGGGGCACTCATGAACCACATGGAACTTCGTCACCAGTGGCCTTCGGGGAGCACCCGCCAATAGCGTGTCTTAGGCATTCCAGCTGGTTTTTTTTCTGCACTACCAGTTACGCCTTCCTGCTGCAAGCGGGTGACCACTTCTCGACAGCAATGTAAAGGCTCCTCCTGGCTGCTAAAAAAAAAGAGATGCCATCAAGGTAAGCAAGCGCGTAATCTTCTCGAATCCTTTAAGGTCGCTATCAATAAGCCGTGAGAAACTAAACGGGGAGCCTTCTGGACCTCTCCTAATTTCCTCACTATACATCTTCACACCGACTGAGAATATTTGTTAGAGGACCAGAAATCGTAGAGAAAGAGCGCGCGAAAGGTGCCAGTGGGCGAGATGAATGCCGCGTGACAGCTTTCAGTTTTCGTGATTGGAACCTCATCGTGTCAGAAGCGCTGCTTTGGTTCTCGTTATTTTCTAGGTTGCAGTGCTTGAGCTCATTTCCTCTCATTAATCACATTTTGTCAAATTTGTTCTAACTTAACGTAAGTTGTTCATTCCATTACTTTTCATTGTTTTCAGAACGCTAAGTTTTATGACTCAAGCATACCTGGATGTTTTGTTCCAGCAAGTCCGAAGAGTCAATTATGTTTCATTGCGTTGCATACCTTTATTACCTAAAATGAATTGGTTTTGTTTTTTTATATATCACAAGGTTGGTGCTTCTAGCAACGAAAAACGCAGAACAATCGTGCGTAACAATTTGGGGTTAAGCATATTGTCACGAAAAGCGAAACAGTGTATTATGTGTGGGCGTGCACACGAACGAATTCTGCTGTAGTGTTGTATTCGTCCTCAGGGGCTACTCACCGGCATCCGGTCCATCATATCGGCGAATTGATGTATCCCGCGTCCTTGGATGCGTTTTATTTGTAGGTGTAAGAGATGGAGGTCGCAGAACGGTAGTGAGGCACTTTCTTCTTATACTTCCTTTCACACGGCGAAAGCAAATTCAACGTTCATAAACTTCAGGTGTTTTTAGGTTAAGATTAGCAGCTGAGTGGGAAACGTTTGTCGGTGCAGAGCCTGTGCCCTTGTGTGGAAACAAGAGCTTCTAGTTCCAGGCAAGTCCCCAGTGGCAGGGGAACAAGTGAACAAGGCGGCATTCAGACCAGTCCCTCAAGCAAAAAGTATAAATCTGGTGTATCTTACCCGCACTCACAAAGATGCCTTTACCCTGCAGTCGCTGTATTCAGGCTGATGATGCTGATGATGAAAAAGGAAAAGTGCTTCCTGTCGCGTTCGTCCGTTTGCCTTAGTTTGCGTCTCACGCATTTTTCTTAAGTATTGTTCAAAGGCTAGTTAACCGAATTATGAATTCATACTGCTGCATTACATTCCCCGTAGGAGTCCATTTAGAATGTGCTTATTCCTTACAAATTAACCTGAGATTATATATCAGTATAAAACAAATTACAGCTATCGTTCACAGTGATTATCCGTTCCGGACGGGCACGAGATTCCTGTTCATTTTACAGAATATTTAAGAACATGCTATCATTATAAATGAATTTTGCCGCTTCTTATATCGTTCGAAGTATGCTGGTTTGGTTTAATTCCTTCGTAGGCTGGTCCTTCTTATATTGTCGTCATGGGTGCTTATCCTAAGTTTCTCTTTCTTGTCGTCATTGCTATCTTTTTGTTACAGTCTGCGTATCAGTGACTGGACAATGACGAAACCGATCATCTTTAATTTTTATTGGCGCTGCCTATACGCAAGGACCTGGGGTAAGATGTAGAGGCGGCAAAATGCAACTACTCACATGTCAGTGTAGAAACGGGGATGTTTAATGGTAACTCGCCAATCTGTGCATACTGATTCAAGCTATTGGGTTCTTTGTGAGAAAGAGCATCTTTACTGGGAAATACTTCACGCGGGCGCTGCAATATTTTGCGCGAGGCAGTATGTGTCTCGAAATCCACCTACTAGCAGGGTCTTGGAATTTCATTGCTCATCTGAAGAGCAATCTCTTGCATCACGCATTAAAAAAGTGCACTGACTATAAGTCGTTGTAGTAGTTATTGAGCCGTTCTCTAATGGTATTGTTACCCCTTTGCTCTCGAAATATCGATGTACAAGAAAGCAGCGTACCAATCTAAGATGCGATTAACCACTTAAACTTCAATCAACTCTCTCCCTTAATCGTTGCCTGTGGAGAATAATGTATCCAGGTGCCGGAGATCGCGAGTGTTGTAGAAGAAAAAGACCTTGTGCCATGGCGCTCTTTGGCCACAGATGCCCTCGGACCATAAAAATAAATAATCGTCGTTTGTTGGAATTTGAGGTCGAATAAAGTACGCAAAATCAAACCTTGATATAATTTATTAACAATATTGTAGGAATTCTTTCAAGTTTTTTCGGCAGAAAATCGAATACATTGACTCTGGTAAAACATTATCTCCTAGCATAAATGTGAATATTTGCGATGAAAGACGTTATTCGGGCGTTCCAGCTGGCGGACACAAGTTTGAACTTCAGTCGCATTTGTTGCTAAAAATAATTGAACATGCCATAGAAAATGGGTTTTATTTTGTATCAGGCACTAAGTACTTTGAATGGCCTAAAACGACCCCAGATGGACAACGTAAGGCAATCGCAATGAACACGACTTCCTTCTTGCACCTACAGCTAGCCTTCTGTAGTATCGTCAAGCTTTGATCTATATAAATTGGTCCAAACTATCCCTGCTGTCTTTAACCTAAAAGGTATTGTTGAGTAAATCTTGGTCGGAATGGTTATCTGAAGACAGTGTTAAGAGCATCATAAACATCGTTTCGGACCTCTGTAATAAAGAGCAATCAAGAACTGCTTCTGATATAAGTGTTAAATTTCGAAGACCACACTTGAATTCATGCCGACGCTAATTAAGATACCTGTTAGCATCAAGTGAATTGAGAGTGTGCCTACTTGTGATGAGCTGCAAGAGTTTACGAGAATAATTTCTAAGAGCAACGGGGCTATGATTATTAGTAAGCAATAGGTTTCAGGCCTTAAAAATGCATTACGATTGCACGATTCAAAAGTGGACGCTGGAATTGGGTCAGCAAGAATATCATAGATTTTATTTCATTTCTCTCTTTCTTTATTCATTGAAGTCTCATATTTTCAAGAAAGTAACTTGTTAGGCTGTGAATGCAAATGTATTGACAGGCAACGAAAAAAAAAAGCGCGAGATACATTGTAACTGTGCATTTGTAGATGGTGCGAGGGGTTGTTAGCGAGAAATATTTTAGTTAGGAAATGCGACAGATAAATTTTGCAAGAATAGAAGCGCACACACACAAACAAGGACCTAAATAAGCGACATGATGTAATTGCCCTTATCATTCGTCACAAGTCACATCCCCACCTGTGAACATCGGATATATTGTCGATCAAGAAGATGGGGCAGTCAAACATGCGAGTCTTACGTTTTTGCATTTTACTATAAATCAGTGTTCAGAAAGGCAATGTCCTGAACAAGAGTAAATAAAAGTCAGCGCTGATATTTGTTTGTTTGTTTCATGCAACCCTGTACTTCTGCCGCGTTTTTTTCAGCAATGGAAAACTTCATCACTTATTGTGAATTCGTTGTTATTCAAGGAATAAAACCTGCATACGCTGTAGGATTACAAGACGAGATTTCTGCGTAATCAATGAAAATGATAACTGTACTGACGATTAAATTTCAGGCTTCTTATAGCACTGGAGGAGGACGAAAAAGTTGTTCGATGGGACGTCAGCAACGATAAGATTTCAGATTTCCAGTACTGTCCACCACACCCTGCCGTCCATCGTTAAATGATGGGAAAGAAGGCTCGGCGAGCTTTATCTTCCGTTACATTGATTGCCTTCCTTCTAGGTAATCTTTTCTTGCCTTCCATGAAGGAAAGCTTCGTTGAAAACATGCCGTTACCTCATATGACGCCATCTACGGGCCCAACTTTGCGCTGTGTGCTAAGGGAGAGCTGAAATACCTTCGCGGTTTTAGTTCGTGATTACGTCACCATTTCAAATGATTGCCCCAAAACGCTTTGGAAGCTTTACCTGCAAGTTTCTTACAACTGTCCGCTTCACGTTAGTCAAATTCTAGAACTTCTGCAGTTGCCATTTAAAGTGAAACGGCCAATGAACCAGCTCAAAGTGCAGCACTACACTTCTAGTTTTGGCTCATTTTTATCCCCCACGCACTGTAATTCTAGCTTGTCCGGCACCTGAACGCCACAAAACACGTCTTGCTTTTTATCCGTGCTTCTGCATGACAGCATTTCAGCAAAAGAGCATTCATCTCTGTCTTCTGTGGGAACCTGACACGACGTTTCACCTCTGGGGAATAAAGATTTTTAAATGCAGAAGCTTCTAGGTTTTTGCGGAACTCTCACTCCTATGTTCGTTCTTACTTGCGACATCGGCTACGGATGAAAACACGACTTACTTGGGCTCATGGCCAAAGCTGATGTACACGAAAGCGCAGTGTATTCTGATTGCTGGTGCACTTAGCGTGTGATGTATAAGCCTGACGTCATGACGGTATCAGAGAAGTTGGCATCTGCTCGTAATACGGTATCCCTACGTTCATATTTTACGTCTCACGCCTGGCACAAAATATCACACTAACGATGGGTAGCTCAGGCGAAAGAAGTTAGGTTTAGAGGAGCATAACGTTAGCGGGTCGTTCCGACCTTTGTCGTCCGTTAGCAAGAGTGATAATAGGTGAAGGTTGCAAATGTTCCGCACCACAGTGCGAACTTCCTAAAGTGTGCTAATGGTCACCGATCTCTTAACTGTGCGTCGCTATGATGGCTACACGTGTTAATATTTACACCAGATTTCTGCTTTTAGTATTTGAAAAGACATCGTAATGAATTCATGGTGAATTTTATGCTCCACAGAAAAACAACGCAAATTCCAAAGGAGTTCGATGTCACCAACACGGTGAAAATAAAACCGACACTTCAGCAGTTAAAACCTTATTCAATGAGTTAATCAATCAGTCAAATAAGTGATTACCTACTCATAATTCATTGACTGACCGACCAAACAACGAGTATTTCTATTTAGTGCACCCTTATCAATTCGTCTTTTCTAACCTGGCATCTCTTCTGAGCTATAGCCAGTTTTTTGGGGCTATAACCCCAAACATTACTTTTGTCGCCCTCATAGAACGTCTTCGTTTTTTAACATGCGTAAAGTATTTGAAAATTTAATCTCCGTTCTTAATTTACCCAGTAAAGCCAGGCACGAAGGCTTTCTTCTTAGAGCTCAATCCATTATAACGGTTTGTTATTGTGACAACGATGGTGAAACGACTGCTCAAAGGGACACGTGGCAGGTCAATAAGAAAGGGTTTCTGAATCTCCGGGCCGCAAGGAGTTATTCGCTTGTACCGGAAAATTTGCAGTTCCACTTCGCAGTTTCCTACCATGCATGGCTTGATGTTAGAGATGGTGACTTGTGCCCGGAAGGGGTGCACCCGTCTTGCGCGGACGCTGAAGCCATGGGGAGCTACGGTTGGGGAGAGAAAACAGAATTAACATAAAATCATGTTGCTTGCGCCGGCAGGAACAAGCCAGCGCAACTTCGAAAAAGTTTCAAGATACACAAATTCTCCTAAAGATTACACAGCAGAGGTGAATAAGAGGTGAGTATATTCATCTTACAGCAAATATCGATGACCCGTCCTAGACCACAGAAACTGCGGGCTTCAAGACAAAAACAAATATTAATGCACCTACCTACAGAAATGTGATATGTTATTATTCACTTCGAATAAATCATGAGGTGCGGAAAGTTTACTGAGGAAATGCGTCGATAAATCGGTTACATTTGTTCAGAAGTGTGCTGTGAAGGACCACTTTATTTCTTTAATTTTCATTTACATACCTTGAGGGGCCGGAGGGCATTGCTTAAGGAAGTGGACTAAATTGACTAAATGCCATAATATGACACAGGAACGTGGCAATACAACAGGAGGAAAAAATAATTTAGGGAACAAAAAAAAAAGAAAATACAGGTTCGTTGGTTAAACACGTTTTTGACGACAAACTTGAACTACAGCGTAAAGGTACTCGTGTCATTTGTGGTGTGCAGGTGGTTGCGTTGGTTCGTTATCATAGTAATAAATGTGGAAAAAAATGCATTACACAATCAAAGATGCACGGCTACTTTATCTAGATTATAACTGCGGTGAAAAAAAATATCTGCCTCTCCCGTAACCGAGAATAGAGTAAACATGAAATGTTTACAGGCATAACACATTGCTTGTAGATGGTACTAGTCAAAATCTTGAAATGGGTCTAGTGTTCGTTGTCGGCAGGGCAGGGGCGAGCAGTCTTCTTCTGTGGCGTATCACTCGAAAAGCGATCGCTTTCCGCAAGACGCTTACTACCTCTCGTTTTATCAGGCTCCATTGCTCGGCTTAAGCAGCTGTGACGGTGGCGGCATTGAAATGCAGGACGATGCAGAAGCGTACGGGACACGACGAGACGCAGGCCTGACAAGAATGTATAGGCAGCGCGTTCGAATACTCCGCGAGCGTGTATTCATCTGCCTGCCAGAGGGGTAAACGGCATGACCTGAGGGCCCAGCGGCCGGTCTTTTACATGCGCGAGTATGCACAGATCACGTACGACAACAAAGTGTATCGTGGCATGTATGTGCTTTTTGCACACGTTATTAGAAATCGGAAATTATTATTCCGTGCATTATCAAATGCGCAGCTCGAGTGATACGTGATGAAAATTGAGAACACACTGGCAGCAGTTATTTTTTGTGACTCGTTTGGAGAGCAACCGGCGCTTGTATGCCGGTCCCGTAGGAGGGCTTAGAGAGTCTTGTTGAATCTCGTTAAATCTCGCGCGATGCCCGGATGTTCTTGTTTAAGTACCCGGATGAGTGGAATTCAGTGCCCGGATGAGTGGGATACAGTGCCCGGATGTTGGCTCTCGGTCTCGGCGTGACGTCACCACACTGCCGACAACGGGAGCTAAAAGCATTTAATGCTTAAGGCCGCCGCGGTGGCTCAGTGGCTATGGTGCTCGGCTGCTGTCCCAAAAGACGCGGGTTCGATCCCGACCGCGGCGGCTGGAATTTCTTTGGAGGAGAAATTGTAGAGACCCGTGTACTGTGCGATGTCAGTGCACGTTAAAGAACCCCAGGTGGTCGAAATTTCCGGAGCCCTTCACTACGGCGTCTCTCATAGCCTCAGTCGCTTTGGGACGTTAAACCCCATAAACCAAACCAAACCAAACCATTTAATGCTTAAAATGTGCGATGTTTCATATAGAAGTTCTTGTTCGAAGATGTTGAGTGTGATGATAGATGTGCGAAATAGTGATATTCGAGACACTTTCCTTCATAACCAAAAAAGCAAAGGTGAAACTTTGATTTCATTAAACACACACTGGATAAACGAGAGAAGTTACTAAGTATAAATATCGCGCTGCGATTTGTGCGTACTAGAAAGTTCAAATAAAATGAAGGACTATTTTATTCCTAAAGAAGGGAGAGGCAGCTGAAGGAAAAGGAGAGTCACGCATGACAAAAAATCAGCTCGTTTGTACAGTTTGGAGTAGAGTGCACTTGAAAAGGGTAGCGTGTTACAGTGAACGAAAAGTACGCAGACTGCTTGAAACATTGGAGAGGAACTCAAGCTCCGCCTTTTAAGGTATGCACGATAGCTTTGGTCGCCACACCGTTCTCGACAAACCCGATGCCACGAACGCCAGCATAGCTTCAGCGCCGAACCAACTGGCAGCAATACGCAAGCTTCGTGGTGAACGCGCCTTACGTGTGCTCTACGTTGCTCTCCGCTCACCGCGTGATTCCTCGGTCCCCGCACGGCCCCACTGCCCTCCAATGAGACGAGCTGGAGGCGCTACCGTCGCGCGCTATCTGTTGGGGCAGTGGTGTACATAGCGAGGAGGAGGAGTGAGTGGTTTTAGTGGGCTTCGCCTGATGGCGCTACGTGCGCCCCAAACGAAGAGGAAAAGAAGCGGAAACGTACAGGTGCGGACAGAAGTAAACGGAGCGCGCCGCACAGGAAAGGACTTAGAACTGCGTGTCAGCGCCGCCTAGCGAACCAGACGAAAGTTCAAAATCGCCGCGCGCATGTCCAGGCTCCCTACCGGCGCGAACCCCTCATTGCTCCGCTTGCCTAGCATTCGACCCGCGCCTATGTCATGCTGATGATGATCGCGATTGGATGGCCGCTCCCTGTGTAGCGAGCGGGCTTTCGGAATGCACAGACCACTGACTTGATAAGGTACCGGTGCTGAGAGCCGGCTGGGAGGCACCCCCTCCTAATTGCTGGGCCCCGGCCGTGAGCCTCCTGATGATGGAAATAAAGTTCGTTCATTCATCATTCATAAGGTAGATTCCGCGGGGACGACACTACCATTAAGCCGCATGATCTGAGACAGCTGTAGGCGTGTCTCCATCAAAAATAGCCCGCGTCCTTCGAACTTTTGTTGCCTGTTGGATTTATTTGTACCTCGCTATTAACCGAAAGTGCTCAAAACGCTCGATCTACCAGCTCAGTTTCGGGTTCGTTTATTATAGTTGGTTTGGGTTTTGGGTTCGTTTATTAGAGTTTAATTTAGAGGGATGTGCGGCGTATTCCAAGGATAAAAACGTGAACACAGATATCACGCAAAATGCAAGAACATCTCGGAGAAATCATTAGTTTGGTCATAGTTCAACACTAAACCAGTAGGCAAATTTTCTTCTCCGGCAGCATTCTGCCATCAATTCAACGTAGGAAGCATGTCACGGGATAAAATAAATAAATGAAAACGTCCCGATAATCATGACAACGTGATAGGTACAGCGCCTTTGCAATGTGCCGAAACGGGGCTTCTTGGAATGTATAAGGAAGCGAGGATAATAGATAGAGTGATTTTGACGGCCATATGTGGCGGTTTTTCATTTCATTTATTTCATTTATTTGATTATACATTTGAAGTCAAAATATTATGTCAACTTTCTATGTGCTAACAGTTTGGAAAACGAAGTTAGAGAATTGATGAAGGCGGTCAGCTTTACTCAGACCATGATAACTTCTAAGCTCGCAGCCTGATTAGTGCCGTTTTATGGCCGTGACACTGCGAAGGGTGAGTTTCGAGGCCACACACTGTCAAATATGCTACTCGCTTAGGCTTTCACTGGCAAATCAGATTTGCCGTATGGTATCGCTGCTGAATGGGCCAGCGTGGCTAACATGAGAATTAAAATATTCTTACACAACTTTTAGGTGTTCGCACCATCTAAGATCGCTTTATGCACGTCTCCTATCAAACATCGCGTCTTATATCGCAGTATATCTTCCCTCTTCCTAGATCTCCCTTCGCAAATGGCACGCAATAGAAACTTACTTTCACATTCAGAGTGTGGAGGTTTTCAAATATAGGCTTGTAAGAAGGTGATTCTGACTTACGGATGATACTGTCTGTCTAGGAATGTGTATTTTTACGGTGGTGAAATCTGTTTCCATGCCCATATGCCAATTTTAGTAAAGTGTTCATTGCTTGGAAATAAAGAAAATGCCACCTACCTCCTGCGGCGATGAATATACCCTTCTGCATGACACCTGCAGAGGTGCGTGTAGTAGGTCCATCCCGGCGCGTACGAACTCTCACGCTCACATTAGTGCACGCCTCGAGTTGTGTGCAAGTGATACTGGTCTGCTCCGGACCAATGATGGTGTTGTTATGACACGTGCCGAAACGCTGTTGTCCAGGGCTGCGCCTACTGTGGTTCTCGTCGATGAAGTCAACCAAGTAAGAGTCGAAGCAACCTTTCGGTCGACTCCAATTCAGGCTGAAGGAGTTCGTATCGATGGCTGCCAGCGTGAGGTTGACCACGTCAGGAGGCTCAGCTGCATTTTGACCATCACGTAAACAATGGGCTTTTATGCAAAGGTACAACGTTATGCATTAAATAACCGATTCTTCCCCGAGAGTGCATGCAATAATTACAGGATTTCGTTTAGATAATCCCCAATGTAAAACTCGATTTAGTGCGCCTGCTCATACCGGGGAAAATATTGAACGGAACTAGCTTAAAGAAACGGCTTTTCTGTAATAAGTAATAAATATAAAAGTAATAATATAAAATAATAAATATACTATAAAGTAATAAATATAAAATTATGGTGTTAATGTGCCACGCGTCGCAAGAATTATTTACTTTTATTTGGCTTTGCAGCTAATATCGAATGGTATTCCGGTATTCGCATAAGCGACATGGAGGGCACAAACGCTGGGAGCACGAACAGGCAGCCGAAGAAAAACAAATGTCATACATTTCCAAGCATCCTGAGGGGCCTTTCAGGCTCGCCAGGCAGCATAAGGAGTTGACGAATTCCGTCCGCGGATGGACGAAATAAAGTAATAAGCATTCTTCAGAGCACAAACAAACATCTCAAGGACGACACAAGGTATGCATTGATTTTCCACTTCGACCAAATAAAGTAATCATCTATTATTCTTTACAATGTGAAGCTAAAGTTATTTTGCTCATACTATTCAGTCAAGAAGCCCTCCGACGGCGCCACTTGCGCCGAAAAAGTATAACGTAATTAGAGCAATTATTTTCGCTTTTAGTCTCTTTGAACTCTCTGTCAAAGCAAGCATGCTACTGAAAGAAGAACTCTTCTCGGATGCCAGTAATTACAAACTAAGAGCTGAAACTTGGGCAGGTCGGTATCGGTGATCCTTGGAATGAGGGTTATCGAAAACTGATACGTTTAACAGAGAACAGATACACACCACAAATGCTAACTTTATGCTGAAAGATTCTCAGACAACCAAGGCGAAGCTGACATGAGAGAACTCACGGTTTTTTTTTTTTTCTGGCGCATGCGCCTGTTTGTCCTTTCATGTCACATCAGCCTTTGTCGTCTGGGAAGCTTTTAGTCGGAAGAAAGCGCTTGCGGTGTGTGCATCGGTTCTTTGTCCGCCATCTTGTCTTGCTCTACCACTCATGGTTTGGTTTGGTTTATGGGGTTTAACGTCCCAAAGCGACTAAGGCTATGAGAGACGCAGTAGTGGAGGGCTGCGGAAATTTCGACCACCTGGGGTTCTTTAACGTGCACTGACAACGCACAGTACACGGGCCTCCAGAATTTCTCCTCCAAAGAAATTCTAGCCGCCGCGGCCGGGATCGAACCCGCGTATTTTGGGTCAGCAGCCGAGCACCATAACCCCTGAGCCACCGCGGCGGCGCTCTACCACTAATGCCAGAGACTAAAAACATATACGCACTTAATAGCTTAACTGAGGTGAAAAGGTGTGTGGAAATATTACATGCATACCTCTAAATTCCATATTTTGTTTAAGACTTGAAGCCACATAGAAGTTAAACATTCTGTTCTTCCAGACACGTTATTTTGTGGGAAAAGATTTCGAATAAGGCAGAGACAGTTTTTATGCTGGAGCCTCTAGAAGGGGATTCCTTTTTAGTTTTACAAATGGATGTTGAAACACTGTGTAAAATACTTCGGCGCGGTTTCTGCATGTAAATTGTAAAGTGAGGCGTCTACTATAAATGTGATAAGGTTGTACAACGAAAAGAATAATCAGTACATTTACCTTAGCAACTTTTTCATTTTGATTTTAGAGACCAAACTATTCTGCGAAATTTATGGCCGACATTAATGAAGGGAGCCCAACTTTTAAACTTTCTTTATCGCGGTGCGGAGCGAAATGCCGAAATAAAAAATTGCGCATTTCAAATAACTTTGTGTCAGCGTTTTTGCGCTACATGTTTACAAAGCTTTCTCGCTGCCCATGGTATCTTCGCTAAAATGACGTTAACCGCTTCTACGTCATCAAATATGCAAACTGGGTCTATATTAATTGCATTAAAAATTCAAGCAACCCCACTTTTTATAGTGCATCCGAAAAAAGGAAATCAACGATATTTGAAATTCGTATTTTTGACGTTCTATATTTCAAGCAACAACGCACATAAGAAAGTTTTGAAACTGGGCTCACCGTCAACATTGAAGGCGTTCGATGCGCAGATCGCACCCTGGTCTCTCTGACACGTTAATAAATAAATGTATCTGATCGTGAGAAACATCATCTAGTATAGACGAATATGGGTAGAACAGACATCTCACTGATCCAAATCTTCTGCTGAGAAAAATGTGTTCTTGGAGTTTAATTATAATTTGCCTTTCTATTCACGTACTGAAGGGCAGCTTTTAATGTAAAAAAAAAGGCCACCGATGTGGCCTGTATTCCTTGCGAATCTGTTTAAACCCTTAGTAAAACACGTTGCAGGGCTAGTTGGTTATGCATTTTTCAGCGCCCGTCCTGTCATGTCCCCTGTGTATTCGTCCTAAAAGTTAGCGCTGCTAAAATTTGTTTAAACCCTTTGCCGCCAAATGGACGCAATTCGGCACATGCGTGGCCAAGCTGTGTATAAGAACGCTACTATACAAAACCTTTATAAAAATTTTGTTTTAAATACGATCTCAGCTAACGCCTTCAGGACTATCCTTTTGGTGCTACTGTGAGCAAGCTGTTAGAAGTAAACATGGTGGGAATGTACAGCTTTCAGCCACCTTTCACCTTAGCCTCGATTTTTTTTCTGCCAGAGTTTAGCAGGAAACAAGAGAGCTGTGGGATAAAAAGTAATTACACTCTTTGGACCTTCCTGGTCGTTAAAAGCTCTCTCAAAACAAAACGGGCTGGGTGTACAATACGGCCGAGACGCAAATTTTCGCTAATTGGCATCAGGTTGATTTCGCAAAATTTACGCGGCGCAAGCGAAGTTGAGCTTGTTTGTTTTAAATATTCGTAGACTAGGGGAAATAATGTGGGGCTTCTAGAACGTTCACGCAACGCTTTTTTGATTTCAGCACAGAAATCCTTAAAGTGTACCAGAACGTATTTAATGTTTCCAACACTCACCCCCCTCCCCCCATATTAAGCAAGAAGGATCGCCCTGCTCCTACTTAATTCTATACTGAATTATTTACACGATCCGCCGCGGTGGTTCAGTGGTTATGGTGCTCGGCTGCTTACCCGAAAGACGTGGATTCGATCCTGGCCGCGGCGGTTGAATTTCTTTGGAGGAGAAATTCCAGAGGCCCGTGTACTGTGCGATGTCAGTGCACGTTAAAGAACCCCAGGTGTTCGAAATTTCCGGAGCCCTCCACTACGTCGTCTCTCATAGCCTTAACCGCTTTGGGACGTTAAATCTCATGAACCAAACCAAACCGAATTATTTACACCACTTTCTTCCGAATTTCAATTTCACATTTCTTTGTTTTCAAGCGATGATTCTTTCGGTCCGAATTCTTTCTCTCCACTTAACCGTAATTTGTCTTTAGTTTCGGTAACGTTTAGTTTCGCTAAGCAACAGCGCTATCCCATCCAATGCGCGCTTAGCACCTCCTCGATGGCCACCTGTTGCGTGGTCTGGACACGGGGTAGCGCTGCTTTTCGAAGCTGTAGGGGCGGCATGAGGAGTCTTCTGCCTTGTGCTGCGTGCATCTGCTTTCGCTGTTAAACTTCATACCTGGCCAGCCGCGGTAGCTCAGTGGTTACCGCGTTCGGATGCTGACCTAAAAGAGGTAGGTTCGATCACGGTCGCGCCCGGTGGAATTTCGATCAAGGCAAAATGCTAGAGGGCCGTTTACTCTACGACGCCAGTGCACGTTACAGAACCCCAAGTGGTTGAACTTTCCGGAGCCCTTCATTACTTTGTCCCTCATCGCCTGAGTCGTTTTGGGATGTTAGACCCCCAAAACAATAAACTATTAACATCATACCTTTTCTGGTTAAGGAGATACCCCGTAGTGTGGTTCCAGGAGAGGTGCGTTCGTTGGGCACGTTTCTGTGGGTGTGCACCGTCACGCTGATGTTTCCGCACGTCTCGAACTGCCCACACGTCACTCGCGTCTGGTCAGGATGGATGATGGTACCGTTTCCGCACGACCCCAGGCGATGATAACTGCCACTGATGCTTCCATTGCTGGTCTCATATTCGCTAACCTTGACAATGTAGTAGTCAAAGCGGCTCTTTGGACGCTTCCATGTCACGGTGAAAGAGTCGTTGGTGACCTCTACCAAATGGAGGCTGGTCACATCAGTAAGCACTGCAAAGAGAAATTGAAAGCGCTTGAAGCTGAGTGTCACTGTTGCATATAACGAGAGTTTATGTGCTCCTTAATCCTCTGAATTAAGCCTTGTCTGACAAAATTAGAAGCCGACGATTTTTTTAAGGCTCAAAAACTTTATAAGCTGTATACTACTTTTTAAATCTGGAGCATTTTGTTTCGGTACAGACGTTTATGAGCATGAAATGTTTTTACACCACGCACTATTGAGTCTAAAACCTCCAGGATCCCGAAACTGCAAACATGTCAAATATGTAGACGTGGAAACTAACGATTGATGTGCCTCGGAAAGCAGCGGTTTCCAGAGACATTTATTTAGATTTAAAGGTATCCTTTTAAAATTTAAAACACTTCCAAGGATCACAGCAACTTTTCAAAGGACACTGGTGCAAATTCAGCAGCGACCTGTCACTTTACATCTGTAATAGGAGGTAAGCGTTTCAAATATTGAATGAATTTGCAATCTTTAGTGGCAGCATTTGCTCAGTTTTGACTCCCTTCATGATTTCAAATTTGTCCCTTGTATTCGATTTGCAAAGCCTGTTCTAGGACTTTGACAGGTAAATAAGAAAGAAGGGAATAAAAATTAATCTGCAGAAAACAAAGAAACGTTCAATGGTCTCAGGAAAGAACAGCACTTTATGATAGGTAGTAAAGCGTTGGAACTGGTAAGGTAGTACATACTTTGAGCAGGTTGCTATCGCATATCACCGCCGTGAGAGTAGAATAAAGACTCGAACAAGAGTGGAGCGCATCTGACAGGCACTCTGGTATTTCAGTATCTATCAAGAGAAATCTATGTAGGGTGTCCTATCCAATTTTAGACAGGGCTTAAAGATGAACTCAGGCACCTTAAATGACACGACCAAATCCATACTGTTGCCTGTTTTTAAACCAAGTCGCAATAATTTTTCAAATCTGCTTAATTCATAATTATTGGATATTTAGAGATATTAACATGTTGAGCCGGTTTTGCTGCGGTTAAAAGGTGTGACGGCAGTGACGCAGGTCTGGGCTGTCAGATATAGGGCGGCGGTATGATTCCCGCGCGGCTTTTCTTTGTGCTGAGAAGCAGACGCTTATCAATTTTGCTGGCTTAAATCCCTCAGCCAAAGCATGCGTCATTGCCTCCTAACCTCTAGGGCGACAACATACCCGGCACAATGATTTGTTCGTTTGTATGCAAAACGTTCCAGAGCACTGAAATCGTGGCGTGCAATGGGGCACGTGCCGTAGTTCTTTTTAGTTCTCCGCAGCCATCTCCAGTGAGCTGACAAAACTATTAATAGATGGAAAGTTACAAAATTGTTGAATGGGATTATTTGCGGGGCCATTCTGCAACCTTCTAATTGGGAATTTCTGCAGAACTTCTTTGCTTGCGAGCTTGATTATTAATCTAGGTTAATTATGCGCTTAATTAGAATACAAAAATTAGTGCACTTGATCCAAGATACAGCCAGCAAAAAGCGTTTCGTCGCTTCATCTTAACGGGCAATGGAGTATGTTTAAAACCTGGATAAAGTTAGCTGGGACACCCTGTACGCAAGTTCCTTAGGTAACATTTATCGATGAGCTGCTGATACAGGTGTTACCTAGCTTTTTAATATGGCAAGCATCCGAAATGAGCCTCGGGGTCTCATCTTTATAACGGGCGATGACAGTGGTGCAATTCATATGCACTTCGCAACCGCTACACTATGCACAATGCGAAGCAAGATGGTTTCTGCGAGACTCAATTGTTCTCTATTTCGTTTGCGCGTTCACATAGTCTATCATTGATGCAGCGTCCCGTCTCACCGCTGTAGAACCTGCCACAACAGGTCGGGATCTTGAAACGACACCAACGCGACAGTGGACAAACTTTCGCTTATGCTTCTTTTGGTAGCCTTTGTTGCTTCCATCCTCCTTTACACGTTTGCAGAATCTGATAAGTTTATTCCTGGCTGAAAAAAACCAGCCTAATGCCTCCTTTACTAACTATTTTCTTTAGATTGTCCGAAACATTGTGCACCTACGGGATGTACGCTGTTTTCTTTCTGTCTGCCTGGCCCGCATCGGTGCGCTTGATCTTTCGCAAAGTACATTCAGCATGTAGGGACTCAGCAACATTTGTCACCATCTTCTTGGGGTATCCCGCTGCAGATAGCCTCTTCACCTGTACGCTGAAACTGTGTTTTGTCTGATGCATACATGATCTTTGCAGTACGCCTTTTAGGCATGCCTTGACTATAAGGCGCTTAAAAACCTTGGAGTGATCTGACTGGAAAGGCAGAAAGCTATTCCTGTACCGCGGCGAGTATGCCCAACAGATATTGTTGTTAGAAATTGTCAGTTCCATGTCTATATCAGAGGGGAGCTCTGAAGTCAATTGGAGGTCGTTAATTTCATGACAGAAGACGTCAAAAATCATGGCAGCTGTTTGTTGTGCGTCATTAGTGCGATACAATATTAAAAAGTCATAAACATATCGCATTATCTTAACAACGGTCGCGTCATTTACCTTATTTCGAAGACGCCTGTTATAACTTGCTAGTAGTAGATCATTAGAACAGGAGCGATGCTCGAGACAATGCAGGCTCCTCGTTTTTGGATAAAAAAAATGTTGTCTAGAGTGACAAAGGTTGATTTCTAGTAAAATCTTAGCAATTCTAAAAACCTGCTAACGTCCATTCCGCATGCGTTTTGGAGCTTGGTTACGCCAACGCAGTCGATGCAAAGGCTGAGCATCGCTCCTGTACTAAGTGATCTACTACTAGCAAGTTATGACAGACGTCTTCGAACAAAGCTCGATAACGCGATTGTTGTTAAAATAATTTGATATGTTGATGACTTTTTAATTTTGTATCGCACTAATGACGCACAGCAAACAGCTGCAAAGACTTTTGACATGTTCCGCCATGAACTTACTGACCTCCAATTGACTTCAGAGCTCTCTCTAATAATAGGCTCAGATTTTTAGACATGGAACTGACAATTTCTAACAACCATATTTGTTGGGCATACTCGCCGCGGTCCAGGACGAGCCTTCTCCCTTTCCGGTCGGCTCACTCTAAGGCTGTTAAGCGCGGTATCGCCAAGACACGCTTAAGAGCCGCACTGCAAATATCGTCTGTGTATCAGACAAAAGACTGTTTCTACACACAGGTGAACAGGCTATCTGCAGCGGGATACCCCAAGAAGATGGTAAAAAATGTTGCTGAGTCTCTGCTTGCTGAATGAATTTTGCGAAAGATCAAGCGGACCGATGCGAGTCAGGCAGAAAGAAAGAAAACAGCGTGTATCCCGTAGGTGCACAAATCTTCGCACAATCAAAGAAAATAGTGAGCAAAAGAGGCATTAGGCTGGTTTTCTCAGCCAGGAATAAACCTAGCGCAATGTGCAAACGTGTAAACGAGGATGGAAGCAAAAAAGGCTGCCAAAAGAAGCATAAGCGAAAGTTTGTCCACGGTCGTGTTGGTGTCGTTTACAAGATCCCGACCTCTTGTGGTATATTCCACATCGGTGATACGGGACGCTACATCAATGATACGTGAACACCAAAAGATACAGAGAACAAGTCTCGCAGAACCCATCTTGCTTCGCATAGTGCGGAGTGTAAAGATTTCGCAGCGGATCTGAATCAGACCACTATCATCGTTCGTTAAAAAGATGAGACCACGAGGCTCATTTCGGAGATCGCCACATTAAAAAGGTCGGGAACACCTGTGTCAGCAGCCGATTGATAAATCTACTACCTAAGGAACTTGCGTACCTTAATCAGTGACGTGTCTTTTTTGAGTCAGGTTGTGTGGTTTTGCGGTATCTTTGTCTCGTTGTTTTTCTTGTGTTTTTACTCGTGCCATTTCAGTTACATACCTGTAGCAATATGCATTTGGTTGTTAGTCAGCGCTGGTGTTTGTCCTTCTTTTGTCTCTGCTTCCGTTGCGCTGTTTTTTCTAATTCTTCGAGCGGATGAGATAGGAAGAGTGGGGTGGTAAGAAAGGGCGTAGCTGGCACTTGAGAGGGATCGGAAATTGGGAGAGGCTTTTGGCTGGAAAAGGGCCTTGTTAGGTAGACTATGATGTGATTACTCCCTGCACGTATCTTGCAGTACTGCATCAGAGTTTGAAAGCGCGATGGGTTGTCTATCTCAGGGCACTATAGGTGCACATTTGTCCTCTGCAATGACCTCCCCCTTCCACCCTCCCCCAAGCCTTGCAAAAGCATGCTGTTTATACGCACCGGAAACATATTTTAGCTCACACTCATTCAGTGTCTTTCTCATGCATTTGTCAAGAACATCGTCTGCCTATTTAAATGAAGTGCCCTTTCCTTGACTACAAACTCCTGACTTTGCAATCGATCATCAGAAACAATTTATGTCTGGTGAGACACTTTTCAGTCACTCTTTGAGTTATTGAAACCTTGTACGTTAGATTTCACTATTTTTTCGGCTGCCGCCATTTAATAAACCGATGCATAATCCCTGGCTACACACAGATATGTGGGATATGGCGTGACTTGCATTTTGAAAATGAATTGCTGAGTTTTCTAGAAAAAATTGTTACACGGAAGGCAGGGGACAGCAATATATTTTTGAAGCTCTCATATTCTTACAACGTTGATAAAACATCGGCGTTGGCCTGAAGGAGACACCATTGGCCTTTAAGATCACTTCTTTGATCACATTAACTTGCGTCCCGCTTTTTGTGTTGAGGAGAAAGCCTTAGCGAACTCTGTCAATTGATATTAAGTGGACGAATGTCCTTCAACTGTAAAACTATGATCTCCAAAAATAGTTTTTGCTTCCACCATAAACAATTCAGATAATAATCTTTATTTCAGTAAGAACTTTAAGTTAGCTTAAAAGCACCCGTTTTCAATTTTGTGAGGTGAGCCACGACAAATTATTGTTGAGAGTTCAGCGCACAGTGAACGTGACGTGCATCCAAACGTTGCAGTGATGTGCACAGTGACGTTAACAGTGAAGTCCGCCTACAGTCTCGCAGTATCGACATTTTCTTGCATGCTTTCGACTGTAACTTGTCGTAACGTGTGTTTTGCATTGCCACTGTTGACACAACGACTCAACCACCGTTGCCTCGCAAAGAAAAATACGCAGTCTACGATACGAGGGGATGCTAGGTATCTGCTTTAGCAGTAAACCTTATACATTTTATATTTTTAAAGGTACAATGATCGCCTTCCAGTAGCACCTATGATTGTATTTCGCCGCCAGCTAAAAATTTCAGTGAGACGTAGGCTTTGCCTGTGTGCAGACATCTGGGTGGTGAAAGCGAATGGATGATTGGAGGTAGTTTCGTTTCGAAGGGCGGAATTGGGCGATTGGTGAAGCTTCGATTGATGGGAGGTGGGTTTGAGGTGGCAGTTTCTGACGGTCATGGTGGGCGGAGAGCAAAGGTGAGTGGAGAGATGGCGGAGGCTTTATGGAGGGTGCACAACTGGTGGGTGGTGGTATGAGCAGCTTTTGTCGGGTATAGCTGGGTTGTCTCGTGACGAGTGAGTCATTGTTGAGTTTAAAATGAGGGGAGTACAAAGGCGGGTGGTGGTTGACGGCATCGCACAGTATCATGCAGAAAGATTTCGAGTAACTAAGGAGAGTAGCGCTAACGCATAAAAGAAAAGACTAAATCTTACCGGGAACGAATTCTTGAGTGGTTGCTTGGCTCCATATGATTTCGCTACCGCACTGTGTGCCGGCAGTGACCTGCACGGAATAATCCTCGTCGCCAGTACGGCTGAAGTCTACAAACGGGCTCGTTGTGTTCTTGGTCCAGCAGCAATTTGAGTCTCCCCAGGCGCACCACTCGCAGACTTTAACCAAGTAAAGGGGAACGGGTGCCGAGGACTCATGCCACTGCACCCGTACTGAAGTCCCTGTACGGGCCGATGTAATGTTCCTCGGTGGTTCTGGGACTAGTGGAAAAGAAGAAAAACGGTTGATGTACCATGTGGCGCACGAGTAATTAAATTGATCCTATAAACGCATCGTGCAAACAAGTGTATAGGCGAGAAGAACAAATGCGTATTATTGAAAGGGTTTGACAATACACTGCGAACACTTTGGAGCCGAGAACAGCAGAAAAACCAAGCACAAAGCTTCATGTGCACTCTTTAATCTATCCTTTGTTCTTGCACGGAATATTCCCGCAACTTATCAGATACCTGCATACATATCGCCCAGAGGAGGCTCTGATTTAGATTGTTGTTTTCACAGCCGATGGAATCAGGTTTGCATCTAATTTCTGTGGTACAATTTCCTGAACACGCAAATGGATATGCTCATTTTTTACCTTTATAAACTTCACAGCAATGCACTGTGTACAGAGGATCTCCAAGATGAACTTTTTGGCGGTTATGAAGAAATTGGTCGTGACCATTCACCTGACCGAAGACACACGCTATAAAGGAATTATCCAGCCTTCCCAGGAGCACCGCTGTTAAAAAAACATTTGTTCTAGGACCAGGGAATTAAAGTGCGATGCGATAAAGAATCGTATTTGGAGTTGTGGTTATTTTTCAGCAGTACGGCAGCATTCACATGATACTAAAGAGGGAATTATTCCTTAATTACTAATAGGAGAAGGGCCTGGCTCAGTTTACATCTTACCAGGTCAAGTTTTCGAATATCAAATACGCCTTGTTGTCCGTTCATCATTTCGCTGCGTTATTTCGATGCGCAGTGAGCTTTCACTCACTGGTGCGAAGCCTACCTATGGGTCAGTTTCGAGAACAGACCCATCTACAAATAAGCTCGTGAGGGTTCCCTGTCGCGATTTTTTTGCCGATGACAAAAAGGCACATTACCTTTCCTTGGAATAGAGAATCTTGCGATGGTCGCACCCTTCGATCTGCGCCTCGGGGGCCCGTTTACTTGTGTGCGCAAGTTGAATGTGAGGTTTGTGCAGGGCTTAATCTTGTCGCAGGTAAGCCGTGTCTGGTTGTTTGAGAGCTGAGCCCCAAAGGCGCAGGAGCCCACGTGGTTGTATTGAAAGGCACCGCTGCCGTTGCTGTCCATCATGGTTTCTACCCAATAGGAGTCGAACCTGCCCTCCGGCTGCGTCCAGGTCACGGTAAAGGAATTCGGAGTAACAGTTTCCAGGCGCAGGTTGAGTGGGTCTGGAGGATCTGCGGAGGAATTTATTTGTTCATTAGTAAAAACAAACAATTTGTCGGCGCTACTGAAACCAATAAACTGTTGTTACAGGAACAATGACAACACTCTGTGGTATGTGTGAAGTGAGTGCATGTTCCTCGTAAAATTGTTTTTCATTTCGTTTTACACAGCGTGGATACTGGCTTCTCTTTCTGCATTCAAACGATCAAGAAAAATAGCACAGAACGCAGGAGATCTACAGTACAAACGCACGTTAGGATCTCTCAGGAGCACGCATTTTGCTATAACATTGACACATTCTAAGTGTACAGCCATGAGAAAAGTCGTGTACACTCGGCGAGGCGCTTCTGCCTCTCAACAAAGCATGATTATTGCGAAGAAACAAAGCTGCCATGAGTGAAATTAAAAACATATCAGCGCATGCGTCGACCGCCGGCATGGTTTGACTATGGTGTGCATGTGAAAGACAATTGAAGCTAATGTACAATACAGCTTTTTCACCTTAATGTGCATGTTTATTATAGTCCGAAAAATGGCTGCTTTCATGTGAGATTCGGAAAAGTGGTGAGGGAAAATGGCCTCAGCACTTACAAGAAAAAACACCCTTATAGGTCAACATTCAATAATATATACATTGTAGTAAATTTCCGACTGCGCTCTACGTCGCAATGGGTGGCCAGCGGAGTCTTCAAGACCAAACACAAGCAGCAGATCATTCAGGGGCTGACGCCGTCTTTCGCCTTGAGCGCGAGCCGCTGAAGATTGCGAAGCGCAACGTGTGTTTTACAATTCCCTAAAACTTCTTAATCTCATCCGCCCACCTGATTTTCTGCCGCCCCCAGCTACGCTTGCCTTCTCTTGGAATACAATCCGTTACACTTAAGGACAACGTTACACATATCATTATTATTTCCATAGCTCGCTGCGTTGTCCTTAACTTCAGCTGTACCCTCTTTGTTAGCCTCCACGTTTCTGCCCCATAGGTGAGCACCGGTAAGATAGAGCTGTTGTAGACTCTTCTGACAAACTGCCATTCATGATCTGAGACAACCTGCCATATGCGCTCCACCCCATTCTTATTGCTTTTAATTCTTGTTTTGTATAGGACCGCAGGCTGTAGTCAGGATTCCTGTTACGCCTTTTTGCCTGCTCTTTCCTTGTTGGAAAATGAACTGTAAGCCGTAATCGAAGGAATGAAAGGATATTATTTGTGTAATATTGCAAGAAATGCGTGAACGTTCTGAGGAATTTTAGATTCTCTTATGGTACAGAGTGTCCTCTTTGTGCTTGGTTGTTTCTTCTTCGGAGCGGAACTGGCGCTTAATATTAGCGTAAATGGAACCCCGAAAATAAATCAGGCGATAAAAAATTCTGCTGTAATGAAAAAAATAGCCATGTGTAGTACATCCTAAATCCACTGCAAACAGCCGAGAACTTTTTGGAATGTATATGGTTGCGCATTGTGCTACAAGCGCTCAAATCCGCGCAACTCACCATCAAAGCCGAGAAATGCCATTTTGGCTTTGAGGAACTTCGCTTTCTTGGTCACGTTGTCAGCGCACAAGGTGTTCGCCCGGACCCTGACAAGACTGCTGCCGTCTCAGGTTTTCCACGCCCAACTGACAAGAAGGCCGTTCGCCGGTTTTTAGGCCTGTGCTCCTATTATAGACGCTTTATTCAAGATTTCTCGAAAATCGCGGAGCCGCTGAACGCACTGACCCGTGACGACACGCCCTTCCTGTGGGGGACCGACGAAGAGGCTGCATTTGTCGAGCTTCGCAGCCGTCTGCAAAGCACTCCGATACTCGGCCATTTCGACGAGCATGCTGCCACGGACATCCACACTGACGCCAGCAATGTTGGCCTTGGTGCAGTACTGATCCAGTGGCAAGACGGTGCAGAACGGGTCATCAGTTATGCTAGTCGGACACTTACGCGCTCCGAGACCAATTATTCTACGACGGAGAAAGAATGTCTTGCAGTGATATGGGCCATCTGCAAGTTCCGACCGTACCTCTACGGACGACCCTTCCGTGTGGTAAGCGACCACCACTCCTTATGCTGGCTGGCGAGCCTCAAATACCCCTCAGGACGCTTGGCTAGATGGAGCTTACGCTTGCAAGAATACGACTTAACAGTAGTTTACAAGTCTGGCCGCAAGCATCAGGATGCGGTTGTCTGTCGCGCGCGCCTATCCCAATCAATACCGAATAAACCACCGATGATTTTCCTTTCCTGGGCTCTGTTAGTACCACCCAAATGGCGCAGCTTCAGAGGGCGGACACGGAGTTGGCGCCGCTCATCGATTACCTCGAAGGCAGTGACGCTCCCATTCCGCGTGTTTTTCTTCGAGGGCTTCACACCTTCACTTTACGGTCTGGTGTTCTCTACAAGCGCAACTTTGCCAACAGCGAAGAAGTGTTCCTACTCGTCGTACCATCACAGCTGCGGTCTGAGATATTGAGTGCCTGTCATGATGCACCATCCGCCGGCCACCTTGGAGTCAGCCGTACACTCGCGCGGATTAGACAAAAGTATTATTGGCCCAGGTTACTCCCATCGGTGCGGGCCTACGCCAAAACATGCCGTGAATGCCAACGTCGGAAGACTCTCCCATTGAAACCGGCCGGATTTCTTCTCCCCGTCGATCCACCGAAGACCCCTTTCCATCAAGTGGGCATGGACCTCCTTGGCCCATTTCCGAAGTCTTCGTCTGGAAAGCGTTGGATAGTCGTTGCGACTGACTACCTCACACGGTACGCTGAGACCACGTCTCTTGCCAAAGGCACTGCTGCTGAAGTGGCGCAGTTCTTCGTCCACAACATTGTCTTGCGTCATGGAGCACCCGCCGTTGTTGTTACTGACCGGGGAACTGCTTTCACGGCCCGCTTAACCCAGTCCGTGATGACTCTGACGCACACGAGCCACCGACGTGCTACGGCGTATCACCCGCAGACAAACGGGTTGGTAGAGCGACTCAGCCGCACACTAGCCGACATGCTATCAATGTACGTTGACGTCGAGCATCGAACTTGGGACGCCATTCTGCCGTACGTAACGTTTGCGTACAACACCGCCCTGCAGGAAACAACCCGACTGACCCCCTTTCAGCTTGTCTTCGGTCGCCAGGTGACCACTCCGTTGGATGCTATGTTGCCCGTCGACCCTTACTGCGACTCTGACGCTGACATCGACGTAGATACCTTCGTTCAGCGTGCTGAGGAAGCGCGTCAACTGGCCCGCCTGCGCATCCACCGTCAACAGGAGGCTGACGCCACTAAGTACAACTGTGGACGCCGTTTCGTCAGTTATGCTCCCGGCGACCTTGTGTGGATTTGGATACCTGTTCGTCGCCGCGGGCTCTCTGAAAAGCTGCTGCGCCGATACTTCGGCCCTTACGAAGTAGTGCGCCGCATCAGTGATGTGACTTATGCAGTTGCTCCCGCCCCGACAGCTTGTTCATCGCGCCGGTCGCACCGAACTGAAGTCGTACACGTCGTTCGCATGAAGCCTTACCACGACCGGCTACCTGACTGAACTGCGGTCCACTGCAGCTGTGTTCTACCCTTTCGCTGACTTTTCACTCCCAGCCGCATCGTGTCGATGCTGCAGAAGAGGGGGGCAGTGATACAGGCATTCGAAGAAGAGACAGAAGTAGCGCATGCGCTAGAAGAGGAAGAAGTTAGTTGGCTCTCTCGCGCGCGCTCGAACCACTAGGGGACCGCCGCAGGTTTTTCGTCTCTGCGCGGGTGTTCTTTTTGGCGTTGCACGCTACAATATAATGTGCGAGGTAGATCTGTAGGTATATTTTATATGCTGAAATCAATCCGCCAGAACAAACTAAGTTCGAAAGATATCATTCTCTCAGTGCAGGGAAACACGAAGAATTTGTTATAGAAATGCATTTGATCAGCACTGGCATCTGAAAGAATTTGAGGAAGTAGTTTAAAAAAAAAATGTTTGCCTTGCAGTTTGTAAAAGTAAGAGTAAACGAAGTACCTCTAATCATCCACTATGTAGCCTAGTAGAAGTGAATATTTCTTATTGGTCCTGTCTTTACCAAAACACTATTTTTATATCTGAAAAAAAACTAGTCTTTTGGAGTTTGGGAATTTGTGAAACTTCTTGCCTGATGATTTGTTATTTTTAGCCAACATTCTTATTTACTTTGGATGTGTTTTGTTTTTAAGGGAAAGAGCATACTCAAAAAGGCCCTCGGCGATATTGAATTTTACCGAGATTTTATGCCTTCATCTTTCTTTTCAAATTCTAGTAAGCTTAAGTCTTTGCTCTAATAAAGAATGAAATGTTTTCAAAAATGCCCTCCGTTGACGACATTCCGGCCGCAGCAATTAGGCTTAGGGGCGATTACAAACGCCTCTCTGGTAGAGTACTTACCTTTCGACAAGAGGTACATTGAGGTTAACGTCGTAGTAGATCACAAGAAGCTATTCGCATCAATGCCTTATCCCATCACCGTGAACAGGGGGGGGGGGGGGGGGGGGGGGGGGCAAATACTCTATGATTAAATTGCCGCCTGCTTCTTTGAGGCGCTCATTGGCGGCATTGTTATTAGTGTAATGCACACTAGAAATAAATGATCCTTGATGAACAGTAAGAAGCTTTTAAAATACATTGTATACATTGTACTATTTTTTCGCATATGGCCAGAATCGCTGCAATGGAAATAAGGAAACTTAGTTAAAAATTGCCAATATTTACCATGAATTACTGTTTTTATAGCAGAGAGCGCTGTACGGCCGGGCAAATATTTAGCCGGCATGCGTGACGGCCGCCTTTTCCGTGCTCTTGGAGATCATGACGGCGCAAACTTGCCAAGATATCAAATCTAAGCACACGCTCAATAAGCTGCTGCTTAAAATGGAGCTTTCCCCAAGCTTGCTTCGTCGCAGCGCGCAGGAGCGCACAAAAAGCGGCCATCGCGCACGCCAGCTAAAGACTTGGCCGGCTGTACGTATTCTTTACAATTATACTGAAAGTCTCTAGATCGTGAAATGTTTATAAGGACCAATAATGCACAAATGGGTTTATTCGTGGAAGAAATCCGCGTTTTCTAAAATTGCCTGTGAAACAGGTCGAATGGTCTAAAAATAGGCAAGTTCAAGTGGATGAAGCACGAAGCATAAAAACTAAAGGTGGAAACCTAAAAAATAGCAGATAAATTTTTACTGTTTCCCAGCCATCCGACACCTACCCCGCCCCCCTTTTCCTCAAAAAACGAAAAGTAAAGCGGCACAAGGAACAGACAATACGGGGGTAAAAACGAGTCTCACCGAAGGATGGAGTTTTGATCTCTAAAATTGCAGGCCGACTTCTGAGCACGCCGCTGCCGCATCGCGCAGTGGCAGTGATGAGAATGCAGTAAGCTTTGCTGACTGTACTAGCGAACTCCAATGATGCCTGCGACGTCTCGAATAGTTTGCAGGCATGGGCGGTCTTCTCAGAGCATGTGGTAAAGGAGTCGCATACTTTCACCCAGTAGGCATCGATGTTACCCGGCGCAATCCTCGGCGGATCCCAGTGAAGAAGTGTCAATAATGGGGACTTCCCGACCATGGAAATATTTGACGGTGGATCCGGATCTGGGAAAAGAAAACGAAAATTATGGGCGGTGACACATGCCCTCTTTCAACTGTAAAGTTTTCAATACGAGAAGATTCTCCCCCCAGCGGAAGGAGCCAAAAGGGACGTACACGTCCGCGAATAGTGGATGAGATGTAAATTTGGTGGCGTCCATTTAACTCATCTTGTAGGTGCATTCTTTTCTCCAGGCAACAGATGATGCCAGATATCAGCCCTAAGAACACATTTAAATGTGTTTTAAGACTACTACGCTCAGCACGAAAAAATGCACTTTTTTTCCTTAGAGTCGTGCTTCACGTCGTCAGCAGAGTTCAGATCTTTCAGGCAAAAGAACAAAGAACAAAACTTGTTGCTCGCTACAGCTGCTTCTGCAGAGATTTGATCTTCTGGTGTGCCTCAGATAACGGAACAATTTAGGGTTATTCCACTTGAGACCGCCCATATTTCACACTGAGTAATTGTACATTATTTTGTACATTATCCTCATTGCGCTATCAAATGCGCAATGAGGATACCGACCACGACAGAAAAAGTTTTCGGTACAAATTGTAATACACCACGAATTATTAAAGAAGTATCTAATGGCCCAAAGTGAAGTGCTGAACATTTGGCGTGCAATGACTGCTTTCTGCTAAGGGTGCCTAATTGTAGCAATTTACAACGTAAGCTACTTGAAATTAATCTGATGAAACGATAAATGCTTCATTCAGTCGCCAGAAGAACTCAAGCGTTTCGATAGATGCATTTTACTTTTGTTTCGAATGTTTGTAGATTGGAACTAGTAAACGAGGAAACTTTGATCGAAGTAGGGGTAGCTCAATTAATCTCATTCCTCAGCCGGTGTTTATGTATTCCGGTTCGAAGCGCCAAGCAGGGAGAAAAATATGTTAGCAAAATAAGCATGATGAGCACCGCCCCTGTAATACGCCCTGTTTTAGAAAGCACCCAATGGAGGTGTCTTCTCTCGAAATTGGACCCTAATAATTAGTTCCGCTAGAGACCATGCGAATACAAAAATATGAACAATTGTCGCGGCAGACCCTATAGGATAAGAAGCGATCACAAGCTATTAAGAGATATCTTCGATGAAAGAAGAACACTATTCAAAATCAAACAGTGATTCCAGTTCGCAAGGAGACGTCCAGTTTCATATTGAGTAATGACCAAACTGCCTTCATTTTCTCGTCGTATATCTCGGGGCAGAAGACTTGCTGTCCACTCAGCCAGAATCCGTTTGTTTAGGGTGAAAGATTAAATTTGTGTAACAATTCTTGCGAAACCAATCGATTCTTATGACCGTGAGGCGGATTATAAATATACACTTGTCTCCTGGCGACTATGTACTGAAGATGGCAAAGCAACGTACCTGGACCAGGTATAAATATGCCCTCCATGCTAACTCCCAAAGATGTGCGTTCAGGCGGACCGTGGATGTGAGTGCGTAGTGTGAAGGTAGCGTTGCTGCACGCTTGTAGGTGGCTGCAGGTGACTCGCGTCCGGTCGGGGCGCAGTATGCTTCCGCTGGCGCACGAGCCCGCAAGGTGTTGTCCTGCTTTGCCTCTCTGGTCATGCAGCCCGGTCACCTCGAGCAAGTAATGGTCAAGGCGGCCTTGAGGTCGCTCCCAGCTCACAGTGAAAGAGCTGTGCGTCACTTCTACCAGGCTGAGGTTAGACACTTCAGGTAGCACTGCAACGAGACGCATTTTGTCCATCATTGTATGTGCTGCCACCGCTTTGCTATTTTCTAAACAACCATTAAGACAGCTTCATTGAAAATCCATGCGGTGTCAGTAGAAGTAAAATCAAAATTGATTCGCGTGGTTTTCACCTCGAAAGTTAGTGTAACCACGAAAAAAGCGGGACATAGGAGTCGCTAAAGATGGATTTGCACTATTCTCATTCTCCGCACTATCGGCACGGATTTCACTATCACATAAGTCGTCCAGGAGTCTGAACACCAGCTCATCTACTTCCTGCATGAACAGAGACTTCCTTGCATGGAGCAGAATGAAACTCCCAGCCACAGATGACCGACACACAACGTTAGACTGTTATGCTTCTCTAAATAGAAATGATGCTGAGAAATTGTGAGTTTGACTCTGCAATTTTTTTTTTGCAAACAGTGCACACAGGACAAAAGGAAATGATTTATAAAGCGCATTTGAGAATTAGTCAGTAAAATGAAAACTTATCGTTCATAATGAACAGGCTGGACAGAGCGCCAAAATCTGCTGAAAACAGCACGCAGCGCGCGCAAGTGCAACGGTTCGTTTGAGACGCATGTATGTAGCTATTAAAACACATGTAGCTATGTAGCTATTAAACACATGTAGCTATTAAAACAGCTTCTTTGGACATCCACGGGGTAGAATTGGAAATTTAAGTTAAATTAATTGAGTTGTTTTTAGCTGAAAAAGCAAAACAGAGACCATGAAAAAGGTGGGACTTGTGAGTCCCGCTGTCCCATAAAGGGTTTAAATGCATTCTTGTAAGTGACCTGCGACTTGTTGCGCAAACATTGCTTAAAGAAAGAAGTTATGACTCAAGCAGAGTATTTCAGGAAAATGCGTTAGCTTTCAGAAATAAAATGGCACAAGAACCTAGGACATGAGAAAAACAGGCGCTTACTTGGAGCAGCCAAACTAGCTTATGTACTCCTGCAGGTATAGAAGGAGAGAGGCAGACGCAAAAATAATGTACCATCATCATCTTCATCAGATAGACCACACCCACTGCTGGACAATGATCTCTCCTATATCTCTTCAATTAAAGTTCAGCAACACAGCTAAGCGGCTGAGTTGGTTGTACAGTCAGGCCGGAATGAAACGCGAACACGCATATGTCATACATTTCAGCTTTGCAGCGAGATATTTCTTTCCAACCTATTTTCGATTATGCATTTCAGTAGGCCCTTTACCCAGACACATGAATCAGGCTAGTTGTACACTTCAGCTGAAAGTAGGCAGGCAAAATATTTTGTTTTCTTGACATGCTCTGTTCGTGTTTCATTCCGGCCTGACTGTACATATTGAAATATTGAAATGCACGTGCAGTGTTTAGTCAACAGCGCTGGTCCTGTGTTTCTTCGACAGCGCTAGTCCTGTGTTTCTACTGCTGCGGTCTTCGTCTTTGCGTTCTTTGCCTTTCAACATCTCCAATCAACCCTGTTCTGTGCCAAGTGCAGCTACACTATCCCCGCGATGTTCTTATTCTGATCCGCCCAACTAACTTTTCGCCATCCTCAGCAACGCTTACCTTTTCTTGGTATCTAGTCCCTTCCCCTAGGGACCATCTGTTAACTTGCCTTCTGAATAGATGCCGTGCCAACCTCATTTCTTTTTTATTTCGACTAGGATGTCTTTAACTCGCGTTTGTTCCCTTATCCACTCTGCACGCTTCTCTCCTTCCCGTACCACTTTCTTCATTTTGTCGTTTCTCCTGTTTGCCCGAAAACTATAGGTGTACGGTTAACTTGTGAAGTGCACCCCGTGACTTCCGGAGTGGGCTAATATTTCTCACACAAGTTTGTGCTCATGCCTTCCGTAATTCAGGCACGGGTACGGTTTTACAATATACGTCTATTTGCATCTCAGGGAAATTCTATGGGGTACAAAAATTGGGGTGGAGCGGGGAGGCACAGAAGAATGCGGAAGTATGAGACGATTCGAAAATTTCATAGGATGTTCCCTCGAGCATTAGAGAGATAATTGGGAGAGGCCCTAGTCCAGCATGGGATGAAATCTGTTTGATGATAATGACTTTTCCTGAATGGGTGGCTGTACATGAAAGACAAGAAAAGTTAGCAGTAGAAGCGGTAAAGCTTTGATACAAGTTTTCTGTAGGTAAAAGCGAAAAAGGTGCCTTCCCTTTGCTGTCATTAGCAGCAAGAGTTCACATGAGACAGTTCAGAGATATAAACAAGCGCTCTCTTGAATTCTCACTATCCTCTGCAATTTTGATCTTGTACTGTTTCTTCAGTGCTTTATCTGATCGCTATAGCACAGAAGCTTACTTGCACAAATGAGCGATGTTTTCAAAATGCTCCTTCAGTTGCCAATGCAGAAGTAAACTGAAGGCAGCTCGCCGACATGTGGCTACGAGAATGAGCCGCAACTGTGGCTGTCATTCTTGACCGCTCCTTGCTTCGATCGGCTTGCAACTTAGTTTAAAGGATTTCGCATGTTTTGAATGCCTCCTGTATTCAAGGTTGTCTGCGGTCCTAATGGCGCTGCGGCTGAAAAATGCTTCCACAGAGAAATGAACAGGTTAGGTGTTATGTATTTTTGCGGCACACATCAATCTTGAATATTCCTCAAATACCCATAGTGGCACCCGTATAGCCTCCACTGAGGTTTCATGGATGCTTTTGTAGTCAGCATATGCTAGTGAACGCAGCTTTCGTATTCATACTTCCTGCAAAGCAATATTGCCGTGTACGCAACACATACTGTAGGTTCCATAAAACTGGCACTAATCGTGGCTTTGTATATGCGCGCATAATCTGCCTATGAGATTACTTAGCTACCTTAGTGGTTAGTTTGTTCAAAACTTCTGATGGCCGAGAAGTCCCGTACTGCGTAGGACATTAAAGTCAGCGTTGTTCTAAATTAAGTATGTTTGCATCCGTGAATGGGCATATTTTGTGTGAACTAGTAAAATTTCCATTGACATGCTGTGTTTGACTTGGAGAGGCTTTTTTTTACTCAGCTTTCATTAATAAATTGGCATTTGCTGTTGCTTTGAAAACGCTGCATACTATTTTCAAAACATGGACAGTGAAACGGTATTGAAGGATGCTTGACTGCAGTGCAGTGGCAGTTTTTGGAGCCAGCTTCTAAGGTGCGTACTTCAGCAGTACCGGTGATATCATGACGAGGGGCAGGCCGTCAGTCACTGCCATTCGCTGCAGTCACGAAACCTAGGCTGTGTCGGGCATATTTTATCTGGTAAAGCCAAGTGCTTGAGCAGAAGCGCTGACCTCTCTGATGTGCAAGATGCTGCATCTGCAGGCTAGTCGATTCATTTTTCTAAAAGAAATCGTGCGATCGAATGTTTACTTTGTGCCATGCTAGCCTGCCATTACATTGCCTACTGCATCCTGCGTTCTGGTTTTCACAGCCACGTTACAGTATTGAGGCATACTGCTTAATAATGTTTTGTAAAAGCTTGTGTCGCCAGCGCTTGAGGAATGGTAGGAATGGCGAGATTCGTGATCATAACTTCAGAGTATCTTTCATACAATGTTAACCTCGTTTGTAATTTGTTGCCTGAGATAGATGAAAGAGTCCTTATGCCGTCATTGAAAAAAAGCTTTGATTTTGAACCGCAAAAAAATAGCTGGCAACATAGCGTGGAGGCTCACCTAGCAAAGGTGTTCTTATTTCTGTCACGGTCGCACGGCTAGTGATGACGTCAGCACCACACCGGGCGTGTGCCGTGACTTGTACGCAGTATGGTTTGTCCACGGTGGTGTGAAACTCCAGCCAAGTCACTGCCGTACGGTGACTGACACATCCGGTCAGGCTCTTCTTTACATCGCATGACTTGAAGGTGTCGCACACCTCAACCGAATATTCTGCTAGGGTTCCAGATACGTTTGCAGGAGCCTCCCACTGAAGTCGGATCAGCGAAGATGAAATAACGGCCATGGTAGTGCTCTTTGGTGGAGGAAGGTCTGCAATATTGAGGAGAGAATAAACTATTTTCCAGTTGTAATCATGCCAGAAAAGATACAAGTGATAAAAAAATTCAGAGGCGACACTTAAGTTCCGCTTGAAGGGTATGATGCGATAACGTTTTGGATTAATGCCCATATGTGCAGAATCGGCCATCCTCTACTTAACGTTCATAGATCCCTGGGAGTCGTCATATCACTTCTGGCGCAGTGGTGCAGCGGTTAAACGATGCACCACTGCCCTGCCATGGCACATTGTGCTGTCTGTTGAGGCAGTGGCGTACATTGCGAAGGGGAGGAGGAGGGAGTGTGTTTTATTGGGGCGCCACCTGATGGCGCTACTTGCGTCCCAAGCGAAGAGGAAAAGTAGCCGAAACTTACTTTGCTACTCGCTTAACTGCGCCATTCTATTATTTATATGCTCATAATTACTAATATACACCACAGTACATGTATCAAAGGCACCCTCCTACGACAACACCGTATTCATTAAACGCGCCTTTGTTCGTTCGAAACCATCTAGCTAGTGTGGCGTGGCCGGCGACCCATTTGCTTGTGCCTGTCCTGATACAACCAATAATAAGAGCTGTGAACTTTTCTCACTTTTACTGAAGATGCAAGGCTCATTGATACCGGAGCTTCATGTCCTGGTTCCCGCTTACTCGAGCGCATTCACGCCATTCTCGCGCTCGCGTAGATCAAATTTATGCATCTGTCGCACTTGCCTCGCGAGGACTGGTCTGTGACACTGTACCAGTTTCATTCTCTGATCAATGTATGGTGGTTTGTCACCCCGGAGGCAGTGATTGTTTAAAATTTAGGCCGACATGGATGCTTTAGAAGCTGAAATCATCAGTAATTAATGATGTCGAATTTCTTATTCCTTTCCGCTCGCAACTGGAATCCTATTTTTCGAGCAAGATGCCGTTTTTCTCCGCTTGGGAAATGTTTAAGCAGGACGTGCGTGCTACAGCTATAGAAATTGGTTCCGTGAGATCGCTTTACTGGAAATATCAGGAGCAGACACTCAGGAAAAACTTGTGCAATCTGTATAAATTGCAATGGGAAGCATCTGGCTTATATACGGATGAAATTGCTACTCTCAAATATGTGTTACAAAGATTTGATGCACAACGCTACAGGGGTGCCCGTATTCGATGTCGTACCAAGCGTGATTTGAACCCGACACGACAGGCTTTGCTTTATGAGCGCCGTCATGCGACTGCAAAGTTTATTTCGGCGATGACGTCCAATGGCAAACTAGTTGCCAGTACAAAGGAAGTGAAGTCCGTATTTCTGGATTTTTACACAGATTTCTTCAGTGCTTCTCCTGATGCACATAATTTGGAAATTTTGGTTCATTTCAGCACCTTAGCGAGCATTTTATCAAAGACGATTGTTCTGTTATTAGCGGCTCATTCACGCAGGAAGAGGTAGAATATGCAAGTGCCCAGTTGCCTATCTCAAAAACGCCTGGTCCTGATAGAATTTCGGGCGAATTTTACAAGGCTTTTAAATATATTCTCCTGTTCTGCTCGGGTCTTTACGGTGGGGTTCGATAAAAGAGCCTTTCCTGAGTCTTTTGCAAAAAGCCACCCAGTGCTAATCCTAAAAACTACTGATGAAAGAAAACTGCGTTCCATAGAAGTTTAGAGGCTAATTACATTGGCAAATGTTGATTGCGTAATTTTTGCTCAAGTCTGATCAAATCGCCTGCAATTCGCAATTTCGGTACTCATTGGATCTGCTCAGACGTCCGGTTTGAGAGGCAGCTCCATTCAACGTAATCTTCACACTGCGCGTATATTTCTTGAGTGTTCTTTCAGCTCTGCTGCCGATCGGCTTTGCGAAATCATTTGACCGTGTTCGCCATTCATTTCTCTTTTCACTTCTAGAGCGAACAAACATGGGGTCTATTTACTAAGGGGGCGCAACTTTGCTACAGCAACAGTTCAACACGATTAATTATTAATGGCCAGCTCTTGAACCCCGTGCCAATCCGCTCTTCTGTGAAGCAAGGATGTCTGGTGTCTCCTCTGCTTTTTGCTCTTTTCTTGCGACCGCTTTGTTTGAGTGTTTTGCACAACAATATCATCCATGGGTTCCCTGTTTTGGGTAATGAAGTCAGTTTGCTCGCAATGATGACAATTTTGCATTTTTCTGCATTGACGAGCCCAGCATTGATGATATGTTGTCTACGATAGATCAGTTTGGGATCATTTCTGTTCCTCAAATGAATCCCTGCAGAAGTTCTGACCTATGGTTTAGTTCATGGCGCCCACCTCCGCCCCTGCACGCTGGAATAGAATGATCTTGTGTGCATCCTAAATATCTTGGTGTTCCATTTTATGCCTTCAAATTAAGTGCACATTACTGTAGAGAGCGGCTTCCGGCCGTTGAGCTTTATGTTCTGACTTTAGTCCGGCATCGGCTTTCAATTTTTGTTCGAGCCCAAGCTTGTAGCACCTGTCTGGCTACCATTTATTATGTACTCCAGGTACTTCACAATGCCAGACATTACATACAGCGTTTTCATCGTATATTTGTGACGTTTATTTGGTCTTCTAAATTTGAGCCCATGAGGCGTGATAACCTTTTCTGATCTGTTTGTGCAGGGGGACTGGGCCTAGCGCACCTGTATGTGAGCCAATTGGTTACCTGTTTCTTCTTTTTTTGTAATTGTTCCCACCCGATTATTAGAGCATTCTTGCAGGTTAACTTCATGACTCTGCTTCCGAACTTACTAGTTTCTTCCAATTATACAGAAGGCCCCTGTTTACTAGACATTATGCCGGGCGCTTATGCCTCCATGCGGTTTCTGGAGGTGAAACTCCAATAAACCAATAACGTGCTCGTCTCTCACTCCAGAGGCCATGGTTCGATTCCCCAACTCGACCAATTTCCTACTCGGTTTTATTTATTACTTCCTTTGGGTTGTTGTGCTCGCGGCCAACGCCACCGACGCTGGCGACGACATCGGCTTTTCTGCGACACGGGGTCCTTAACGCTATCGAGCTAAAAATGCTTCTTTTGCAGTGGTATGACCCAATATAGGAATTATATTCTGCAATTTTTCCATGTTCTCCCGACGTCAAGAAGACGCGGGTTGTATTTTGGCTCCTTTTGAAAATGAATATAGCTTAGAACCTACGAACCCGGATCATATATGAGCATTGGCACGTAGTGAATTCAGGACACCTATGCACAAGTGCCGCATCAGGAACGTTTTAGGCTCTGACTACGCCGACTAGGAACTCTGGAAAATGATTCCCTCCAAAGAGGCGCCGCTGTCAACTGGAAAAATGAATTCGAATTTCATTTAGGTCTGCATAGGAAGCCTACCATAATATATTAAGGGCGATGGGTACCAGAGGCTGTAAATAACGAGCAGTTCATGAAGTAATTTTGTAGAGGCAAAAAAAAATTTACCCCTAATGCTGTCTTCAAATTCATACTCCCCTAAGGAGGCATAGCTTAGCACTGTGTCGATTCAAAGGGTACGGGCTTAAAACGGCAAATGTAGAGAATATCAGGCAAATGAAACTCGGAGTGGCTGAGAAATTTAAGGCGAATTTTTGAAAGCCTTGATGAGGAAAAAAGCTGCGTTGCGGAGGAGAAAATACACGGTAAGATTTCCATTCTATTAAAAATCTGTATTATGCGGTGCCGAATGCAATGCACTGTGCAGTGCCGAGGCGTACATTGATGAGTTCGGGCGTGCTGCTTTGCAGATCTGGGCGGGCGCATCAGTGAGAGGTTTTTAAAGCCTCGGACCATTCATTTCCTTGTAGGAAGAAGGCAGGAAGCTGGTATTTTTGACAACAAAAACATTTTTACGAAAGTTGGAGGGGAAGCTTTCTTTCATTAATTGGAATGGGAAACATTACCTATCAAAAGAAGGGTTAATGCATTGGGTCATGAATAGTTCGGGTTTGAAGCATCCTTTTTAAGTTAAACTTTACAAGGCTATTCTTGGCGTACATGGGCATGGGTGTATTAAAGGTAGTTAGATTTTCTGATGATTTTAAATCAACTGCAACTCTAGTTCATAGTCGCAGGTTGTGGACACCTTTACCGTTATGAAAGTGTATTGTACTCCGCGTTTTTTAACAAATGAGTTGCCAATAATGAATTGGTAATAATTTTATATCACAGCATCAGCTTTCACGCTAACAGCACCTGCTGGGTCTAACGTCCACGAAGTAGCATATCTGTGCTGCTATATCATTACACACACTAGAAATACTCAATAGAGCTATCATGAGCATGTGTTTTTCAATTTCTCTATGGAAGTTGTGTATGCATATAACAAGCGGAAGACTTCAACAGCAGTCGAAGGGGCTGACTAATACTGGTTTACCTGCTCATAATTAGGTGCCCGTTGCATGAAAGCTTCTTAAGCAATTCGAGTCAGAAAATCAATCTAATCCGCATGCGTTGCCTTCCGTCTCGTTAGTCCTTAGAAAGAAACAATGCAATCAGCAAGAAATTGAAGAAATTCACTTTTACTAATTTGGCACTAAGTGTCCAGGCGTACAATGCATTGCAAAGCTTGATAAAGAAATAGCATGCGCCGCGAAAATATGGAGAGCAAATTTTTTTTATTTTCTTAAACGTTGTGGCTGGCAGAGAGCTTACAAGAAATGTAAACCAGTTAGGAACGTGCTTATTTTTTGCCCTTATATCTAATCAACTTTTTTTCGCACTGAGCAAGTATAGAAACATTTCCGACCAACCCAAGCGTTTGGCAAGCCCAGACACTTCGGATATTTTGCTGTAAAATAAACGTACGCTTCAGAATTTCAAGGCACTATTCAAACGCTAACTTTCCTTGGAGTGCCTTTGCCGTGCCGTATCCACATCCACAGTTTTCTAACGAGGTAAACGTGCTCAGATTGGATTCAGTGGAAGGGTGCGTAGACAGAAGCACTCGGGAGACAGGGGCAGTATTGTGTAACGAAGTATTTCAGTTCCACTCCATTTGATTCCTTGTTATTGGCCGTTGCTTCCATTCGCTTTGGCCGTTAGAGCAGGCGTTACCATAGTAGAGGTAAGATGATGCCCATAGTACCAACTTTTCGACCTAAGGCGTCTAAAGCCCATGTCATACTGACCGACTAGAGCCGATGCCTACGAGTTACCCAGCCCGATGACACCTTTGACGAGCTTTAATCGCCGCAAGTTCAGTCTATGAAAATGAACTGGGCGTCTCTTATGTTACGATTTGGCGCACTGCGCTCCTTTTTACTAAAGAGGATTAGATCCGCCGCCATGACCAGTCCGGCTGCGTCTGTGAAATTGCAGCTTTCTTTCTTATCTGCTGTTGCTTTCGACACGTTCACGTCACTCACGTCCAAATGAAATGGACATAGAAGCAGATTGCTATAGAACATTGCTTCCTTCATATTTCCACATGCCGCAATGCTTGCTTAAAGATTGAAACGAAATATCAGCTCCTTCCTATAACAAAACACTATCACTAGAATCAAATATAGCCTATGTTTAGGGCTTGCATATAAAGTATTGACTCTTGTGTCAGTATCAGTGTTTTTTTTAATTTATTGCCGGTCTTAATGCCGTCGTGAAATTTCCGCACTCGGTGGAGTAAGATATTATTCTTATTTGCTCTGCCTACAAGCATCAGTAACGTTTACAAATACCAACTGTGTGCGGAGGCCCTACATTTCAGCTGTTGGTACAAACAGTGCTTTTCACAGTACCATGTACTTATCATTACTTACTAAGTAAAAATGTGAGCGCCCTATCGGTGCCTGAGAAGTTGAATTTCATGTCAGATTCACCGTTAATATCTACTTTGCTGAAGGTGTAGCTGAATACTTACTACTATTCAGTCCGCCTTCGTAGTTACTGTGTAGGAAAGACACACTGTGTGCAGCTTACTAGAATACAAATTTACCACACTAATTTATGGTGCGCATAGAAATAAGAAAGATGAATCATATATGATATTACTTGGTTAGAGAAATGAAAGTATTGTTACCTTGACTTGGGATAAATATGTCGCTGAGGGTAACTCCAGTCGATGTAAGCTCAGGTGGTCCTTGCCTGTAAGTGCGCACTGTGAAGCTTGCTCTGGTGCATGCGTTGAATTGGCCGCATGTAACTGCAGTCCGGTCAGCTTGAAGGAAGGTGCCTTTACTGCAGGAACCAACGCCATGTCCTACAACACCTCGGTCGGTGTGGCCATGTTCACCTGTCGCCTCGATTTTATAGTAGTCGAAGCGGCTTTCAGGCCGCTTCCAGGATACGGTGAAGGATCGGTCGCCTGCTGACACCAGTCTCAGGTTTGCCACGTCAGGAAGAGCTGCGGTTAAATTTGGTTTCACTTTTACGCCATGAACGAAAACTCAGCAAAATGCACACATTCATGACTAATGAGTTTAAAGAAATGCTCGCGTTGCGACTTGCACCCGTAACAAAGTTAATAAAAGTGATAAAAACGATGCAATATTCTAAACCTTAATTAATTACGCAAATAGTTTGCTCTCAATATCAAAACTGCAACTCTGTTGTTCTAAAGAGCGGAGAGATGCACGAAGAGACAAAGGCTAAATGTTGCATGTATGGCTGGTTGCGCTAATCCTGCGATGAAAGGCTGCTACCAGCTTGGGCAAATCGCGGCCTGAATTATTGAAACTTGAAGGCTAAAAAAAAGTCAGCTTAAAGAGTTAAGAACAGAGTCACCACGTGGAAAGCAAAATACTAGCGACAGTGTAGTAGTGCTGAAAAAAAATAGCCTGGAGAAGAATAAGCGCCAGTTAATGCTATTCTAAAGAGCAAATATCAGGAGTATTTCAACACCAGAAGGGTAAACATTACCAACAACCTAAAGCCGCTGTTAGGATAAAGGGTAAATATAATGGGGAGGGACACGTAGGGAGTGGCCAGAGCGAGGCACGCCGGAAAATTTCTTAAAAACAGACCTTGCTAGTCTACGGCTAAGTTAAATCATTCAGAAAGAGTCGTAAATCGTTGGTGCGGACAATTTGAAAATTCTGTAACTCAACTTAACCGCCAAGATTTTTCTGACCAGATCACCCTCATTCACAGGTTCATTTGTACTCCGTGACATTTGCAAAAAAAAAAAAAGGAGTTCGAGCAAAGAGAACGACAGGAGTCGCCTCCATTGTCTTTGTTTATGAAACAAACAAAAAATTCCGCCAACAAAGCTTTTCTAAATTTACAGATGTTTTGCGGGGAATTTAAATTTAACACCCCTATTACATTTCATCTCCCGCGCTACCTCTGCTGGCGCGGCGGAGTACTATCCGCCAGTCTGCCTTCTAGCATTTTCTCATTTGCTGCCTTTGCACCGTTTACTAACACATAAAACAAAGGTGCGACTCAGCGCTTCTTTTATATCCGGCCGCAATCTACCCTCTCTGTCTTTTGTACTGCGTTATCAGTACTGATAATAATCCTTCTTCGAAAAAGTCAACCCCTGTGTGCACACTTTTGTGCTGATGAAACCTCTGCGCAAACCCCAAACCACGCGGTGTAGTTGACGGATTGAGTCCGGAAATGGCGCTTTCGCAGGGTGAACGCCGGTGGGTGCGGATTGAAGGTGGCCGTGGGTAGGTTGAGCTCCCTAGCTAAGGGGACGAGGTGGGGATGTAGCGGGTCAGAGCCGCGGCTAGAGAGTGGTGGCGTCACTCATGAAAGCTTCACGCTGACAACGCCGGAATTTGCGCGAAGTGCCATTGTTACATGTTTCACAGTAAAATGAGATATAGCAGGGAAACGGCAGTGCAGGACGGTTTAAATGGAAAACGTTAGGAGGGCCTTTCACTTTACAAGGCGCGTAGGTGTTGGCCTTTCTGGTTAAAAAAAAAGTGAATAAAATGCGCTGAATTCCAATTAAGGACATTGCTATTAGAGGAAAATCTCGGTATCCTTGGCATTCAATCCGCAGCTGCGGGCTACTGAGTAGCCCCATATGAATTTTGGCTGCCTAATTGGTGCGCGCAGTCAAGTGACGAAAGCAGCACAAAAGGCAGTGCCGTGGCACGACTCCAGAAGCCCTGAACCGGGGCCTGAAGAGGGCAGGTTAGGTCCGAACAGCAAGACGACGTCCGTTGGAAGATGTGAATGTTTCACTGAAAAGGTATAGAACCAACAAAAAAAATCCAAAAGAAAAGCTGAATTTTCACCGCACAGGGTGACCATACTGTAGAACCGAAACGAAAATAAATGGTACTTCACTCATATGCGACGATCTCGAGTGTGGCCGGACAAAAACTAAGAAGCATTCGCTGAGCTTCAGCAGTTTCGTACTGCTTTTAAGTTTTTGCTCCAATTTTACGAAATACCGCAGCGAACTGTAACCTCGCTTGGAAAAAAAAAGTAGTGTTTTAGCTGGGTGAAACGAACCGAGTAGTAATTATTAGTAAGCACCAGGATAGCTAAATTTTAAACATTGCCTTCGGGGATAAAGTGTCCGTGCAAACTTCCATCATCTTAATAAACAGATGTCTAGAGAATTTGCACCAAGACATCATTTACGCATTTCTTTTTTACCGGCCTTAAGGAAAGCTACCGTGTGACAATTTCTCGGGAATCCATCTCTCCCATTGCGAAGCGAATCCCCACGGAGCACAGCGCTCCTGATGAAGACGAATTTTTTGCTCTGAGCGCGTCTGGCTGAAACAGCACCGCAGTCACGTAGAAGTTTTTTTTTTGTTTTGAAAGCTTTCTTTTAAGCCCGGTAAAAAAAATAGTTTTGTGCAAAATTTCGCTGAATAAAATATATTGTGCAATTGCATTTCAAAGCGACGTAGAACTTCCGCATTCATACTTTAATCCTCACAATAATGCTTTAAAAATTATTTAATTGCTTCTCACTACTTCACGAATTCACATTCTAGGATTAAGAAATACTGCTGACATGTCCATGTGGCCTTTAACAGCAATCAGTTGGCTTCACCCTGCTAGTAAAGTTTACATTTTTAAATACCTTCCTTACAATTAGGTGGTGCACGTGGTTTAAAAGCTGTAATGTCCAAGCTTCTAGCCAGGAAAAAAATGATGCACTTTAGCCTTGGAGATCGAGGCTTACCAAACAAAGGGGTCCTGATCTCCGCTGCCATCGGCCTGCTCCGAAGGACGTCCCTGCCGCATTGGGCACTGGCCGTGGCCAAGACACAGTACGTGGTGTCGACGACGCTTTTGAATTCCAGCCACGTCTCTGACGACTCGTGTTCGGTGCAGCCGCTGACAATTCCATCTGGGATGCATGCAGTGAACTTGTCGCATACCTTCAAGGTATAAGATATGTTGCTTCCAGACACTTTTCCAGGTGTCTTCCACTCGAGACGGGTCAGCGAAGGCGATGTCCCGGCGATGTGGATGCTCTCTGGAGGATCCGGGCCTAGAGCGTCAGAGCAGAAGGAATAGTTGAGGCGTTCACAAAATACATTTTGAAATGAGAATTTACTCCGAAAGTGGTTTTTGTTGTATGTGGCGAGAATATTTGCCTCAATGTTAAGTTTTACAATTAGTTGGAAGTGGAGATAAAAAAAACACGAAATCTGAGAGCGATGAGAGGTGGGAAAAGATCTAATCTGTATTTCTTACTGGCTTGCCACTTGCTTGGCTCTGAGATCAGGAAACATCTGCGAGCCGCTAAAACCCCTATGTTCCTTTCAAAATGAATCTGCTGCATACGTAAGAAATAAGACTGCATCATAGGCAGGTGACTAGCGTAACACGTTCTGGTACTTTTTCTGTTATAATTATTTGATTGCGATAGGAATACTTGTTTTTAACGGGTCGTATAGAAAATAATGTTTTGGTTGCACTTTATAGCTTTTCTTCTTGACGCGTAGAATTGAGCTGACTACTTTGAGCACGTATATCTCAAGATTTACTCGGTAGATTTTTATGATATCATCATGATTATATTGATTGTGAGATAATGGTCAATAGGAGGAGGTTCCGAAATGTGCATTGCCCGGGGAACCTCCTAGGAACAAAGAATAAATTTAGTGGGTAACTTAGAAGAGAGTTAAATAAAAAAGGAGCATACAGAAGCGCAAATCCGGAAACTTACATTGATGTGATATGACTTTCTGCCCCCATTTAAACGTTGTTGCCAGTCACTCAACGGAACGGAGGCATACAACAATGGCGGAAAAGTATCCAGCATCGACAAATCGTTAAAGCAAAAGTAGTTTCGGGAACGCTACGGATCCTTCTCGCATAAAGGAATGGAAACGCAGTGACTATGGGATATGATTCAATATAGTAGGAAGCACACGCACACCGGGATGTGCCTCAACTTTAGTTGCGTGCGTCCAGAATGTCATTTGTACGCCATGCTGAAGACCATGGCTGAACCCCGGATGACAGAGGTGCGAATTCGACTTACAAATGCTTCGCCTGTTTTCTTCGGGCAAGCCTAGTTCGTTTTTTCTTGGTGTCGAATATTGTCTGGCTCATCTAGCGCCAGACTCACTGTTTACTATCGCCATGACGTTAAAAGATCGCGATGGACTTGACAGCCTTTCCCATAGTCATAAACTGGCTCGCTTAACTGTTTTCCACAAAAATTACCATCATCCGTTGATTCAGGATGATTTATTTCGCTTGACCTCAGTAGTATTTTGACGCCGTGACCTTCCCTACAAGATCAAACGCAACACATGTCACATTTCGAGTTTTGCAAAATCATTCATGCTGTGATGTGCACACCACACTGGTGAGTGATTTTTGGAACGCGGCGTGTCGGCAGTGGTGCGTCGGACAGCGGAGCGCCGTGCGTGCCAGCCCCGCGTTGCGCGTGTGCGCGTGCGAGTGGTGTGTGCGAGGCAGGCACGAGGAGCGTAGAGCTATACGCGTCAGCAAACCGAGGTGTTGAGGAAGACACCTGAGCACAAGTCTGGTCGGTCAAGCGTGGAAGTGGCAGCTGTCGGACGTTGGATCCGAGCTGCCAATGACTTCCCTTGGATCATCGACGCAAGATCATTAAGCCTCGTTCAAGTGTGGAGGTGGCAGCCGTCAGACTTCGGGTCTGTGCTGCCGTGGACCTCCCTTGACTCAACGACGCAGGCCTAATGCGATCGCCACTTTGCTGCCATGGTTTCCTGGGATAGACTGCACAAGCCTACGGTGTTTGCGGAACGCCGTCGAGAGGACCTGGCTACAGTTTTCCTGCTGCAGCTGCTCATTTGTTGGAGGCGGCTGACAGGAGTTCGTCAGCGTCTCCCGTATCCAGCTCCGTTCCTCATCTCCTGGCTCTCTACCACCGCTTCCCTGAACGCAACGCCAGCGACGCATCGCAACTCGCCAACCCGCGTCTGTGCTACATGCAAGGCATTCCCGTACCACCTGGGACGCTGTGTAGGCGGTGAACTCTCTCCTTTTTTTCTGTTGTGTTTTACGCGTACCTAGTGTATGTTTTCCTTAGTGTTTTCGTTCCTTTCATTCGCTCCTTTCTTTTAAAATATTAACACGGCTTCGTTTTGTTTTGTTTGATTCGATTCCTTTGTTCTTCGAACCTGCACGCGAAAGCGTTCCCCTCCAGCAGTCGGGGACGCGTCACTCCGATTCGCGACACATGCCCAAAACCATTATTGATTGCAACCAGCTTCCTTTTACAAGCGCAACTGAGACAAATGCCTCTTCATTTCATTAACTTTATCGTACCGCATATCATACCGAACCATATATTATCATACCGAAGCAGCCGAATGCATATCATACCGAACCAGCCATCCACTTCAAGTTGCGCGCCCGCGTGCCCGGACCACCACATTGCCTCATTTTATGCCAAGCATATTACTAGAGGTACACTACAGCCCTTCGCCGTGGTTACGCGCCGTGCAGACCACGTGGTACAGTGACGTCACACCACGTGACATACCACGTGACACATGACGTCACGACAGAGGAAGACGGGGGTCCACCTCGCGCCATCGCTGTGGTTGCACGCCGTGCACACCACGTGGTACAGTAACGTCACACCACGTGACATACCACGTGACACATGACGTCACGACAGAGGAAGACGGGGGGTCCATCTCGCGCCGTCGCTGTGGTTGCACGCCGTGCGGACCACGTGGTATGGTGACGTCACACCACGTGACACAATGACGTCACGACAGATCGCCGTCACGCGCTGGGAGAGGGAGAACGATGCCATCGCACAGACGCCGGAATGTCCTCGAGCGGCATTCCCGCGCATTTCGAACGCGCGTTCACACTCGGCGCTGGTGAAACGCTCGCTCCACCGGGCAGGCGGACGCGGCTTCCGTGGCAATCCAGGCGCTCACCCAAAGCGCGTCTCGGGGTTAGTCGGCGTTCCGCTGTAGCCATGCCCTTGTCTTCCCCCACGATGAAGGCTTCTAGTGGTTGTATTAAAATGACCAAGTATTCAACCAAGGAAAGCCATGTATTACCAAGCCTTGCCATCAATATGCTTCGCATCTGACTAGGCTTAACCTTAGCTAAGCCTCAGCCATTTTTTTCTTTCCAACCGCCACAGACTGGAACGGCCTTCCGCACGAAATCGCTGCTACTACCCGCCCATCTTCGTTTCCGCAACTTGCAACTGACCATTTTTTAAATAATTGTTTACCATGATACTTACTGTCTCTATAGAAAGCCAGCCCCTATGTAAACCCCCCCGCCGGACTTTTAAGGTAATAAACTGAACTGATTCTAATTATATTCCGCTTAGGATTCATTTCTAATTATGAGCCCATTGTATAAGACCGCCGCTGTTTGGTGCCCGTTTCTGCGCTTCGCGTCGTCTCCGTCGCCGTTGTCTCTCGTAACCAGCTGTGGACACCTTAGTCGTGCTTTAAGCAGCGAATACAATGGAGCGGGATCTTGGAAAGCAAAGGAAAACTGCATAACTGCCCTCTTGGAACAGTGGACAAATCAATCGTGCTTTAAGCTACATGGCGGTAGTGACAGATTTGCGCTGCATGCGTTGGCGTCGAGAACGTTGTGCCAGAAATGCGGCGCTGGAGCCATAGGCCATCGGCGTTCATTGTTTTCATTGGCTTTGGCGTTGACAACGTTCTATACTCTGATTATTTCAAAGAAAGGAAGCGCGCATAACTGGCTCCGTGGGTCAGAGGACGCTTGAATCGCGTTTATAGGTATGTGGGGTAATGAGAGAGAGATATGGGCGCCACGCGTTATATGTATGTGGTTGAAGTTTTGCGAAGGGGTCGGTGGCAGATTGTGGGTCGACGGTAATGATTAATTGGTTGTATCTTCTTAGGTAGGGAAGTGGGATGGGGAGGTGGCTGGTGTTTGGTGCTCCACGTAGGCAGCTAGTTTTCCAACTGCGTGCTTAATATTGATTTCGCCGTCTGTCCGCTGCTTTTTGGGTCTCTACTGAGCGGATTCCTCGTGGAGAGAGCAGACAAGCGGCGCTTCTAGGCGGCCTAGTCATGTGGGTGGGCGCTGGTTGATTGGAGCTTGTGGCGGGTGAGATGGGCAGGAGGGGGTATTTGATGATGATAAATTTTTATGGCGCAGTGGCATATGCAGCCAGAGAGCGCCATAACACAAGGTGTTTTCTTCTACTCGAGATGGGGTGAGGGACCAATTTCCTAAGTATTTCGCGCTAAAGAATCCGATCACCAGGCAGGGGAAGCTTTTGCCCAATGTATCGCCGGTGGGTACCCGGCGGCACCGGGGATCGAACTCCGCGCCTCTTGGATTCAAGGCGATATCTTGGACTGTATTTAAGGTGCTGGTGGGCGAGGGCAGCCTCCTGGCTAGGAGGGAGGGGTGCTGTGGGCTGGCGTTTTTATAGGATGGAGGTTTCATTTTTCGAGACAACACACAGACTGAAGGAAACACAGGCATACAAACAGGCACCGGCGTTTTGGCATTGTGACACCGACAGTAATTAAGCACTATAATCACCTTGACCAGGGATGAAGATATTGTTGATAGTAGCTCCCAGCGATAGAAGCTCAGGTGGTCCCGCCTTGAAGGTGCGCACTGTAAAAGTTGCTGTGGAGCAAGAGTCGAGGTAGCTGCAGGTGACCTCCGTCTGCTCGGGATGAATTATGGTTCCGCTGGCGCAAGAGACCATCCGTTGTGACTCGGTACGGCCGCTACTGTTGCTGGTCTCGTCGTTGACTTCTACCCTGTAGTAGTCGAAGCGTCCCTCCGGTCGCTTCCAACGTGCGGTGAAGGAGTTGTCCGCAGCGCACACCAGTGTCAGGTTAACGACATCGGGAAGCTCTGGACAGAGATTTCCTTTTCTTTGTGGGAAAGGCAGGCGTAAAATTGAAAGTGGCATGGCTCTACGCGATAAAAATATTGTTCTCAATCTCATTGCTGTACCAGCGTCAAGCTCTTACTGGTATGAAAAATGTTTTTGTTATCTTGACTAACTATTCTTCAAGATTAGTTTTTTTGTAAACACATACTTTTCTGATATGCGTAGCGGGAAGCCAAAACTGCTGCTTCGCTAACTCATCCTCCTATTCACACGAAAAAGAACAAACCACTCCTCGCATAAGGAGGCGGTGTCAGTTTTCAGAAGTGTTAATAATAAAATAGGCTTTATAAATTGCGCATTCAGTTTTACGCTAATATATGTTTGCAAACAATATTGTCTAGAAAAGGTAAAGACAAAAAAGCGCAAACGTTTGAAGGAAAGCTGTTCTTGCATAATTGATTCATATACAGCGCCTCTATATGCTAAAATTAAGTAATTATGAGCTCCACAAAATCTATGTAGGAGTCTATAAAAGGAAAGAAAATTTACTTTACGCTGGTCCTTCATTACTAGAACAAGTTTTTAAATTGCTTTTATTGTGTATGCTTTAATTTTGTTGAACTTCACTCGCCCTTCTCGGCTTTACGCACTACACATTTTCTCATTCCCTTTGTAGCGAGCTTGTGGATCACATCTTTGTTTGTCAGCGCAACACTTCTGTCGCTTTGTTTTAAAGCGAAAGCCTTACTACTTGCCCTTTCAAGCCTTTGCCGTGCGACGGCGGTGCACATGAAATGACCTTTCGCATGACCTCTGTGTGATGTCACGCCGAAGAGCTGGGCGACCATCTCGCGCCGTCTGTGAGTAGTGGCGGTGCCACCACCGGCGGCCTTAGATTAGATAGGATTAGAATTGATTATATTATATTATATTACATTAGATTAGATTAGACTAAATTGGATTAGATTAGATTCGAGTTGATCGGATTGGATAGAATTAGATTAGATTAGATTGGATTAGATTAGATTTAATTAGACTGGATTGGATTGCATTCGATTGGATTAGATTGAATTGGAGTAGATTACATTGGATTAGATTGGATTGGATCACATTACATTGGATTGGATTGGGTTGGATTGCATTAGATTGGATTGCATTGCATAACCGATGCATCACCACAAGTCTAACCACAAGCACCACCACCAGCTACACTACCAGCTGAACCATGATGTAAGTACGGATATTGCTTTCGCAATTACCGGGCTTAACCAAGCTAAGCCGCAGCGAATTTTTTCATTTGATAACATATAAGCGCGGTACCCAGTGACCGCACTAAATAACCTGATTGCTGAACTGGCTTTGCAAAGTCGATAAAAAATGTATATTTTCCCTTTAACTGCCTTGCAAATGAGCCACGCAATGGACGGTTGACATGAATGAACTCGTTTTTTACAAACTCCAACTCACCAATGGTTAAATATCTCTAAAGAATATGCTAACATTGTGAGAATTCAAAAGGTTGCATGGTTGCCTCTGAGTGACTCTGATTCTCTAAGGCTCACAAGTGTTCGCGGTGCTTCTTGGGAGATTTAGAAGTTTTGACTTCCAGAAACTAAACTCAGTGGCACGCAAATATCATGTAAAAGCTTTATATTTAAGGAATGCGTTTTTCAGTCTGCGAAATGTGCTAAAATCAGGAATCCCTGTACACTAGCTATGATGCGATTATGAGGATGCTTATCAGAATTCACTTCCTGAAACACAATATCGCATAACATTATATCAGTTTGTTTCACTGAGGGGAAAGAAATGGCTACAGAATATTTTGTAAGCACCTGAATATTAGACAAATCCGAAAAGCGAGGAGATGTGGCTCACCAAACAAAGGAGTTTGGAATAACGCTGCCTTTGGGCGGCTTCTAAGGACCACCCCACCGCATACTGCGGTGGCAGTCACTATGACGCAGTACCCTTTGTCCGCTGTGGTTTCGAATTCCAGGGATGTTGCTGGTGTCTCATGCTCGATGCATCCGCTTAGAGTTTCCTGGGCGTCGCACGATGTGAACATGTCACACACTTTCACTGTGTATTCTCCAATGTTGTCAGATATCTTCTGCGGTGATTCCCACTGAAGACGTGTTAGCGAGGGCGCTAATCCAAAGAAGGCGACATTTCTTGGCGGGTCAGGATCTGTAGAATAAATGGTTATTTGCTGAGAGAATGACCAATACCATTGGTAGCGGGGGGGGGGGGGGGGGGCAGAATTTTGGGTGGCCGGATGAGATTAAGAAGTTTTCGGGGATATGGTGGCCGCAACTGGTAAAGAACAGGGTTGATTGGAGACACTTGGGACAGGTCTTTGGCCTGCAGTGGGAGTAGTCAGGCTAATGATGATGTTGCTGGTGTTGGTCTAATGGGGTCCCCCTTGCGGTGCTGTTCTCATTTGGCCAGTGAGACCAGAACTGGCCAAACGTCGGCATTGCACCTAGCTCCCAGGCGACCGTATGTACAATAAATGGTTATTTGCTGAAGGAATGACCAATACCGTACATGCTAACTGGGGGCAGCAGAAAGTGAGGTGGGCGGATGAGATTAAGAAGTTTGCGGGGATACGGTGGCCACAACTGGTAAAGAACAGGGTTAATTGGAGAGACATGGCAGAGGCCTTTGGCCTACAGCTGATGACGATAATGATGCTGGTGTGGGTCCGATATAAGTCCCCCGTGCAGAGCTGTTCTTATTTTGCCACTGAGACCAGGATTGGCCAAACGTCGGCAGCGCACTTAGCTGCCAGTTGACCATTATTCTATCCAATGTATACACAGCCCATGTTATGCAAAAGTCATTAGCCTTTTTTGGAACCCATAGTACACATAAGTTAGTTTGAGACGAAAAATCAAATTTTGTTTGAGGAGGCTTTTTGTACAAATGGCGCACGGGCGAATTCAAAAGCACAGGCTACGCAAATATTTGTCACGTGAAAATTCTCTATCTCAAAGATGTCAAAATCACAGGTTATGCAGATATTTGGGACGTTAAAATTCTGTAGCGCAGCGATGTTAAAAATGTTTGATCCAGTACACACTGCTCCGTTCACAAGAGAGGAATATTACGTGCCGTTGAGACCTGACGCACCTTTCTTCTATTCTGCTCTGTACATCAGCTCCGTTCATGTCAAAAGCTAAATACCCACAACATATATATAAAAGTACCTTTGCCAGGAATGAATATGTTGTGCAGAGTAGCACCCATAGATAGAAGTTCTGGTGGTCCCCGGGTGTAGGTGCGCACGGTCAAGGTTGCCTCGCTGCAAGCTTCCAGCTGGTTGCAGGTCACTTTAGTCTGATTAGGGTGTATAATGGTGCCACTTCCGCACGATCCTACTCGATTTGGTTCTCGGAGGTTTCTTCCACCCTCTGTCTCTCCGGCCACTTCAATCATGTAGTAGTCGAAGATGGCCTTGGGCCGCAGCCAGGTCGCAGTAAAGGAGTGGTCCCCAGCGCTTTCAAGAGTCAGGTTGGTGACGTCGGGGAGCGCTGCGACAACATAAGCCCGATTACTATAGGCAGTCCCGCAGTGCCCCTTTCCCAGTTGATTTCACGTTTTTTTTTTGAATGAGAGCGGCTGCCTGAATGTGGGAAGGCGCAGATCGTCATCGGACTTCCATCGGGATATACGCAGTAACCGTAACTGTCCAGCTCTTTATAGCGGGAAGAAACCAAAAATAGCAAATATCTGGTTCCCAATGATAGCAACTAATTGTTTGCATATTTCGTAGATTAGAAGTACTAGACTGTTTCATCCCGGTGGTACACCTCGCTTAAGTGTTTGTTTTGGCAAGATAATAGCTTTCCACATTACTTAATCGCATGAACCACAAAATGGTATTGAACGCTGCTCATTCCTCAAAGAACTAGCTGCTGCACGAAGAGAAAGAATCACCAAACACAACCTAAAATGGCATGGACCTTCTTTATTATTTTTCTTTCTGTTGTCTACTTTTCTGTCCGCGCTGCAGCTAGTGATATCAAGAATAGAACAAGTTAACCTAAAAATTCCTCTGCTTAAGCGGATGCTCATTCTGCGTCTCGTATAAGCGCCAACGGCGCTGATACCCTAAACGGCGCTTATACATTAACCCTAAAGTTAGTTGGTGCTATTTGGAAAGTATGATTACCGCAAAGGGACCAATAATATTCTCTGCCGGTAACGTGGACAGCCTTCTCACCGAACATGGGTGTCTTGAATTCGATTGCCTGTGGGCGGCTTCTTAGGACGTCTCGACCACACCTTGTGACCACCCTCAGCAAAACGCAGTAACTGGTGTCCACGGTGCTTTCGATTTCCAGCCAAGTTGTAAACGTCTCGTGCTCGATGCATCCAGTCAGGTTTTCTTGTACGGTACAAGATGCGAATGTGTCGCATACTTTCACCGTGTAGGAAGCCACGCTGGTAGAAAGTTTCTGCGGTGACTCCCACTGCAGACGTGTTAATGAGGGTGCTAGGGCAACCATGGTGATGCCCTTCGGTGGTTCAGGTTCTGCAATAATCACAAGATCTTAACCCAAATCTTTTTTTTTCATCAGGAATCTAACCAAACACGCGTCCTTTAGGCAGGTGCCGAAGGCTGGGTACCCTATCGTAATGTGAGTTGAGCTATCGTCTCAAGCATTAGCAATACAGACGACCTACAAAAAAACTCTGTAATTTTCCTCGTACTTTTGGCGAGAACTAGTGGCTGGCCTTTTTTCGTCAAGACATACTTCTCGAAGAGACCAGAACACCTCAGAACACCTTCCAATTTACTTGGACAAATGTGCTGAAATAATTTCTCTTATATATGCTTCTACTGCTATATGTGCCAACAAGGTTGAATTTGGGAACAGTCCACATTTGCTATTTTTTGAAACGATATAACTCATTATCACAAATGCAGTTCAGTTTTACATGGCATAACGAGATGAACGAAGTTGGCAGCAGAACTGCATGCCTAGCATGTGACACGTGTCCTTCATGACAGCCGGCATTGCAAGTCACCAACCAAATTGAGTTTTTTCTCCCATCCCACTGAACACATAAAACCGCAGAATGCCTCTTGCTGAGAAGACCGCTTAACTGCTTCCTGCCATTGAACGAAGTTGGTTGGGATACCACAAACCTTGACCAGCTATGAAGATGTCGCCGAGTGTTGCTCCATGCGAGACAATTTCGGGTGGTCCCTTCTTGTAGGCGTGCACTGTGAAGCTAACCACCGAGCAGGAATCGAAGTAGCCGCATGTAATTCTATTCTGGTCGGGATGAAGGATGGTGCCGTTAGCGCACGAGACCACATCTGGCGTTCCGATGCCACTTCTGACTTCTCTGCTGCCACCCTTTGCCTCTATCCTGTAGTAGTCGAAGCGGCCAGCGGGACGCACCCAGGCCACCGTGAAGGAGTTGTCCGCCGCAGATATGAGGGTTAAGTTGGACACATCCGGAATGTCTGCGAAAGAAATTTGATGTTACACTACTTTCCAGCACATCGGCATTGCACGTGTTAGTCTGGCTAAAATGCTCTGGTATTTTCACTCGCTTAAATGCCGAACTGAAAGAAAGAAATTTTGTTAGCAAGGAGGTCATATCATTCTGCGGATAGACTATGTTTCTTCACTTCTTTTTCAACCAGGTGTGGCAAAGCAGCCCGAGAAAGGCTATACATTTCAATCGCAGGTAAATGAGAGATGTTAGATGTCCCAAAGCAACTCAGGCTATGAGGGACGCCGTAGTGAAGGGCTCCGGAAATTTCGACCACCTGGGGTTCTTTAAAGTGCACTGACATCGCACAGCACACCGGCCTCTAGAATTTCGCCTTCATTGAAATTCAGCCGCAGCGGCCGGGATCGAACCCGCGTCTTTCGGGTCAGCAGCCGAGCGCCGTAACCACTGAGCCACCGCGGCGGGGCGCCATTGTACTGAATGTGCGCTAAGCCCAACATGCTGACTCAGAAGTTCTAAAGCGTTTTGGACCTCACGAACGATAAGGTTCACAGCTGCAGTTTTTGAGCGCCCGATATCCTAGCCTTGATATACTTCGTCCTCTAAGGAACCATAGAGAAGTGCTAGAGATTAAAATTGTTGTTGTGATGGGCGAGATAATGCAGCGAACCTGACAGCTGTCAGAGAGTTATGGGCGGTAATTTATGTCTATCTCTCCAGGCAGGGAATATATAGAGAACAAAGTGATCCAAAACAAAGGAGGGTTACGTCGTGTAATTTGGAACCTTTCGGAATTACCATGACGGATAAAATACTACACCATAAAAGATTTTAAGAAAAAAATATTCAATTAGAAAAGAAAGATCTCACCGAAAACTGGCGTCCTGAATTCCCCTATCACTGGGCGGCTCCGCAGGACATCCTGATGACATCGAGCACCAGTAGTGAGCAAGGAACAGTATGAAGTGTCAGGTATGCTCTTTATCTCCAGCCATGTATCCGTGGTTTCTCGTTCGGTACATCCGGTCATTGGTTCTACTCCGTGACATGCGTTGAATGTGTCACAAACCTTCACCGTGTATGGCCCAAAATTTCTGGGCATCTTAGCAGGCGGTTCCCACTGAAGATGAGTCAGAGAGGATGATATGCCGACTATGCTGATGTTCCTTGGTGGATCAGGGTCTGCAACATTAAGACTTTATGTATAATTTGATCTTGGTAATTTTTGCAGCATTGTGTACAAATGCATTCCGCGTTAACGTAGACTAACGTAGACTAAATGAAACGTTGTCTTTTTGGGGCTTCCACCGCTTTTAGTTCAGGCTTTTCATTTAATTTACAAAATCATGTAGTAAAGACAAGTGTTAGTGACCAACTATCATTTCGGTCTTTGTTACTTTCAAGCTCTTATCTGCCCTTGAACAGTTGCGTGCATAAAATGGAATAAGCACGGCAGTTTCATCAGGAGCCACCAGAATGTACTTTTTCTGCTTTTGTGAATAAAACCTAGAAATATGTATTTTAAATAGGGAAACAAAACCATTTCGTTGCAACTATGCGTCCTAAAATGCATTATGTGCTGAATAGACTAATACCGCCTTTACAAAGTTTGTAATACGTACAAATGAAACAGTGCACATCCGAGAATTTGTTTTTTTTTCTTTTTAATAACAAAAGGCACGCGTCAGGGACATACTTTTGGCACACGCTGATAGAAGACAGCGTCACTGTGCCATATGGGCCAGTCGTATACCGCCGGACATGCTGTTCATTTGAAGGCTCTAGCGACAGGGAAAAGCCGCTGAACTCAAGGCGCATTTTCTTGGATGTCTCCGATTTAGTACAGGGTTCGCTCGAACAACAATCGTGAGGCGTGCTGACTGAAAATATGGTCTACGCTTTAATTTATTCACTAGCTAACTGCATGACGGTGCCAGCGAACAGTTTTGAATGACAATTTACGTGAACACGAAGTATTCGTGGCAGCTTATTTTCTTGTGCGCGTTTGCAGAACAGAACGCAAACTCTGTAAGTGTGGCAGACGAATATTTGGTATTGAAACACGGCGGGTGCCCCGCAATGCACTATATACAGGGTGTTTCATCTAAGTTTATACATGGGTTTTAAAAAATACGCTTTTTGAGTTGGAAGACCTTTTTTGTTCTGCGTAGCATTGTCGGTGGTGCAGTATATCACAATACAGGGAAGACGCGCTAAATAGAAGGCTGTTTAAATAACTTTGAATCGTTAACTTTTTAACATTATTCTTAGGGACCCTAATTATTTAGAGGCTTGTAGCCCACAGTTTTTAGGTACTCGAGTACGCTGCTACCCTCCTCGCTTTGGCCCAACAAGTTATGTTTATTTCGTCGAATTAAGCGCACTGCAAAGGTTGCTTTGCTTGAAAGTTCCTTAAGAGCGCATGTATATGGCCGTGATGTAGCGAAAATTTGTTGGACCACAGCGCCAGGGTAAAGCGTTTTCGAAGCTCTGAAAACTGACAAGGATATTACTTACGGTGGGCTACACGCCTGTCTATGATTAAGGAGCCTAAAAGTAATAGTTAAAAAGTTAAGTATTGAATATTTTTAAACCAGCCTGCTGTTTAGCACATCTTAATTGTATTCTAATGTATTACACAGCTAACAATGCTGTGCCGAAAAGAGCGGTCTTCTAACTGAAAAAGCCTATTTTTAAATATTACGCACAGTCTTAGGTGAAACGCCCTGTGTACGTATTTTCGGCTATCTGCATCGCTCTTGTTTTTCAACAGAAACAAGAATATGTCATAATCTCCACATTTACCGATGGTGACTAAAGTTGCAATGACTTCTTCTCCATTTAAGAGGCGGTGACTTATCCAGATTTAGTATTATGCGATGTTTTAAACATAATAGTTATATATTTTATTTTAATAACAGATATTAATCATATTTCATATGGATAATATCTACATGTTTTCTCTAGAACGCACGAGTAATTCATGTCACTCCCACCTTCTGGATGTGGCGCATCTTGCGCTACAGGCTTCAGTGCTCTTCAAGTTGTATGCCAAACTAACTGAAAATTAAAACTGAGACCTCTTTCATCGCGTGGCGCTCACAAGGGACGTTGCGAACCCTGGAAAACTATCTTGAAAATTGCACCGTTTTCTGCCATAATTAATTGAAAATTAATTTCGGGTAACTGTGCTGCTAAAAAAATCCATATGCACAGTATGGGCAATTTTCATGGTTGGATAACTCGAAGCCGTTATCAAAATATACTTGCTGGCGTCAGTATGTTACTGCGGATATACCCGCCGGCCAAATCTTTAGCTGGCGTGCGTAATGGCAGCATTTTTCGTGCTCCTGTAGCTTATGACGGAGAAAACTTGCGAAAATATCAAATTTAAGCACAGGCTCACTAAGCCAGTGCATAATATTGAGCTTTCCGCAAGTTTACTTCATCCCAAAGCACAGGACCACAGAAAAAGCGGCCATCGCGCACACCAGCTAAAGATTTGGCCGGCTGTACGTGGTATTTTCGCATAAGCTTTCGTGTGTGACATTTTATTCCCACATAAGCTGATATCACTGGCACACTGAACAACAGTGTTCACGGCGGAGAGGGGGAGTGAAAATGGAGTTTACAAACACACAAAACAAAATGAAGTAGGTTTCAAGGGAAGACGCTGTCCTCTATGCAGCGTTTCGTCAACGGGACATGTCCTTTCGTTGGTACGTTTCATAACAAGCTGAGGCCTTTCCTTAACCTTTGCTGACTCTGTTTAATGTTGAGAAGGTGTCTGTTTTCAGTATGCATGTTTTTATATCGTGTATTCAATCCCTGTGCGGTCTGTAACAGTTTCCGACTTTAAATATTGTGACCTTGGTAGATTGGAAATCACCAATACTAATTTGAAGCCCCAGCTTGGTTGAGTGCATAATAGATAAAAAACAAACGGGCAACGGGTTTCGTGAAGACTACTCAGGACGCAGCAGTCGTTAATAATTTACCTTGGCCAGGTATGAAGATGTCGTGAAGCGTAACGCCCAAAGATGTAAGCTCAGGTGGTCCCTTTGCGTAGGTGCGTATTGTGAAGCTTGCCTTGGTGCACGGCTCGAGGAGACTGCACATCATTCGCGTGTGGTCGGGGTGAATAATGGTTCCGGTGGCGCAGGAGCCGATTCGATGTGGCTCAGTTGGACCGCTTCTATCACCACTGTCATCGTTGATTTCAATCTTGTAGTAATCGAAGCTGACTTCGGGCTTCTCCCAGGTGGTAGTAAAGGAATTTTCGGCAGTGGAAACCAGGCGCAGATCTGCGACGTCGGGTAGAACTAAGAGGAAATTTAGGGATTAGTTCGCGTGCCCAGTTATTTTCATTTCGGTTGAAGCGTTAATTTTATGTGAGCCCCTTTCGATGCCAAATATAGAGGAGCTGAAGAGAGAAAGCACTATTTTTCAAGGACGTAAAGAGCTAGTGCCACCACACATGTTCTAACCAAAACAATGAACTGCCAACTACTTTGATGAAACTAGCTAGATATCCTTTAAAGCAGGAAGATTCGTGAAGACTTCAGACTACAGTATAATAAAATGTGTAAACTTAAAGGAATAGAAAGATTGACTTAGAAGCCCTGTGGTAATTTTTAAATTTGTGCTCAACAAACTACGAAATTCAAAATTTCCCCGCAAAACTCATTCAACTTTGATGGAGCACCAAATATCCTGATGCAATTTCACGCCAACACTGCACTCAGGGGCCCATCTTAATGTAAGGACTAGCCCTTCTCTAGCTTTTCAATCAGCATCGCTCACAATTAATGGCACCAAATAGTCACAGAGATTATACCTATTACAGAAACGGTGATTGTCTTTGATAGTATGACTTTCTATTATAAAACGGGAAGGTTGTTCTCTTCCCTAACAACGCACAGTCTACTCACCAAACAAAGGCGTCCTAAATTCCGTCGTGGCGGGGAGGCTCCTGAGGACGTCTGCACCACACCTAGTGGTGGCTATTACCAGAACGCAGTATGGTGTGTCCACTGTGCTCTCGAAATCCAGCCATGTCGCAGATGTTTCCCGTTCAGTGCAGCCGCTCAGACTTTCCCGTGAGTCGCATGATGTGAAGGTGTCACATATTTTCACTTCGTATTCTCCGATCCCACTGGAGATTTCTTCCGGCGATTCCCACTGCAGGCGTGTCAGCGAAGGTGCCAAGCCCAAATAGGTGATGTTGTGCGGTGGATCCGCAGCTAGAAAGAAAGAGCTAATAAATCTACGAAGCGTCAGTTGAAGATCCTGAGAGCGAAGACTTCCTCTTCGAAGAAGCTTAAATGCGTGGACATGTTTATCCTATGCGCCTAGTTGTTGAGAGACTGCTTTTCAGTCCTTTAAGCTCACTGTCCCCCCTTTTTCGCGTTTGTTTTCAAGAATTGTATTGTGCTAAGAAAACTGGTCCTTAAACTACCTGTTCTCATGCATGCGCCTCTGCCTTAGCTACTCTCTGAGGCAGGGGCACAGGGCATTGCAAGAAATGTGAGGAATGGCTTCTGAATAACCGACTGGCGCTCAATGAAATAAAAAAAGACGTCAATTGGTAAAGTTTTTCATGCACTGGAGGCAGCAAGCCAAGATCAATGTTATAAAATAGGCAGTTGTTTCTCAGCTTTATAGTTATTATGTTTAAAGCAATCTCTTAAAAAGTTGTGCAAACAGAGCACTAGAACAATATATGAATCATTTTAATTGAAAGGAACTCGTTGGTTTTTGGGTTAATGAATTCTAATTATTGGTACCATCAAGAAGGAGCTTTCACCGTTATGAGCGAGCAAAATCGAATGCACAAGGCTTACTTTCCAGCAGGAAAGCCGACACCAAGTGCGATCTCTTTCAGACCGATTTCTTCAGGCGTATAAATGTGGCCGCTCTCTTATAGCAAACAAGAACGTAAGGAGGATGTTGTGTTCTCCCGTCAACATATGACTGAAGCCAAAAATCTGGTGGCCGCTTTGTTAGTGCTGAATATTCCTGGCGCGAACTTCCAAAACGTGCAAAATATTACCTCGAAGGTATAGCTAGCAAGCACTAGCTGCTTTGAGACACGACGATGTCTCTTCTCCTAGACTATTCGTACGCCGCAAGCTTGGCACAAACGTTCAGTTTGCCACTCCGTGGTACAGAGCAATTTATCGTGGACCGCGGAACGAGGCCGTTGTAAATCCACAGAAATATTCCAAGACTGCGTCTCGCTTCTCAAGTTCTCAGGAAGTTTGCACAAGGGACGTGCGTTCAACCCTACTTTCGCAACAGACTGTCCTGGCCTGGAGGTTTCACAGCGGCAGCAAAATATTTCCGACTAGTCGATGCCGTTCGACATCTCCGCCAGCCAGGCCTCAGCCACCAATCATACCTGGCGTTCTTTTGTCATCGCTGTGCAACACGTTCACTATCAAGATTCAGGCGTCCAAGATGAAGACTTTTCCTGGTCCTTATCATGAGGAGTGCAGTGAACAGTTGTTCGAATCGGCAGCGCAAGCGCCTTATTACAGTGGAAGCAGTGTGACACAGCGTATCCTCCTTTTTCGGGGAGATTAAAGAAACCTCTCGTTCGTCTTGGTGGCACGAGTATGAAGTCTGCAGCATGCGATTTCACCTACTCATAACGTTGAACACCAGATTGTTCATATTTCTTGGATGCACCATGTTACGAAGAGATAGCATTATATCATTTATAGCGAAATCCTTGCGCAATAATATCTTTACACGAGATTGGTCTTTCGTGGGATTAAAACGTTATCAAACTGCTGGATAAATATAAACATTTACCTAGACCAGCAATGACAATGCCGCGCAGGGAAGATCCCCGAGACGTACGTTCTGGTGGCCCTTTGCTATAAGTACGCAGTGTAAAGGTTGCACTCCTGCAAGCTTGTTGGCGACTGCAAGTGATGCGAGTCTGATCACGGTCAATGGTGGTTCCTTTGCCGCATGAGCCCTCGAGGGTCGTTGGAGTTTTACTACTGCTCTCAGCGCTTTCTTCGGTCACTTCAACCACGTAGAAGTCGAATGGGCCTTCCGCAGGCTCCCAGGTCACGGTGAAAGAGCTGTCTTCTCTTGATTCCAGGGTCAGGTTTCTCACATCGCTAAGCACTGCAGATATATTAATGTGAAAGCATTACCAATCCCATTGCCAGAAGAGCCGTCGGCATGTGTGTGTCTGTGTACTCGCAGACACTATATCCCGGAAATGGCAAGAAAAATAGTGTGACGTAATCAAGCGGCCAAATGACGCGCACAGAAATTCGAGCAGTATGACTCCAGACATACTTATGGATGTTCTTCTATATATACTCGCCACTAGCCGACATGCACGCGGCTCCAGATTTGCCTACATTCGTCAAATACAAATACAACAAATAGAGACTTCCAAATACAAACAAACAGGGACTTCCGAGTTACGTTGAGTGCACGTACAACCGTTTGTGTCCAACCCAATTTCTCCTTGGTGGGTTACTTATCGACGAAAAAAATTTGTTAAACACCTCACATAAAAAGTCGCTGAGCTCATCAGTGGGAGTTAAATGGCGTAAAAAATGGTGAGTGCAGAAGTTACTTCTTCAACTATCGCCTATTTTACCTTGATTCTGGTAATATGCTTTTTTAATTCACTCACATTGTCGCAACCCAAACTGTTCTATGAAGACATAATGAACAGCTTACTCACTGGAATGTGAAGCATGCTCGCCAGGGAATGACACCTAAAAAAGCGAAAGCAATTTCAAGTATCAACTCGATATCAAAATTTAGAGTTGAGTGCTCTCTTGCAACTTGCGTTTACTCAGGACTGGCCGAAATCTCTGTTCTTCTAGGTCAGTAAATAAAATGTGCCTGCAGTAGCAAAAACGACCCGAACAGTGGCTATATGAATAAAAAAAAAGAGAATTTGAAATGCCCTAAGACCGCGACATGAAGAGAAGGAAGAAGGTAACAGAGTGCCGGGGCGTCAGTGGTAACGAGTTACGTGCAAGAAAGGACAAAAGCGTGCGGGGGACGTTTTTACAGAGGAAAAAGTTATTTCACAGTGGTGAGGAAAACCTGATCAATTGAAGCGTAGAATTTTGAGGACTAGCGGGCTCGGTCCGCTGAAGTAAGCAGCAACTAGCGAGGCAATGGAATATTAATATTTTTTGCCACGACCCGCGCGCAGCAAAATTTTGTCAATGTATGCCTGTATTCACATCATTTTCATGCTCTCTTCTAGTTAAAGGTTGCAATTGCCAGACTATTGAATATCGCTCAACTTTCGAGGCTTAATAAACAGATTCACAACAGCGCTACGGAACGAGGACAGAAGGAACACGAAAAACACAGGACGGGCGCTGACTACCAACTCTTTATTGCGTGAAAAAACTAGAACAGATTTATACTATTTCCTGGACCACGTGATACACTGTCAGCCACAGGACACAGTGAAGGAACGCCTCACACGTTTGGCGAGTCATGACACACCTCGAAAGAACTCATGAAAAGTGCATGCACTATCAAACTATAGCATTACCAAACTAATGACAAAAGGATTAACAGATACAAAGATGTGCATGACCCAGCTATAGCATTTGACAACTACAGCTCAGATAGGCAAAAAATGAGCACATCAAAGCAAATCTTTCATCTACGTAAAAACATTTAAGAGAGCGAGAAGGCGTAAAAGCATGAAAAAATACATGAGAAAATGGCGATGAAAAAAGGGGGCATGAAAAATAAAAGTTGCTAGACAATAGGCACAGTCAGCAGGCTAAAAGCGATAACAAAAAACCGGCACCAACAAATAACACGGTGAAAGTACTAATCGTTAAAGAGATAAACTAAAAGAAAAAAGTAAAAAAACATGAACCACCACCGGCCAAGCAATGAAGACGGTAAAACCATTAAAAGTCTTTAAATGACAGAGGAGAAAAGTTCCGCATAAGGCCATCAAACAAAACAACTCAAAATATAACACAATACGGTGAGGTGCGGGGAAAACCGTTTGTCAGGATGTCAGGCTGCGTTGTTTTGTTTGTTGGCCTTATGCGGAACTTTTCTCCTCTGTCTTTTAAAGAATTTTTATGGTTTTACCGTCTTAATCGCCTGGCCGGTGGTGGTTCGTGTTTTTTTCTTTTTTTTGTTTTAGTTTGTCTTTTTACGATTGTTACTTTTACCGTGTTATTTGTTGGTGCCGGTTTTTTGTTTTCGCTTTTAGCCTGCTGACTGTGTGCCTATTGTCTAGCAACTTTTATTTTTCATGCCCCCTTTTTTCATCGCCATTTTCTCATGCATTTTCTCATGCTTTTACGCCTTATCGCTCTCTAAAATGTTTTTATGTAGATCAAAGATTTGCTTTGATGTGCTCATTTTCTTGCCTATCTGAGCTGTAGTTGTCAAATGCTATAGCTGGGTCATGCACATCTTTGTATCTGTTAATCCTTTTGTCATTAGTTTGGTAATGCTATAGTTTGATAATGCATGCACTTTTCATGAGTTCTGTCGAGTTGTGTTATGACTCGCCAAACGTGCGACGCGTTCCTTCGCTGTGTCCCATGGCTGACAGTGTATCACGTGGTCCAGGAAATAGTATAAATCTGTGCTTTTTTTTTCACGCAATAAAGAGTTGGTAGTCAGCGCCCGTCCTGTGTTTTTCGTGTTCCTTCTGTCCTCGTTCCGTAGCGCTGTTGTGAATCTGTTTAATAAACATGAACCAACTAGCCCACACCAGAATCCTCTTTGAACGTATTTCGAGGTTATAGACATTTTCGAGAAAAAGCGAAGATGGAAATCATTTTAGTGGTATTATTTGCTTGAAGCGAACATAGCAACCTTCAGGATGTTGCTGGCTTTTCCACTGAGGCAAGAACAGCTGATTCCCATATTGAAATAAAAACAACTAGCTTACCTTCTCCACATGACGAAGCCAGTAGAACGTCACTGCAGGACCTGCTATAATCAGGCATACAGGCAACAGAATCTTGACAACCAGCAACGCTCTCTTTCGGCAGCTCTGCTTTTTCTGGTGTCTTCGTGGCTCAGACACACCTGCTTCGCTGGTAAAGCGCTCCAGAAGCTTCACAGAGCAATCTTCGGGCACGTACTGAACACTGAGCTCCTTCCTATCTTCGCCCATTTGCGTCTGTGGAGAATATAAAATCGTTACGTCTTCGCCACAAAGTTTCTTGCATTATTACACAACAAATAACAACAGCTTTTCAACAAGGCTGTTGATATCACATTTTTTCTTCCTGGTCTGGCCATGCATGCGTCCCCTCCCCCCCCCCCCCCCAGAAGAAAAATAAAACATAACAATATTTCTTCGTTAAGCGAGAGGAGGAATGGAGCACTCACGCAGAAACAACTCCGCATAAAATTATGCAACAGAACTCTTAAGAGCAAAAAACTCACCTTCAGCAGTAAAAGCTTCACGGCAGTAAGCGTTGTCTGAAGGCGTTCCCAGAGAATATTTCGTTGCGGTACTACATTTGATTTAGAATTCTAATCTATAGGGCCAGAAAAGTCTGACATCTTGGTTCTATAGCAAGACTTCCCCGTAAAAACTGGTCAATTAGAGCAAATAATCTGCATAAACCTCCGCGATGTTCTTATCATTAGATGAAACACTTTTGTTTAAAAGTTGGTCGGATGTAACATGGAAGGTTTTACCTCACCCGGCACAGAGCACACCTCTAGACCTGATCTATATGAGCGACCTTTCAATGGTTAAGACAGCCGTCTTCTGCAAGAACAGCCGCGTAGTGCAAAGACCAAATGCTGCGAAAAGGGGCACGAGGAAGTTTTATGACGAATTATCGGAAGCTGCTGATTATATAAGGCCGTGGAAACGCAACTTCCCTTTCGGTGAAGCGCGCATGGTCCAAAAGCAGTTCTTGCGTCAGTATGTACCATTTGCCTGCAACTAAACCCCTCCACTCAAAAAGGAACTACTTCAATGGGCTGAGAGGCGGAGGGATATGCGAACGTGCCGCCTATAGTAACTGAGGAACACTGTTTGTAGCCAATAGTGGCCGTGAAGCTGTAGTTATCTGTACAGTGTACACAAAATTTAAAAACTGTAAGTCTATAAAGCATGCAGTCTAAGTAATGTGCTTGCTGTGCACGCGATTTTTCTAACTTTTCTAATGAAACTGTCATTTCTGCCCCAGAAAAAAGTATCCCTTTTCAAAAACGAGAAAAATAACAGACATGGTGATGATTTACGGTGCCCCTAGAAAGCGCTGCTCAATGCTGCAATTTTTTCTTCGCTCACAAAATGTAAAGTGATGTAAAGTTTTACTATAAAAAAATTGTAGCTGATCTTTGTTTTGAAAACCGTTCCGGATGACATAGAAAATAAAGAATTTTACATGAAGGCTCTTTTTGAAAAATACGGCTCAAACTTTTGTATGTTAACGTGCGCGGTGTACTCGAGTTTTTACCCTTTTCTTGACACTTTTGTTATTCATGTGAAATAGGGGGCTCAAAATGTACTCCCACAGTTGTTTAGAATTTTCCCGATACTAGAACACAATGTATGCTTTAAAAAGATTAAACAATAGGGAAGGTGAATGACTCCCTTAAGCGGTTTTTCATCACACTCCGTGTTCATTGTTCAGGTTCAGACATTTATCACAGTTAACGGTGCACAGTTTCCGCATTCTTATCCTTGAACGCTTCAGCACTAAATTTTACTCGCATAATGTTACTCGCCCCACTAATTATCCTATTACCAAGCCTGAAATTAAGTCACCATCACACATACATCACCTCTCTCCTCCGTTGCTCAGCAGCCAACTGAACGTTCCTACGTCGCCTAGTAAAGCAATGAGGACTTTTCTTTATGCAGAATAGGTTTGGTTTATTGGTTTATTTGGATTTAACGTCCCGAAGCAACTCAGGCTATGAGGGACGCCGTAGTGAAGGGCTCCGGAAATTTTGACCACCGGGGGTTTTTTAACGTGCACTGACATCGCACAGCACACGGGCCTATAGAATTTCGCCTTCATCGAAATTCAGCCGCCGCGGCCGGGATCGAACCCGCGTCTTTCGGGTCAGCAGCCGAGCGCCGAAACCACTGAGCCACCGCGGCGGGGCTCTTTATGCAGAATATAAATCTTAGTGCAATAGGGCATCTGAGGCGTGTGGTGAAGTTTATTGGGCATTACAAGAGTGGATGGCTGGAATTTTCATTACAGTTATACAGTAGTAACTGCAAGCCTGCTGGATTTCTCGACACAACGCTTCCGCCATTGGTCAAAGCTGAGTTTGCCACTGAATGGGAGCCTTAACGCTGTCACGTTAAAACAACGCTTTCTCAAGACAGGCATTATCATTTTACATCCTTGATAACAAGGTAGGTGCACTGCAGAGTTTACAACGGACCAAAGCGGAAGTTGTCTAGGTTTTCTCAACTGAATATTCGCTCTGTAGAGCGTTCAAAAGGATAACCGCTATTTAGGAGCGAACTCGGCTCCACGGTTATTAAGTAATAGAGCTGTGCGGCAAACACTGGCACAGCTTAAACCAGAGATCAATCAGGCTTAACAACTGGACCAGAAAGCAGGCCGAGGTAGGGATTACACGGGTGTGACAAAATATGGCCAATTATTTGCCTAAGTCGTCGGAGCTGTGTTACCAGGGTTACGATAAACTGGATCCGATTTCCACGCTCAGCATTGTTTTTATTATGAAATTCCTCCGAAATTAGTGCCACCTGAGAATACTATCATGTTAAACTAAAAAAAACAATTTATTTTATTGTCAAATTGTTTCGTGCCTACTTTGCAAAAATTCAGGGGGCACTTTGACTGTCTAAAGTGCGTAGAGGCAAAAGCGTTTTCCGCACCACTTTCAGTGCTTCTGTGGCACTGGTGGCGTCACATGTAATTGAGTAGTAATTACTGAGTGATGACAAATCACTAATTAATGGTTAATTACTGATTAATGTCTGAATACTAATTAACTGCTAATTAAGCTTAAGCTTAAGCTTCGCCTTTAGGAGTGGAACGCGACAGCGTGTTGTAGCGCTGCCAGGGAGTCCACGGAACGCCACCACCCGTTCGGCGCGATGCCTTGCCGTTTCAACGCAACGGTTTTTGAGGAAAGGAAATGGCGCAGTAAATCTCTGTCATCTCGCCATCTAGCATCCGCGCCTCCAGAACGAAAACCGCAGGACCCGGGCCCCCCCGTGAGTGCTACAGAGACTGCTGTGCTTGCTGCACAGGAACACCTCGTCGCCACAGGTCAACGTCCGGATATGCCTCCTGTGGAGTCAGTCGAGGCGATACAGCCAGTGAATGCTCGCCGATCCTCCTCTGTTGCTGATTCTGCTTCGTCGTTGGAGGGTAACGGTGAGCCGTGTGTGGCGTCGATCTCTGGCGTGTCCGGTTCTCTGTCGGCTGTCAGTGTGGCAGCGAGTGATGTGCTCCCCTCGGGTTCGTGGGCCGAGGCCTTGGCTGTCTCAGAGGAAGACATGGACAGCACCGCACCTTTGAAACGTCCAGCAGCTGACGAGGTGTGTATCGATGGCGCTGACCACAAGGCACAATGTGTAGAGGCCGCGAGAAGGGTGGCGTTAAAGAGGAGGGCGATGTCTGCCCGAGAGGCCGCCAATTTGGAGGCGGGCCACCCCATTCCAGGGGATGGCGTTTGTTAAGACTGGCACCAAAAATGGCGAGCGTCGCAGCATATCAAGTCGCTACCCTTAACGTTAGGGGTATGCGTAATCGTAGGAGGCAACAGCAGGTACGGCATCTCTTAAAGAAATGGAGTGTGTGTGTGGCCGCTATCCAGGAAACAAAGTTGTCCTCTGATGAAGAGACAGCAGCTGCTCTCGAGCCTTTTTTGTCGAAATACAACATTATTGTTAGCCACGCGAGAGGCTTATCAGGAGGTTGTATGCTATTCCTGGCGAACACGCTAGAGATGACAGCCTTGTCTTATTGCATAGATGACGAGGGGCGACTTATATGCTGTGATCTCACAATTTCAGGTGTACAGTGGCGGATTATATGTGTTTACGCCCCCACAAAGCAGCGCGAGAGAAGGCTCTTCTTTCTGTCATTGGTTGAACATTTGTGCACGGACCGCAAAATTATATTGTTGGGAGATTTTAATTGCGTTTGTAGGGATGAGGACCGATCAGTGGTATGTAAGAGATACGACCCTAGTGCTGCATTACTTACCGACTTAGTTTCTGAATATAGTCTTGTGGATGTGGGACAGGAAAAAGGCGACTGTATACATTTCACTCATTTTCAGTTTTCCTCTAATGCTCGCCTTGACAGAATTTACGTTTCTGTAGACGCGTTAGCAAGTGTGTTTGGCTACTGGGTGCGCCCCATCTTCTTCAGTGACCACTGTATGGTGTCTCTTCAGATAGGGAGGTATACTCGGCATGTACTTCACCCTCGATGGGAGTTGTGGAAGATGAATAACTGTCTGCTCTCAGACGAAATCTTTCAGCGTGCTGTACCTACTTGTTTGAAGGACGTATGGTCACGCCGTGATCTGTCCGTTTTTCAAAAGTGGGATTTGTTTAAACAGGAGATCAAAAACTTGGCAATTGAGGCCTCAGCAAGAATCGCTTTCCTGAAGAGACACCACCTTCGTGAGCTTGGGCGCACCCTAACGGAGCTACATGAGCTAGAGAGGGTAAACCCGGGTGCCTATCTCGAAGAGATTAATAACGTAAAAGCAGAGCTTCAACAATTTGCGACAGAAAGATATAAGGGGGCCTTGATACGATCTCGGTCCCGAAGGTTTCTTGATGAGCAGCCTTCTCGTCGGGCCCTGAATGATGAAAGAGAGAATGCTCTTGCGAAGGAAATATTGGAAATTCAGTATGGTGATTGCACATACAGCGATGCGCCTGGTATTCTTGCTGCTTTCTTCGACTATTATCGAAAGCTGTTTGGTAGTTGCGATGATCCAAATCAGGGTTTCGATTACAGTTCCTTACTCGGAAACTTCCCTCGACTAGACGATGAGAAGTGTGCTATAGTGAAGGGATCTATCACTTTGGATGAAATTCAATCAGCCATTTCTGCCCTGCACAGCCAGAAATCTCCTGGGCCAGATGGTATTACTAGCGAATTCTATAAAACTTTTTCGCCTTGCCTAGTGCCTGTTTTGATGGAAGTTTTCCAAGCATCTTATGATGTGGGTGTCCTGCCTCCCACTTTCTATTCTGGGCACACAATATTAATTCCCAAAAGCAAAGATACTAATCGGTTGAAAACTGTTGAGGGATATCGTCCAATTTCCCTCTGCAATGTTGATTACAAAATTTTTGCCAAGGTTCTTAGCAGTCGTCTGCAGCTCGTCATTATGGACTTGATAGGTTCGCATCAGGTCTGTGGTATTAGAGGCCGTAGTATTCAAACACATATCCATATTGAACGTTCAGTATTAGAGACAATATCAGATGAGACAGGCCAAGTTGCTCTGATTCAAATTGACTTGGCGAAGGCTTTTGATAAAGTTCGGCACGATTTCTTGTTCGCGGTCTTGGAGTATGCAAATATTGGTGACGTCTTGCTCAAAGGCATAAGGCTGTGCTATAAGAACTCCTATACAAGGGTTATTGTTAATCAGGAGCTAACGAAACCAATACCACTAGAAGCATCTGTTCGTCAAGCATGTCCACTGTCTCCATTGTTGTTTGCCCTATATCTGGAACCCCTCTGTCTCAGTATAATTAACAGCGTAGCTATCCGCGGTTTCTCTCTGGCTCGATGTGAAGTTAAAGTTTTAGCCTATGCTGACGATGTCGCCCTCTTTTGTTCTGACAAAAAGAGTGTACTTGAGGCTCTAAACTTGACTAAACAGTTCTGTGATGTATCAGGCGCGGCTCTTAATTTAGAGAAATCCAAAGGCTTTTGGTTGGGTTATTGGGGAACTAGGCCAAGCCAGTTCGGTGGCATATGCTGGGACAGTAGCCCTCTTGAGTACCTAGGCGTTCCGCTGCACCAAGTTCGCAACAGTACAGCCTACTGGGATTCAGAAATTGTAACTCAACGGCGGCAAACACAGGCTTGGATGGGTAGGGAACTCTCAGTGTTTGCGAGGGCACAGGTCTGTAACATATTTTTGTTTGCAAAGCTCGCGTATGTCCTTCAAGTCCTGCATTGTGCGAGGAGGAAGGTGCAAGCAATACACAGAATATTTGCAACATTCGTTTGGCGCTCTCAATGGGAGCCCATGAGGCGTGACAACTTGTTCCTTCCCTTAGAGGGTGGTGGAGTGGGTCTTGTTCACCTGTTCGTGCATCAACTTGTTTCCCGTTTTTTCTTTTTAAAATCGGCAAACCACCCGTTTCTGGTAGCTGTGCTCATTAGGCGGCTTAGTTTTCATTTGCCTTACTTATTCGCACCGACTGTGCAGGCTCGTGAGGGGACTTTGTGGGGATTCCTCAAGGAGGTTGCTGACACTTTCAATTTCCTCACTGTGAGCTTCTCTTTAGATTACCTGTATAGCCTCTCGAGAAAACAGATGACCCAGGCTCTCACTGAGTCTTTGTTCCCTACACCATTGTATCGGCAGCCTTATCTGGGGTCTTTGGACATCAGTTTTCTAAAGCGTGTTAGGCGGATGTGCATTCAGGCAGCCGCTAAAACGTTCTTTTTCAAACTACACACAGCGACGCTGCCTGTCAAGACATTTCTTAATGACAAGGGGATGTTTGTACCTTGGAATGTGAATTGCCGTCTGTGTAACGTGCCTGAGACAATTGATCATTGTTTTATCCTGTGCCGTGATGCCATGTTTTTTTGGGACATACTACAACGAACTCTCAAGAAGGACATTGAAATTACACCGTACACTATTAGATTTCTGCCTGTTAACAAAAACTCTGTTGTGCCTTATGATCTGTTTATACTGATGGGACTATTCAGTCTTTGGAAAAGCCGTATGATGGACAGACATGCCGAGCCACCAAGATCATCCAAATCTGTGTTTCGAGAACAGTGTGCTTTGGTGAGGAGTGTATATGCTGCACGCGAAGAACCTCCAAGCTGGCTGCCGTGACTAGATGCATGTGTGTGCCTCCCTGGATTTTGATGGGGCTGCAGTGTTGAGTTAGGGCACTGGCGGGCTCCTATTAATCAGCCCGGCAACTTGAGACGCGATCCAGTCTGATTGAAGTTTTCCTCCTTTCTACGGATGTTCTTCCATGCAATAAAGAACAAAGAGCTGGCATGGCAGAGTGGATAGCATGCTCGTGTCGCACTCCGAAGACCGGGGTTCGATTCCCGAGCTCGACCAATTTCTTACTAGGTTTTATTTATTTTTATGGCCTGACTAGAGAAGTTAATTAGGCTAATTGAGTAATTAAGCAATTAACTAAGCTCAGTCCCACTTACTTGGAGCATCACTATATGGTCCCTTCAATTGGTTGCATGGTTACTAGCCAAAGTACAATTGGCCCCGTTTGAAATTGGCGCACTGTGACGTCACGACCGTTTCGACCAACTGAAAAGCGTGACATTCTCTGTCGACAACTGCTTCTTACAACGATGAGACATTAAAGGCTTTCGCCTTAATAACTTCCCCGTCTCGAAAAACCAAGAGCGGTGATTTTAAAAACATAACCTGCATGGCTTCATTGCACCATTTGTAGCATTTTAAGTGAACATGATTTCTTATTTAGGATGCTGTTTGGAGCACGTTTTAATATTGCCTACTGTTTTTCTCTACGTTAATTTTCCAGCTAAAAATATGGTCGTATGTTTAAACTTCAGATGTCATACCAAATATGGTGAAGGAGAGTATAGAAGATACCGGTGCCTCAATTTTTTGTTATTCAAAGCGCCGACCCATAACTTGGTCATAAATTCAAATGTTCAAAGTAGTCTTAACGAATTCCCAACTGTTTTACTCGGTGAGAGCTCCCTAGGAGCTCTTTATTCCCTTAGGAATAAAATGAAAAGGCCTTCCTTGACGCCTACGAAGCAAACCATAATCAGTGATGAGGGAGCTGATAAGTGTCAATCCTGTTAGGCACACTTTATAACGGTCATCAATACCTTAACGTTTAAAAATGAACTGTGGCTTTGTGATGAACCATATAAATAGACACTTCCGCTTCCTGAAGCAGCGATAAAATTTGTTTTGCGCTGGATGTCAGAGTGCGACGCAGGGAAAGAAAACAAAGCTGCTATCTTGCTCACGCATAACGTTCATAAACTGATGGTTTTCCATTCGCTTGGAAACTACAGCAGGCTGAGTCCCCAACTAAAGTACGGTTAAAGTAGTACATATAACCTATTCGTGTTTCATCAAAAAATCTCCTAGAGTCGTGGTAGCAAAATATTTTAAACGAAACTATTTCCTCAAATCCGTTTCTTCATGGTCACACTCTTTTTGTATTTCTCGCCCTTTAAGTCAAGGAAACATCTCCTTATGGTGTATGAAATCGCCGTAGAAATCGACTCTAATGCAGCAAGAGTAACCTACGTAAGTGAAGTAGGCATCTTGGGAAACGGCACTCTCTTTCAGATATAATTTTTCAGAGCTTTTTTTCGCATGGCAGACCTATTCAATAAAATTAACGCTCTCATAATTTCGGGCCTTCATTTTTAGTCACTGACCCAGGTATAAGTAAAGAGCGCTGCGTTGGATTCTACACGCTTCATTGCATGATGTGAACATTGCCTGCTATCTCTGCATCGGCTTCCGTGTTGCAGTACATTGGGCAGTTTGGATTTTTCTTGTAGTCTTTGTTCCGTGCGCGCAGCTGCTTTATAGCGAGAAGCGTTAACAGGGGAAGAGAGAGGATATGAAGAATTACGATGGAACAGAATTGCTGGAATTCGGAACGGGTAAGTGGATCTTTTAACTCTCTTTGATGCGGCTTGAGGCGTGTACCTGCAGACTGGTAGTGAGTGCGTTTTTTGCGACCGCACCATGTCCGCTAGTATCTGCACTCCGTTGCTTTCGAAGAAGAACCGCATAAGAAACAGATCAACGCTAACTTATAAACCAAAAACAAAAGAGTTTATAGGTACGTCAGTGATACGCTTTGACTTTTTAAGGCACGGACGCACTAATATGAGCACAGATGACCTCTCGGCTGTAAGTAAGTAACTATTTGCACAAAACTAATTATTTCATATAGTAAGAGTTTGATACTTGGAGTGATGAAAGCAAACGAAAAACAAGCAGACTTGCATGCCTACTTTGATACGACTGAGAGAATTCACGCAGGCCACTTATCCGACACCATTGCCTTCGTTTTGGCCAAGCGATCAATGCTGGGCGTCGGGCTGATGTGGGAAGGAGAGCGTCTTGAAGGCGAATAATAAGTGACAAGCTTTAAGTTTGGTGCGCAAGCTTAAATGGAATATCCAAAACGAATTTTACAATAAAATTTTTCACCGATCAGTGAGCAATAGCAATATCCTCCTGTTTCATTGATTTCTTGAGATGGTTCATAGCGAACAATTCTGGACAGAAGCGTGTTTTAACGGGAAAAAGTTTATCAGGGCAATTTCTTCATATATTGCAAGATTTGCATATTACAATCGAAATACCCTTAGGTTTCTCGTCAGTGGGCTTGCAATTATTGCCATTAACTTTTTTGCTATTGTCAAATCCTGTTCCCCGTTGGCATTATAAGGAAATCTCAAATGCGGGATGCTAGTGATCAAACCGCTATGAAAGAAATATTTTGCTAAATATCGTAAGGATACACCATTACCTTGAGTTTTTCGGCGCCAGTACCTTGCATTTTTCGAATATTCAAATTATTTATTATCACTCCTTAAACGACAGAAAAAGTAAGTAAAACCAGCCCAAGAACTACCAAGGTAATAGTTGTTAAGAGAGAAGATGTTAACGAATGCTTTGGGGAAGAGAGTGAAGCACCATTGTTCTCAATCATTTCTGGCAAGCGATGACAATTTAACGTCATTAAGCCTCGTTCCTTCTCAACAAAACGTCATGAACAGAATTTCGCCGCTCACCTGACATTGCATAATAGTGTGGTGCACTACGCTACAGTGTGTAGCTGTATAACCTTGAGGAGGGCATGCAACTGTTGCTTTGTGTAATTTATTTTCCTTGCGTGCAAGCTGTATTAAAGTGCGAGCCCGAAACATTAGGATATGCCAAATTCAATACCGGACTCAAAGCATCAGCGCCGGTTATCATTAGCACATCATGCTTCTTAGCATTTCGTGTTCAATGAATCGTTTCTTCGGCAGCAGCGTTTTCCTTGCATGCTTTGCATGCGAAACACCGCTTAACGAACACATTTTGCTCAGATTGCTGACGAGCTCTTTGGGCACTCTTGTAGTGAAATTTTCAAGACAGCCCCTAGTTAATAAACACGTTTTCATACTGAGCTAAGGGCCATCACGAATGCTTGAGAGCTTCACGATTCTGCTGCCTTTGGCTGCAACAGATCGTTTCCACCATCAGGACTTGGCTCCCATGCGCTATTCTAGACTAGGATTCGGTGACTCAAAGTCTTCCCTTTTCGTTTCGCAAAGCTATCGCTTCATCCTTCCTGCCTCCGCTTGTTTGCGGGCCCGATACCATTTTCAGCCGGAAACGGGGGGCTTGCTGGTGTTTGTCTAGCGCAATGCTGGCAGCAAGGAAGTCTCCGGTCAAGGAAGTCTTGATACTTGGAGAGTTTGTGCCGGGGTGCTCGGCTGTGAGCCTGTCTCTTGTGAATATCGATAGCCAGCGTAACTGGTCTCCTCGACGGAAGGCAATCTGCTGAGAGAAGTAAAAGCGTCAGAAAAGCTTAACGAGAGCTGCAGGCACGACTACCCTAGCTTAGTTCTGGCAGTTTTCATGGTAGTGTTGAAGTGACCTTTGTGACCCACCCAGCTATGCGAGGAATTAAAGCAGCAGAACTGCAGGAGTTTTGTAAGACCTGCACAGCGAAGAATCACAGTGGACAAAATAATGGCTGACACAGATATAGCGATGTTCTTTTAAACGTTATTCTTTTTTTTTGTAAGACCCCAATATCAAGTGCTCACTAAGTGAAATGTGCCTTCACTGTCGGGTGTCACGCAGAGGTCTGCTCTTGTAAGGTGGAAAGTTCAGCGAGTTGAATTTTATTTTTAATGTAGTTAGCGCCAGAAACGAGGACCAAAGTTGGAGAAAGACGCAACACGAGACCTTTGCGGCAACTCTGGCTTTTTGGCTCTCTGATTTTAGTACTGTGTGTTAATGACTGTTTCCCATACAACGATCCGAGTTCGACTGAAAGCTGATAGACCCCGCCGCGGTGGCTCTGTGGTTAGGGCGCACGGCTGCTGACACGAAACACGCGGGTTCGATCCCGGCCGCGGCGGCTGAATTTAGATGAAGGCGAAATTCTAGAGGCCCGTGTGCTCTGCGATGTCAGTGCACGTTAAAGAACCCCAGGTGGTTGAAATTTCCGGCGCCATCCACTACGGCATCCGTCATAGCCTGAGTCGCTTCGGGACATTAAACCCCAATAAACCAAACCAAACCTCAACGCTGTTAGCCGTTAAATTTTCCGTCAAACGGCTCGTGTAGAGAACTGCCAAAAATTACTGATTATCACACGTTTTTCTGCGATGCCATGCGTCGAAGACGGCTGTTAACCTGTCCAAATGTAATCTCTTTCAAATTTAGATCAACCAAAATCCTAAGCCTACAAATTTCAGTATATTTACTTATTTTTAGACACTTGTTTTCTGTTCTATCGTTCCTTGCGATGCTTTCGTATATTACCTGAATGCGGAGGCAAGTCGTGTGCTAAAATCCCTGGGATAATATTTTAGGCATCCACCACTTGAAAAAGGAAAAAAAAAGCAGATACGTAATTTGCGCATGCGGCACGGGAGTACGCTTGCAATAGCTGAGGCCCTTCAACGGTGTACAACATCGCATACACTTATGAGCTGCAGGCTTCGTGGCAGCCAGTTATGAGGTATTGGAAATCCCCGACGAAAATTTTTAAAACATTGGAGCTTCCTGCACAAAACAAGGACAATATTCCTACCCTGACTGCTTTTAACGCTCCAATTGATAGAACAGAACGCTGTAAAGAAAAATATAAAACCCAACTTTTTCCATCCATTTTCTCAAACGACCTACCACATGCGTGTCACCTCATTCTAATTCTTCTGGTTATTCGCCTCTCATGATCCGAATCATTGGTCACTGCCTGCTCTGGGTAGGCATATTTACTAACCACTTCCAGCACCTCGCTACTAACTCTGATCCGCTGTTCCCTTGCGAGCCTTGCCAAGTTGTATGAAAGCGTCCTATCAACGCACGTCGCAAATTGGCCACGAAAAACCGTCAAGAATGAAAACAAAGACAAGAAGAACAGATGTTAACAATAATTCAGCGAAACAGCAACAATAAAAAAATCGAAAGCTAAGAAAGTAACACAAATAATCTAAGCCTTCACGACGAGGGGACTGAGAGAAAAATATGACAGCTGCCCGTCCGTCAAAGTCACCAGAAAAGAGTACGCCTATCGGGTATCAAAACAGTCATGACTGTGTGTGACAATGCTTTTCACCTTTTTTTTTAATACCTATCCCGTCTGAATAGTAAAACATTTGAATGTTTAGCACCAGTTCTCTTCATCGTCTCCCTGTCCTGTCCCAAGTCATTTCGTCAAAGTCGGGGCTACCGAATGCAAAAAAATTTATTAGCCTCGCCTAAACCGTACTAAATCTGGGCGGAGTTTCCGCAGGACTTGGCAGCAGTGGCAGCGCTCACAACGGACGGCTAATTTTTGCTCTTCAATTTGTGCAGGTTACTTCTCGTACCGAAATTTTCATATTGTCATTTCTACTATGCGTGGATGTTGCGGCTGCCCAAACATGTTTTTTTTTACTATGAAATTTCCTGGTTGTGTTCTCGTTTTGTATATACAGTACTATGACAAAGGGTGCAAAAAGCAATGATACAGACAATCGCACCTAAAGCCGCGGTCATCGCCCTGAAATGGCCGAAAGGAAAGAAAGCTGAACTTTCATCTGCGACGAATTTGAAACGTTCAAGAAGCAGCTCAGTGCTATTTTGCACAAAATCAGCAAATAAAGGAAGAAAATGAGTGTCTTCGCAATACATACACTGAAAATGAAAAGCGAATAACTACCCTTCAAAATAGTCTGGTTCAGTGCGAGCACTATTCACGACGATGTAACTTAGAGATTAAAGGAATTACTGAAGCGATCAAGAAGACCTTGAGTCGATTGTCGGTAAAATAGGTAATGCTGTGGGAGTGACTATATCTCCGGCAGATATCGAGTCTTGTCATCGCGGACCAAGACGCAACGCAGAAGTGAAGAACCTAATCGTCCAGTTTAGAATCCGTAGGCTACGGGACCATGGTCTTGAAAAGGCTGAAAAACAACGTCTTAAAACTGCTTCGCTGGACTTGCCCCCTCCCACGGCCCAGGCCATAGCCAATACTAACGACAGTGCTAACGACAGTCCTGCCGGTGTCATCAATGCTGCTCCAGTATACGTAAATGAGCCCCTATGCCCCGTTAGAAAAAAAAGAACTTATATCCTTGGCCTTTGCTAGAAAGCGGAAATTTCACTGTAAATTTGTTTGGACAAGCAATGAACGTATCTTCGCACGTCAGGTCGAGGGTAGTGCGGTAGATGAAGTCAACTCTGCTAAAAGCCTTAATATGATTCCATATAACAAGTCTATTAACGACAAGGGATCTTTCATTTTTCATGACTCTGCACGAAGATTATCAGGAATTTGTTTCTCCCGAATCGCTGCAACTTTGTTCTGATGACCAAAACGTTGAAACAGTTGTTTATGTAAACGCTTGGTCCCTCCTTAACAAAGCTGATCAATCCGCGCTGTTTCTTGAACAATTTGCTTTCAGGTTTACTATTACAGTGTAACCGAAATACGGTATTCTTCAGGATAGTGCCTGTGATCAGAGTGGCTATAGGGTTTTTTACTGCGCACCGAAATGAAAAACGTGGTGGTGGTCTAGCGATTTATGTTTCGGACACTTGGGATGAATTGCCGAAGTTTAATGTCGTAAACCCAAATTATGACGCCCTATGCTTGAAAAACAGCTACACTCTTTACTGTGTTATATATCGCCCTCCTTATGCTAATACTAGCGTTTTTTTTTTTGGACTTTGTTGACCCTGTTCTTAAATTTGCCGCTACTAATGTCTTGAGGTTGGTTTTAGGGGGTGGTTTGAACATTAATTTTTCTACTAAAAGCGTTGCGACCAAAGAACTCATGAGCAGACTAACATCATCAGGTTTTCGGAATCTAATCGTTACCCCTACTCGTGTATTTCCAACGACTGCTAGCATTTTGGATCTGTTCATAACTAATGTTAGTTCTCTCGTGGTGGCGGCTGGCACTTTTAAGCTCTGATATTGGTGATGATTGTTCCATATAGTTAGCTTATTCGCGGTCCAGTCCTCGAGTAAAGCCAGGACTGCCCATACTTAAGCATCAAAGCATTGCTCATCCTAGTTTGGACTTATTTCATGTCAAGATCCAGAACAACGACTGGTCTGCGGTTCTGAAGAAAAACACGACCGACGGTGCGTACAGTACCTTTATATCTATGTCTTTGAAAACCTACAGCTCTTGTTTTGCTCTAAAAAATCTTAGGCTTCATAAGCATGCGCGAAAACCTTGGATCCATCCCAAACACATGCAGTTAATTCGTCAAAAGAACAAACTATACGGTGCATTTTTGAAAAGCAAGGATCCGTTAACATTGGCAGCATTGAAAAATCTTCGCAAAAAGATTACGGCCAAAATGAGAAAAGCAAAAGTGAACTATAACCACCAATTGTTCAATGACAAGTCTATGGCTCGACCAGGCCGAACATAGCGAAATATCAATGACGTGCTTGGAAAGTGCCCTAACCACCCTGATATGCTCGAGATTGTCGTTGATGGTGAACCAGTTTCTGTATGTGCATTATTTGACCGCTTTAGCGCCCACTTTGCTGCCAGACCAAAAAAGACTCGTCACCAGGTAGGGTCTCATGCTGTCCACAGAAAGACTTTCCTGAGACCATTTTTTTTAAACCAACAGATGAATCTGAAGTTTATGACACGTTTCTAAGCCTGAAGGAAAACAAAACTCTTGACATTGACAGCATTTAGATTAAATATATAAAACAAAGTTCTCCTGTGTCCGTACTTAGAGCATATATTCAATCTTTCACTAGCATGTGGCACTTTTCCTAAGGACATGAAACCTGTAAAGGTTTCTGTGCAAAGGGGGTGCGCCCCTCTGTCAAGCCAGTCATAGTCTTTTTGGGTGTACCCCTAACATCCCTGATGATGAAATAAAGGTATTTGTACTTGGATTTGTATTTGTATATGGGAGGAAACAGGAACGACGTAAGCTACTACAGGCCAATAGCTATACTTGCAATCTTCTCAAAGGGCCTTGAGGAGATTTGCTTACCCAACTAGATGGCTTTTTTACTAAACACAATATTTTATCAGAAAGTAAGCATGGTTTTCGTAATGGTAGGTCAACGGAATCTGCCCTTTTGTTACAAAGGAAATCATCATAAAATCATTGAAGCTAATAAATACACACTGGAAATATGTAGAGACTTCAATAAAGCCTTTGATTCAATATGTCATACAATCCTCCTTAAATATGCTCATTATGGTGTCCGTGGGTTGACAAATACTTTTTTGCCGTCGACATAACCGGCCGATTCCAGTGTGTTCACATTAATGGTTACTGTTCCAATTTCCAGCAGATTTCATCCGGTATTCCACAGGGTAGTATTCTTCGGCTGTTTTATTTAATGTCTACGTAAATGACCTTACGTCTAATGATGATAATGCCGTATTTCTATTGTATGCGGATAATTCAAGCTTGTTCTTTAGCTCAACTAATGAAGTTGACTTGTTTAAAACGGCAAAAATGCAGTGTGAAAACTACTGAAAGGGTCCGAAACAAACATCTTAAAAACAAATGGGAAAAACAAAAGCAATTTCATGTGCGCCGAAAATTAAACGCTTGGCCTCTAGTTATGAGCTAAAATAGGACGTAATGAAATTCAAATTCAAATTCAAATTTATTTAGCATCAACAATGATGTTACAGAACTCGTGATGCAACGGGGTGCTAGCAAAAAGCCTGTAACGGCTTGACAAAGGCTAGCACCCCGTTCACAAAGCAATACAGCAGTGGACAAAAAGTAATAGCGATATAAAGAAAAGCAATATATATATATGGCGACGGCTTTACATAATCATAAAAACATGTTAAGTGATAGGGCTAACATTGCGGGTTCATAATTGTAAGTGTTAATGTCTTGGAGGTGACTTGGAGGTGTTATCAGAAGAGTTAAGAGCATGTGGTAGTGTGTACATCAGCATTTGGCGGCCATAGTTAGTACGGGTGTGAGGAATCTTCCATGTCTGACTGCTTCGTGTGCTATATGCTTTGCAAACGGAGACAGGGTCGCAAGGTTTTCAAGGAAAGGGTCATTATTTAGATGAAAGACATGATGACGTTTTAACAGAAGTGCATTGAACAGGTTTGGTAATGGTTTTAATCTAAGGTCATCAAAAAGAGGTTTTGTGTGGGCGTCATTGGGTTCATTTTAAATAATTCTTACAGCTTTTTTCTGCAGTCGATAGATTTTGGACAAGTTTGTGTACGTTGTTGTGTCCCATATCAAGTAGTAATACGATAATGTGCATGTGAAAAGGGAGTTATACAAAAGTAATTTAATGTTATACAAATGTAATTTAAATAGATATCGTGAATTGTCATAAAATACTGGGTGTCGTATTCTGCAGTCAGATGACATGGGACAGTCATGTCGAGCAAACATTCTCATCTGCTGTAGGTGCCTTTTTCGAACGCGTGATCTCTTTCCGGTATTCATTAGACTATATGTTTACCACGCCCTCTTCCGTTCACAGCTTAACTATTGTACATTAGTATGGGGACGACTACAAAAAAAAACGTCGGTATACTTCGGCTTCTAGAATAAAAGCAATGAATTGCATAAACAATGCACCATATTTACATCATTCAGCCAAGCTATTTCGTCAGCATGATGTCACGAATAACGAGTCTCTTTACAGTTGCCGCCTCCTATACAACTTTTATTTTGCTAGTGAAATGTATAAAGAATTTCGAATAACACTCTCAGTTGCAACGTTACGCTGCAATATTTCTTAAACACGTGTCCATGAAAAATGGGTGGTGGGGAACCACCAATCTAATTACCTTCTGCAGTCATTAAGCTATACAGTGCCCGTGTTAGTAAATAAGATCGGTCTATCTAGTTTGAATAACAATCGAATAACACGTAAAACTTTGCGTTCAAAGTTTCTGGAGTCACTCGTGTTTGCTGTTTCTGGCGTAAAATGGTAACGCGTACAATAAAAATATACATATGGTAGTTTAACCGCTCATATGTGCAATTATCGGTTTTTTGGCAGTATCATGTGCATGTTAACCCTAGTCTTTGTATAACATCTCGATATCTTTTTTATTCATTTACTTCACCTTTTATTTATGTATTTTAAGATAAAATTTGATTGTTGCTTTAAGTATAGCAGTTGATGTCTTCTATAGAATTTTTTTTGCACTGCTGTCGCTGTTGCCTGCCGCCGGCTTCCAGGCCTCGTCAAGCTGTTGCTACAACTTTTTGTCTGGGAGACCGTCAACATTGTGAAATGTTGAAAATAAAGGTGAATTGAATTTAAAAAATTGAAAATTGACACCAAAGAACTAGGGCTTTCAATATGGATCCCGAAGAAGCAATGCACTAGTTAGCGTACTTGTATAATTGGTTGCTTTAAACAAAAATAGTATAAAGAACTGCCTCACAGAAACACGCACTTATGCATCACTTAAATTCTTTGGAGACATTTGAGTTTCAGCTTTAGGGAAATCAACAAGAATAAAAGACACCTAATTTGTTTATTCACAAAAATTGAGTAATTAATGATTCGGAACCATCCAAGCGCTGCCATCGGCTGCACTGGAGAGGGTTTTCGCAGAAGCCCCGGTGACGTAAATTGAATCTATGGGGTTTGGGTATCGAACCCGGTACTTGCGCCTATCCTAGGCAGTTGTTGGAAATTAGGCTACTACACTGAACTTATGGTCACTCTGTTGGGATCATTAGGATATTGGGCTATTAAGCAATCGCCAGCATTTCCTTATGAAGGGTGCAAAATTCGACAAATTTCTGTTTTAATTATTGGCATGAATATCATTTTTATTCAGTAACGTGAAAGTCGGGACACCATGACGATCAGTATCTGTCGGCAGCAAAAACCACGAGAGCCGAACTTGCGTCAGCAGCAAAGCATACTCTCGATACTGCGATTCACAAGTCGTGGTTGAAGGGACGAAAAACGCCGACAAATATGGTTTGAAAACCAAGCAAGAAGTTTTCTTCAGACACTGCTAACTTGGGATTTATATGCAGGGTGTTTCAAAGAAGACTTTCAGTAATTTTAAAAATTGGCTCTGTAGTGTAAAAATATGGTTTTGTGACACAGCATCACTAATGTTGGCAGACATTGGAAGGTTGGTTAGTTGTATGAAGCAGCAAGCTGGTTAGCTAATTTCTGACAATTAACTTTTTAACTACTACTGCTAAGCAACTGGCTGCAATTAAAAATTTGTAGCCGGTTATTGGCTATTTTCGAAAATGCGGTTATCCTCGGTGCTGCGGCTCGATAATGTCGGGATAAATAGTGAAAATACACTTCCATCGAAAAGCATGCAGACAAAGCAACCTCTACTCAAAAATCCAAATCTTGTCCAGCCATGGTGGCAAGGGTAATAGTATTTTAGAAAAGCTGGAAACTCATGTTGCTATTACTAACAACCGGCTACAAATTTGCAATTGAGACTAGACTCCTAACTTGGCTCGTTAAAAAGTTGAGTAGTAAAAATTAGTTAACCGGCTTGCAACTTAAGACGATTCACCCGTTTCTAATGTGTGCCAATGTTTGCAATATTATGTTGCAAAAGCCACATTTTTGCCTCAAAAAAAATATTTTTGAGAATCACTTACTGTTTCCTCAAGCATCCTGTATTATGCCTTTACCCGTCAAGTGGAATATTCTCTCTGCGAACCCACAAGACCAGCGACCGGCACCTTTTTAAGGTTAAGGCCACGAGCGCGACGGTGCATGCCGTACTCAGGGTGCCACTACAGTGCCTCGGTCGGGCTGCCGCTTACCCCTTGCATCGCCCGTATCTTCGAAGCAGCTTCGCTTTTGCTTAGGCAAACGTCTAAGCAAGAAAGAAAAAGAAAGAAAGGAAGGAAGAAAGGAAGAAGGAAAGCAAGAGAGAAAGAAAGGGAGAAAGAAAGAGGGAAAAAGAGAAAGTAAGAAAGAAAGAAAGAAAGAAAGAAGGAAATAAATAAATAAATAAATAAATAAAGGAAGAAAGAAAGAGAGAAAGAAAGAAAGGAAGAAAGAAAGAAAGAAAGGAAGAAGGAAAGAAAGGAAGAAAGGCAGGGAGAAAGGAAGAAAGAAAGGAAGAAAAAAGAAAGAAAGAAGGAAAGAAAGGAAGAAAGAAAGCAAGAAAGAAAGCAAGAAAGAAAGCAAGAAAGAAAGATAGGAAGAAAGATAGGAAGAAAGAAAGAAAGGAAAGAAAGGAAGAAAGAAAGAAAGAAGGAAAGAAACAAAGAAGGAAAGAAAGGAAGAAAGAGAGAAAAAAAGAAAGGAAGAAAGAAAGAAAGAAAGAAAGAAAGAAAGAAAGAAAGAAAGAAAGAAAGAAAGAAAGAAAGAAAGAAAGAAAGAAAGAAAGAAAGAAAGAAAGAAAGAAAGTGTCGTGTCCGGTCGCTGTGTTGAATGCAGCGAAAGACGCACACGGTACTTTTAGACTTCGTTTATTTAAAGCCGATGAGGGTGCGACCAGCGTCGACCGAGGCAGGAGCCGAACTGGCCGCCCGAAGAAGGGAGGGAGCGGAGAAGCGTCCACGGGAGGGAGTGGCTTCCCAGAACAGGAGGAGGGTGCGGGGGCGCACCATGGGGGGGCATCTGGCGACAGCGTGCGACGAAAGGCAAGTGGTCGTTAGGAGGAGGATGCGAGTGGTCGTTAGGAGGAGGACGCGGGGGCGCACACACACAAAAGCAATAAGGGGACACAACACTTCCTTCCCCCTTAGAAAGTTGCCTGGTATCGTGCAGGGGGTCGGCGCTCACGCGTGGAGGCGCGCTGGCTTTGTGCGCTCGGGGGAGAAACACTTGTAGGCTGGCTGTTGTTCGCTGTGTTCTCTGTCCTGGGCGAAGTCTCTTCTTCCGGGAAGAGGTGCCAGGCTATGTGGGAAGATGGTGCACGTGCTCTCTCCGCTGGCGGACAGCTCTCAGACGGCGTCGTAAATCTACGCAGCTGGTTGAGATGTCGGCGTGCTACTGTGCCATGTATGTTGACGAGCCAAGAGCGCAGGCCTATGCGTCTGACAATTGTAGCTTCCTCCCAGCGTGGCTTTTTCAGAAACTGTCGGGCGAGGACGCGCTGCCCCTCATTAAGCGTGCCGCAGCGCGGAATTGCTTTTTCTTCCCGGAACGTCTCTGCCTTTGGCTCGGGGAGGATGGCTGTGAGCTGGGTTCGCATTTCACGCTCGAACATCATTTTCGAGGGGGTCTCGCCTGTTGTGCTCTGAACCGTCGTGTGCTGCTTGAAGAGAAAGCGCGCAAGGCGGCGCTGCAGCGAGCCTGTCTGATCTCTTTCAAGGGCGCGTTTTAGCTCGGCTACGTAGCGCTCGGCTTGTCCGTTTGTCGCTGGGTGGTAGGGGGCCGATGTAACTGATGAGATCCCGTTGTCGCGATAAAACTTGAGGATCTCCGCAGACACAAACGGTGTTCCGTTGTCCGACACTACCTTGCGCGGCAGGCCGAACGTTGCAAATAGTGATCGGAGGTTGTCAATGACTGCTGCCGAAGTCGTCTGTCCCATTTGCCTTATCTCAAGCCACTTTGTGTAGGCATCTACGACCACAAGGAAAGTGCAGCCCTCAATTGGTCCTGCAAAATCAATGTGCAGTGTGTGCCATGGTGTGTCTGGCTTTTCCCATTCTGGGACAGGAGCTTTCGGCGGGGCGCTCCGGCTGCTCTGGCAAGGCTTGCATTCTCGCACCACTGTTTCGATGTCGTTGTCAATGCCAGGCCACCACATGTAGCTTCTGGCACACTTTTTCATTGCAACGATGCCCCGATGTCCGGCGTGGATGAGAGACATAGCTTGTGCGCGTAGTTCTCTCGGCATCACAACTCGGGACCCAAATATGATGCAGCCGCGATGGGTGCTCAACTCTGTAGCTCGCCTGCGGTAAGCGTCGAAGTTGTCCCCTTTGAGTTTATGCACGTTGCCTTGTTGAACAGCTGTGTAAACTAGCCGGAGAGCTGCGCACTTCTGCGTAGATGCTGCAACTGTGCCTGCTGTAAGCGGAGGTTCTGGCAGTGCTTCGAACATCAGAACGTCTCCTGGTGGAAATGGTTCGTCAACAGTTGCGTCTAGTGGCAGACGGCTTAGCGCATCGGCGTTTTGATGTTTACTCCCATTGCGGTAGACCAGAGCGTAGTCGTACGCTGAAAGTTTGATGCAATGCTGCGTCGGCTCGATGACACCTTGCTGCTCCAGTTTGTCCAACTCTTTTTCAACTGAATCTCGGAGAGCAAACGGCACCGGCCTGGCCTTCAGAAATTTGGGTTGCGCGTTGTCCAACAACTCCAGTGTGACCGGGGGCCCTTCGTTTCCTGGAATCTCTTCCGAGAATACTCTTTCGTATTTCTCTTGCAGTTGCTCAACCATGTTCTGGCTCGGCGTCTGGTGTATGCCGCATATCATCACGCCTAGTGGAGAAAACCAGTTTCTCCCTAGAAGGCTTGATCCTGTGCCCTTCACAACAAGCAGAGGTAGCGTATGGGTCTGGCCGTTGTAGTTAACCTGCACGTTGGCAGAGCCCAATAGTGGCAGATTCTGTCCTGACCACGTTCGCAGGTGCGTGTCGTCTTGTTGCAGGGCGGGTGCGTCAGATGGCCATGAAGTTCGGAACGTGTCCTCACTGATCAGAGTACAGGCTGCGCCGGAGTCCACCTCGAACTTAATCAGCTGGTGATGTACGCTTACTTCTGTAAAAATCTTCGGTCGCGTGCCGAGATTCATGGTGTTCAGGTCGTACAACACAGATGGTGTTGCTGATGTTGTTCCATGGAGATCAGATAGCGGCGTATTCTCTGAGGCGTTGACGCTGTGATTAGGCTGGGAAGGTGACTTTATCTTGGCAAGTCTCCGTTTCGTAATGCATGCTCTTTCGATATGCCCTCGCTTGTGGCAAAAATTACACGTGGCTGACTGGAATCGACATCCCTGGGGGTTGTGTTGGTCGTCACACCGCCAGCAGCGTTGTGCCTTTTTGACCGATTTTACAACAACAGAAGGCTTGCGCACCTGGTTGCTTGTCTGGTGTACCGGCTCGGTGTTCCGGCGAATCCCTCTCTGCTGGTGACCGGCGCTCTCCGCTCGAACGGCGATGTCGTAAGCTTTGCTGAATGTGAGGTCCTTCTCAGCGAACAGGCGCTGCTGCAGTGACTCGTCACTCAGTCCGCACACAAATCTGTCGCGTAACATCACGTCCAAGGGAAGCATGGTGGTGTTAGCAGAAGAAGCTGCGTCTCCCTCCTGCCCGGTAGCTGTTGTCGACAGCGTTCCAAAATTGCAGTCGGCAGCGAGCTTCTTGAGCGCGGCTACGTAGGCGCTCACAGTTTCTCCTCCCAGTTGATCTCGTCGTTGGAAGCGAGCCCGGCTGTAGACCTCGGATGGCCTTGGGTCGTAGTGCTTTTGCAGCGCTTTTACGATGTCGTCGTAAGACACTGCCGCTGGTGTGCTTGGCTGAATAAGGGCGCAGACAGTATCGTAGGTCTGCTCCCCGCACAGCGTCAGCAGGTTGGCCCTCTTCAAGGCTGGGTCTGTGATGTTGTTAGCTTCAAAGTAGAACTGAAGGCGTCCAACCCACGATGACCACGATGAGCCGTTGAACTCTGGTATCTGATTGGGAAACCCTCGCGTAGCCATGGCTTGTCAATAGCGTTGCGTAGCGCGGGTCGAATCCACTTTCTCGTCGCCACTGTCGTGTCCGGTCGCTGTGTTGAATGCAGCGAAAGACGCACACGGTACTTTTAGACTTCGTTTATTTAAAGCCGATGAGGGTGCGACCAGCGTCGACCGAGGCAGGAGCCGAACTGGCCGCCCGAAGAAGGGAGGGAGCGGAGAAGCGTCCACGGGAGGGAGTGGCTTCCCAGAACAGGAGGAGGGTGCGGGGGCGCACCATGGGGGGGGGGCATCTGGCGACAGCGTGCGACGAAAGGCAAGTGGTCGTTAGGAGGAGGATGCGAGTGGTCGTTAGGAGGAGGACGCGGGGGCGCACACACACAAAAGCAATAAGGGGACACAACAGAAAGAAAGAAAGAAAGAAAGAAAGAGAGAAAGAAAGAAAGAAAGAAAGAAAGAAAGAAAGAAAGAAAGGAAGAAAGAAAGAAATATGGCTCCGCCAGCTTGGGCTCACCATCCCCAGCTGACTGAATCATTTTCGGAGAAATAACCTATGTTAACCTACACCAACTTTACCACAATCGCGAAGTGGTGCAATTATTGGTTTATGTAACTAAATATTAATAAGTCCAAAATCATACGTGTGCCTACATAGCTACCATTTCGCCACCGTACTAAATCGATAACATTCTTTTAGAAATCGTGGGGTCATAAAAATAGCTCGGCGTTTACATGACTGCAGTCCTGAGCTGGCCTCTTTCATAACGAGCGCAAAATTGACAAAGCTAATTGGAAGGGAGGGTACCAACGGCGAAGTTTTCTTAATATTCCTTCTTCTTGTAAACTACGACTATATAAAACAATAATTTACGCAAAATAGGAGTATGTAAGATCGCGCCTCGTACACGACCTCGCTGGCTCTCCCCTTTGTACTTCCCGCGTGGCTCGCGCAGTGCAGCAACAAATGCGGAAGCAATTACCGGCATGGGGAGGACGCCACTTTGGAACGCAGCCGTGACGCCTCGGGCAGAGGGCGCGCATGCGGCGTGGCGTTGCCGTCCCGAAAGGGGTGGTCTCCCTCCCACCGCGACTGATCAAAGGACTGATCTGCTGACTGATAGCGTTGTAGCCATGCGGAGAGGTAAACAAAGGTCTTCCGGTTGGACGCAGCACGAGAGGGCGGCCGCCTTGAGGCAGTTACGCACGTGCATGCACTTAAGATGAAAAGTGCGTTCTTGGGGGAAGGCGAGGGTGTTGCGTGGAGAGCGTTTTACGAATGTTTTCTTGATTTGTTTATTTATTTATTCGAGCAATGGTTTCGAGGCTATGCCCAACCCACAGGGCCGTGGCTACTGCGAAATTAAGTAGCGATTGGTTGATCAAAGACTGGGGCGGGTCAAGAGAAATGACCGCCCCAGCGCCTTTGTTTATGTACGTAATAAAAACGGAAGGAAAAGCCAGGTATGGCAGTCCTAAACAGGCTCCGTGCTTCGCACGTACGGAAAACTTCTAGGCTCTAACCGAGACCGCCGGTCGATGAGTAAGATTTTCCGAATTCGCATCTCTGTGCGAGATAAGTCCCAACCAGGCTCCGTGCTTAGCACGTAAGGAAAACTTCTATGCTCTAACCGAGACCGCCGGTCGATGAGTAAGATTTTCCCGAAGTTGTATCTCTGTGTGAGATAGTATCTCTGTGTGAGATAAGTGCCTTCTAAGTTACAGTACTTGAACGTCTGTGTGACTTCACGCTTCTGCAACTGAGTTTGCCTTGTATATACTCTGTAAATATAATTTCCCTTTCGTACCTTCTGCTTCTGGACTCCTGTGCTTCAAAACACCACCGAACTACTCACGTTTGGAGGAGGCTGAACTCCCCCGAAGAAAAGAAAACGAACCTGAAGAAGGAAGAGAATTTACTGGCGCAGTCACGACAGAATTCGGCAATCGTCGACCGTGAGCCGACACCACCATCAAGCCAGCAGCGTCAGGCAACGAGCGTCCGGGAACCCGGGAAGGAGCCGATCTTCAGGTCCAGCCAAGGGAACAAGGTAGTCCAGAGCGCCGACCCTGAGGCGTCCTTCATCCTGCATCTCGGGACGAGGCAGTGGCAACAGAGAGGCAACGGATCCCACTAGCGACACCAGCACGGGTGAGCGGGATTCCTTGCGTACCTCTGAGGTGGTTATGGTGGCGTATGGTGTTGACAAGGAGCATGATGGCGAGCTCAGATCGCAGACAGGAAAATGCGAGTGCATTAAAGGGGATGGCTACAGAGGGCTATGATCAGCCAGGCGAAACGTCAGAGGGCGATGATCAGTTACGCGAAACGTCGCAGCAGGACGCAGCGACATCAGAGCCGATAGCAGAAGCGCTACAAAGGGTAGCTGCAACGGCGGGTTCCGATGCTATGGCAATCCGCCGCATGGAACTGGATTTCGAGCTTGCGAAGCATAAGCTCGAAGTCGAATCTCGAGAGCGCATCGAATTGCAGAAACTTGGGATAGCGATGACAGGTGGCCGGCAGACCCCTTGATATCGGAATCAGGGGAACAACGGCGAACGGGCCTCGACCCAATCTCCCAATGCGCCAAAGTCCTAAAGGGACTCAAGTTGCCGGGCGACGCGGACGTACCGCTTTGGTTTGACGAGGTGGAAAGAGTTTTCACGACGTACGATGTGCCGGAAAACAGCCGCGTACACTTGATCATGCCGACGCTGAGCGAGCGTGTGCGGTATTTGCTTCGCGGTCTTAAGGACGACGAGTGCAGCGACTACGAGTCAGTGAAGGCGGCCGTATTAAGCGAGCTAAAGCTGACCCCCGTCGAGTACTTGGATCGGTTCGAACGCGCCGCAAAGCGGAAGGAGGAAACTTGGGCCCAATTTGCCTCTCGCGTGAAGACATACTTTCACTATTACCTTCGTTCGAGGGAGGCAGACACTAAGGAAGATGTGGTGGCTCTCGTCGTAGCCGATCGCATGAAAGCTAGCCTAAGCACCGAGGGTCTGGAGTATGTGCGCCTCCGCGAGGGGGAAAAGTGGGCGAAACCGGATGAGTTATCGCAGATGCTTCAGACTTTCGAGCAAGCGAAAGGAAAGGGGCGCGCGGTGCGACCAACGACCGTACACGCGGAGAAAGAAAGGTCCCCATGCCCACCTTCAAGCAGTGACATCAAACGGCAGGCACAGTGTTATGTGTGCCGCGCAGGGGGTCACCGCGCTAAAGACTGCCCCCGCGCTGCGCAGAACGCGCAGAGAAATGATAAGCGCGCCCGGGCTCAGAAGGTAGCCGTCGCCAGCGCGGACGCTCCCGAAACCGCTAGGTCGGCCTACTCCCACAGGACTCTGGTTGCAGAAGTTAAATCCCCGAGATCGCCAGAAGAAGTGCGCAAATCGAAGCTGCAGCAGGTAGAGATCGAATGCGGCGGAGTACCGACAACGGCGATTATAGACACCGGTAGTGAAATAACGGTAGTCCGAGAAAGCCTTGTGCCAGACGCGTCTCATGAGCCTTCCGGGAAGATAAAGCTTGTCTCAGCTTTCGGGGAAACAGTAGAAGCGAAGCTAGTTACGCTCGCGATCAGTATGAGGCGGCGCCCCACGCTTGTAGCTCGTCCAGAGGCAGTACGTGTCGTGTGCGCAATTACGGGCAAGCTCGCGGAGGGAGTGGACTGCTTGCTCTCGCGAGAAGACTGGGAGCTGCTAGCACAGTGCGAACACAGCAACGAAGCGGTCGCCCGGAGCGAGGCACACATTAAAGCTGGCCCTACTACGGCATCTTTCACCGTTGGCGGAGAAACTTTGGAGCCGGCCTCAACGACAGGCGCGGTTCACGCGAACGATTCGCAGGCAGGCGAGCCGGAGAACAAAGAGTTGCCCGTGACATCAGGCGAGCAACATGAAGAAGGTAGTGACGGGTGCCCCGCCGAAGTCCGGCGCTCAACGCGTGACGATGAAGACGAGGCCCCAGAGCAGCGCGAGAGCTTCTGTTCGGCCCTGCTGTCAGATGAAAGCTTTAAGAAAGCTCGGGCTAATGCTAAAATAGTAGAAAGTGAGCATGCTCATCCCGTGGTGTGCGTTGGCAAAAAGGACTGCTCAGTGCGTATGTGTATCGACTACCGTGCGCTGAACGCGGCTACACGTACTGACGCCTTCCCGATGACACCCCCGCAGGAGTTAATTATGAGGGTCGGCAGCGCGAAGTTCATTGCTCTCGTAGATTTGAGACGCGGTTATTGGCAGGTACCAGTGGCCCTCGAGAGTCAGCATCTGACTGCCTTCGTAACCCACGAAGGGCAGTACGCTTGGCGCGTCATGCCATTTGGGTTAAAAAATGCCGCTGCAACATTCCAGCGAATGATGAATACGCTGCTGTCGAGACACCAGAGCTACGCGGCGGCATATCTCGATGATATCGCCATTTTCTCCGCTTCGTGGCAGCAGCACCTGAAGCATTTAAGCATCGTGCTCGGCTTACTACGCGAAGCTAAACTGAAGGTAAGCCCCGAGAAGTGCCAGATTGCACAAGCTCAGATCAAGTACTTGGGTCACGTCGTGGGTGGCGGTACACACGGACCGGACCCCGATAAGATAGCCGCTGTTCGCGACCTTGCGCCGCCTACTACGAAAAAGCAGCTGCGAAGCCTGCTTGGGCTATGCGGGTACTACCGCGAATACGTAGAGAACTACGCTGAGGTCGCTGCACCGCTCACATCCTTGACGAAGCGAGGCGTGCCAAACGCGATTCCTTGGACTCGGGAAGCGCAGGAAGCTTTTACTCAGCTTAAAACGTCGCTTTGCGAAGCTGCAGCGCTAAATACCCCTAATATGCTCAAGCCATACTGGCTGTTCACGGATGCGTCCGCGATCGCGGCCGGAGCTTGCCTGGCCCAGATGGGAGACTCGGGGAGAGAGGAGCCGGTCGCCTTCGCCAGCCACCGGTTCACTACAACCCAAACCCGCTGGTCAACAATCGAGCGCGAGGCATTTGCCATCATTTGGGCGCTCAAGAAATTCGACCATTGGTTGTTCGGAGCACAGGTTAACGTGGTCTCCGACCACAATCCCTTATCCTATCTAACGACGAGCACGCCTCATGGGGCAAAACTGGCAAGGTGGGCGCTGGCCTTGCAGCGCTACAATGTCGTTGTGATACACAGGAAAGACACCTGTAACGGCAACGCCGACGCGTTGTCTCGCGTCCCTAGCACGAGCTGGGGTAAGGAGCAATGAGCCATGGCCCCTCGGGCTACGTGAATGTTCCCGTTCACCCGCTGCAATTTGTGATGTGATCGGTGATCTGTGGCCAGAACTCTGTGCAAGGATGCTTGCATGCCCCTGACTCTCGTACTGTGACGGATATCGTGTATGCTCTGTGTATAGTCCATGAGTGTTTTTGTGCGGTATCGGCGAGTTGTATCTTTGTGACCCGAGAGCCGTTTTTCAGCATGTCAATTTCTTTCTATGCATATTGTGTTTGTAGACAGCCGCGATCTTTTGTTGATCTTGTCTAAACGAGCGGACTCCCAAGCTCGTTTATCCTCTCAGGGGGGACGTGTAAGATCGCGCCTCGTACACGACCTCGCTGGCTCTCCCCTTTGTACTTCCCGCGTGGCTCGCGCAGTGCAGCAACAAATGCGGAAGCAATTACCGGCATGGGGAGGACGCCACTTTGGAACGCAGCCGTGACGCCTCGGGCAGAGGGCGCGCATGCGGCGTGGCGTTGCCGTCCCGAAAGGGGTGGTCTCCCTCCCACCGCGACTGATCAAAGGACTGATCCGCTGACTGATAGCGTTGTAGCCATGCGGGGAGGTAAACAAAGGTCTTCCGGTTGGACGCAGCACGAGAGGGTGGCCGCCTTGAGGCAGTTACGCACGTGCATGCACTTAAAGGCCCCCTGCCCACCCGCGGCCAGCAGACACTCTCTACCTCACTTTGAGCGAGCCTCCTCTCCTTCCATTCCCTCCTCGAAATTTTTCTCTCCCGCTCCTCGTCGAGTAGGCTCGGCAAGGCAAAATCACCCCTTCCTTCTCCGGTGTAAGCCGGAGGCGTGGTGTCTGTGGAGTGCGTCACAGGGCGACGTCATGGCCCCGCCTTCAATAGAATTCTTTTCTTGGTTTTTGCATTTTCTCCGCACACTGAACGATCGAGAGGCGCGATCGGCTCGACCACCTAGACTTGTTAGTGAGCGCATCCTTTCATACATCTGTTTTTCATTCCCAGTTAACGAGCCACCTTTTCATTTTCTTTTAGGCCTCCCCACCGTTTCACGAGCGGAGGGGCGGAAGTCGGTTGTGTTCGAAACACACGGCGAAGCGCGGACCCGGCAACCGCCCGTTTGCTTTTCTCCATGCGTGTTTGTGTTCTATGTGTTTGTGTCTTTTCTCCGCTCCAAAGCATATGTCATTCATTGGAGTCAAGGCGTACGCAAGATGCACGAAAGATAAGCGGTATGTGTGCGGAGCGGTAAAGTGGGCGAGCGAGGGAAAGGCTCGGCTGCACTACTAATTAAAACCTTGTTTTGGGGGGCTCGCGTAGAAGAAAAGAAACTGAGAAGGGAGCGCGCACGCAGAGCGTCTCGTGACGGGATCACGGCGGGGGGGGGGGGGGGGGGGGGGGGCGAGCCAACTCCCTCAGTTTTACTGTTTTTTTACTTTTTATGGCTAGGGTTCAAGGCTGTCGCCGCACGCTCCCTCCGCAGTTTTTTTTTTTTTTGTTCCTTCATGCGGGTTTGTAGGCATGAGCCAGAACAGAAGGCGCTGCGGAAAGCGTTGTGCAGACGACGCGACGCCAAGGCTACGCCCAACCTTCTCCCGTCAGTCAGAACGATGCACCAATGGAGTGCCTTTAGCGAAAGTAGCCCCCACTTACGTCAGCGGGGTGCAGAGTAGTGGGCCGGGCCCGTTTTTGAAGGAAGGAAAGAACGAACGGGCTTTGATTTGAATTTTCGCAGCTTTTCGGGGCGCGCATGGCTCTAGTATTTTGCAGAGGTTATCTTCGATGCCTCATCTATGCAGTGGGCTTGTTTTTCAAAAATGTCCGGACCCTGGTCAGTGGCCCTTTAAGATGAAAAGTGCGTTCTTGGGGGAAGGCGAGGGTGTTGCGTGGAGAGCGTTTTACGAATGTTTTCTTGATTTGTTTATTTATTTATTCGAGCCCTGGTTTCGAGGCTATGCCCAACCCACAGGGCCGTGGCTACTGCGAAATTAAGTAGCGATTGGTTGATCAAAGACTGGGGCGGGTCAAGAGAAATGACCGCCCCAGCGCCTTTGTTTATGTACGTAATAAAAACGGAAGGAAAAGCCAGGTATGGCAGTTCTAAACAGGCTCCGTGCTTCGCACGTACGGAAAACTTCTAGGCTCTAACCGAGACCGCCGGTCGATGAGTAAGATTTTCCGAAGTCGCATCTCTGTGTGAGATAAGTCCCAACCAGGCTCCGTGCTTAGCACGTAAGGAAAACTTCTAGGCTCTAACCGAGACCGCCGGTCGATGAGTAAGATTTTCCCGAAGTTGTATCTCCGTGTGAGATAGTATCTCTGTGTGAGATAAGTGCCTTCTAAGTTACAGTACTTGAACGTCTGTGTGACTTCACGCTTCTGCAACTGAGTTTGCCTTGTATATACTCTGTAAATATAATTTCCCTTTCGTACCTTCTGCTTCTGGACTCCTGTGCTTCAAAACACCACCGAACTACTCACTTTTGAAGGAGGCTGAACTCCCCCGAAGAAAAGCAAACGAACCTGAAGAAGGAAGAGAATTTACTGAGTATATGCTAGACCGGTATGATATTGTACTTATGATAACTTTGGCTCCAAAGGTGCCGGAAAACAACTAAGTGCTTTAAATTTTGCAAAAATAGCTGTAGAGCAAGCATAATTACTATAAAATAAATGCTTTCTCTCAGTCACTGTCACTGCATAAAAAATATCTCGCCAGGCATTTTTTTCGTGTTATAATGTCATTTTGCGCTACTCTATCACCTCATTTCTCTGTAATATTCGTCTCGTAGCACTGACCATTGTAATAAAGCCGACATTAATTTATCGAACACTTCACATTTCTGCAGATAACTTTTACCGCGCATCTTGCTTGTGTAGAGTTACTATTCCGCCGCTAATGACGGAAATAGTGGTAACTAGCAGCTCTGTTCTGCAGTGCCGAACGTTGTGCAATCAGATGCTATTTATTTATATATGCAGCTACTCCATTCTTTTCGCGTCTTTTCCAGTTTTTCCGCTATGATGGTTGTCTTCCTGATGGGTATAGTAAAAGAAAAATTAAAAAAATGCTCTGAGTGACCTTGGCTGAGCGTCACACTTACCTCTCCCTCTATGATTGCTTGCTGCACCACACTAATCCAGCCCTCTCAACAAAAGACATTCACTGGACATTGCCGGCGGTGCTGAGGCGAGTGCAGCTGTAGAAACCCAAGTTTGCACTCAGTCTTTCACCCTCTTCTGTGTGTTTTTGTTCGTGCGATTTTTCATTTCATTTCATTTCATTTATTGTTCCCTTAAAGGCCCGAAGGCATTACATAAGGGGGGGGGGGGATATTGGTTTACAACGGCAATGATGGGAACATGCATAACAATAAAAAGAACAAACATACAAACAAACATAAAAGGGGTTGTATTCACATCAGGGTTCCCCAGCAGGTGATACATCATTCATTAAAGATATATCAAGCAATACTCGCTAGAAAGAGCACAGAAGTGATCAAGATCTATGTGAGGTGAATTTTTATTTTCTCGCGGAATGTTTTGTGATCAGTGCATGCAGCGATGTCGTTAGGCGGTGAATTCCAGAGTGCTATTGCGTTGGGAAAAAATTAGTTGTTGTAAGCAGACGTGTGGCCACTGATGCGTGCTATCGGGTTACCGTGACTAAGCCGGGAGGACGTTCGTAGTGGGGCGGTTAATAGAGCGTGCCGTGATCTTGTGTTATGATAAAATGTATGAAGTAAGCATAGGCGGGAAACGACGCGGCGTGATTCTAGTGTTGAGAGACGGAGGGACTGCTTGAGGATGGTGACACTGGCTTCTCTTGAGTAGCATGAAATGATGAACCGAGCTGCACGATTTTGGATCGATTCCAATTCGGTGGTGAGATACGATTGCCATGGGTGCCAGATGGATGATGCATACTCTAATTTTGGCCGCACAAATGTTTCATACACGAGTTGTTTTATGTTAGGGGATGCAGATTTCAGATTTCTTCTCAGGTAGCCAAGTGTGCGTGAAGTGTCGGAGCAAATGGTTCTAATGTGGGTGACCCAAGAAAGTGTTGATGTGAGATGTACACCTAGATATTTATAAGATTTTGCAACGGTTATAGAGACTGATGAAATGCTGTGGGATTCGTCAAGGTGTGTTTGTGAGTGAAGGACTACGATTGGCACTTAGTAAGATTTAAAGGCATCTGCCATTTTTCACACCATGATGCAATAACGTCAAGGTCCTGTTGCAAAGTGAGGTTATCGGTTGGGCTACTTATTTCATTATAGATGACACAATCATCCGCAAAGAGTCGCAATTTGCATTGAATATTAGAGGGCAGGTCGTTGATGTATATTAAGAAGAGTAATGGTGATAACCCGGCCCCTTGAGGGACATCTGTTAAGGGTGATTGGATGTTATTGGCGGATGCGAACTGCGAGCGTCTTTTTAAAAAATGTTCGAGCCAGCATATCAGATTGGCAGGAATTCCCAGGAATGAAAGTTTTGCATTTGATCGCGTACCTCACAATCATCTGCTTGCAAAACTTTCATTCCTGGGAATTCCTGCCAATCTGATATGCTGGCTCGAACATTTTTTTAAAAGGACGCTCGCAGTTCACATCCGCCAATAACATCCAGTCACCCTTAACAGATGTCCCTCAAGGGGCCGGGTTATCACCATTACTCTACTTAATATACAGGAATGAAAGTTTTGCAAGCAGATGATTCTGAGGTACGCGATCAAATGCCTTCGAGAGGTCTAAGAAGATTGCATCGATTTGGAGGTTATCGTCTATGGCCTTAAGGATGTCTTGGGTGAACTCTGCCAGCTGGGTTTCGCATGAAAATGATTTCCTGAAGCCATGTTGATGAGGATAAAAGAAATTAATTGAATCAAGGTGGGAAATTAAGCATGATGATATAATGTGCTCTAGAAGTTTAGAAGATATGCTAGTAAGGGATATTAAACGATAGTTAGCTGGGCATGCGCGATCACCTGTTTTGAAAATGGGAACAATATGGGCTATCTTCCAATCGTCAGGAATGATTCCGGTGCCTAAATATTGGGTAAATATAAGGTGTAGTATCTGGCTTGATAACGATAGAGTGTTTTTAAGTAGTTTACTGTTTATTTGGTCCCATCCTGCTGATGATGAGAGCTTGAGTGAACTGATTAAATTGGAGATTCCTTCGGGGCTAATTTGAATTTCCGGCATTTCTTTTTGACTATGGGTTTGCAAAACGATGGGTGTAGAATTGCTGACAGGTGAAAACACAGATGAGAAGTAGTCATTTAAAAGTTTTGCGCATTGATTAGTATCAGCTGGCTCGCCATCAGGTCCTACAAGATCGAACCGATTAGATTTATGTTTAGGTGAGAGGATACACCAGAATTTGGTGGGATTTGTTCTGAGAATGGATAGCAAGTCAACAGAGAAAAATTATCTTTCGCAGCACTCAATTCATTTAAATATTTACACGCGCAGGCGTGGTATCTTTCCCATGCTTCTTGTTTTTGGCTTAGTTTAGCGGAACGATAAAGCCGTTTTTTCCTACTAAGAAGGTGCTTCAAGTTTTTGTTAAACCAAATATTGTTGGAATCCGATTTGACGACAATGGTTGGGATGTACTTATTTTTTAGTCGCAGCATTGTTGACTTGTAACTTTCCCAGTTTTCGTGAACTATGTTGGTTAGATAAGAACCTAGGAATTCGGTGAAAAAGAATGAAAGTTCCTTATTTATGGAATCGATGTTACCTCGCTTATAGTCGGTGATTAATTTTTTCGTAGGTGATCGCCTATTTGAATGTAATGACGTGCAAATGTGCAGAAACATGTGATCGCTGAGGCCCGAAAGCAGAGTTACAGTGTGAATGTTGTCTGGGCAAGATGTCAGTAACAGGTCAAGAGTGTGAGCACCTCTTGTGGGGCGTGTGATGGCTTGATGCAGATTGAAGTCCAGTGTTAAGTCAGGAAATTGTTTCGATTCTTTGGGAGGTGAATAGCTAGATACAGAGAGGGAAGCCCAGTTTTTATGTGGATAGTTAAAATCACCGAACAGAAAGATGTTCAAATTCAAATATGTGTTTTTAATCGCCGTTAATGCGTCATGAAGGGTGTCACAGAAGAATGAATCGCTCTCTGGTGGCCTGTACCAAATGCCCAATATTTCTTTCAATCCGAAGTTGTGCACGCATACCCCGGTTAGTTCTAGTTTGGTGTCGTGACAGATGAGTGATGATGATAGGGTGTTTCGGATGGCGATAAGCACTCCTCTGCTCCTCCGTCTACGCCGATCACGACAATAAAGAACGTAGTTCCCGTTTGAAGGGAGGATTTCAGTATCTTTCACACCTTCGTGTAGCCACGTTTCTGTTAGTAGGACAATGTCAGCACCAGTGTCGTCGATAAGGCTGTGCAGTTTATCTCGTTTTGGTAAAATGCTCCGTATATTAGTGAAGACGATATTGAGATGCTTGCAACGGGAAGGGTCGGGCGATTTAGTGGCGCAGCATGTTTTGCGGGGTGTCAATCGGTGCTTTGTGACGGTTTGTCGGAGAGCTGCTCGGCTTGAGCACGACCAGCTGGCTGTTTTGCAGACTCAATTACGCTATCAGACACAGGGTCATACACATAGCATTTATGCCCTACATGACGCTTGTCTACGTTAAGCTTGAATGCGCATTTTTTAGGCCTAATAAATTGTATCAATTTAGAGCGAGCGCGACGTGTGGCAAAAGCAAAATCTTCTCTGGTGGCGTAAATTGTATCTTTCAGTTTGGGACCGCAGGCTAGGATGGTGTCCTTGGTTTTAAAGTGTGCTAATTTAACAATGATAGGACGTTTTTTTTTTTCAGAATTAAATTTTCCTAAAGGGTGGGCACGCTCGATGCTGGTTGGGTCTATCTCGATGTCAAGTTCATTCGAACAGAATGACAAGACTTTTGTTTCAGATTCTGCCCAGGATTCATTTTCAGTGTCTTCAAGGCCTAGGAAGAGCAAATTGTTTCGTCGCATTCGATTACTGGTATCAATACTTGCGGCCTTTAAGACTGTTATTTCATGTTTAAGTTCGCCTGTTTCGTTCAGGTTGGTGTGTGTGCTAAGTTCTGTTGGGACTTGAGCACACACAGTTGGAATTTTTGTCCACTATATACAATTCTAGGTCGCAAGCACTACAGTTGGAATTAGCATTTTGTGTGGTCCTAGATGTCTCCGATATTGCGCTTCCAGAAAAGCAAAGTTTTGCGAATATTTTTTGTCAACGTAAATCATCTGCGTGTCTTCCAGCAAAGACATCGTAGCTACACGTTTCACTTACGAATTTTTCCCACTTACGTGTTCGCGAGCACAGACGCTGGACAAAGCTGCTACTACGTGCACTAAATGACTAAAACATGTCAGGGTGTCAGCAGTGAGCTGTTTGTGTTTCGAGAAGTCTGCGTGTAATTCACCCAGCAAGGTAGTCTCGCGACATCGTGGACTTAACCAGCAGAGGGACACTTGTCGGCAAGTCGTGTGGAGGCACCCAGACGCACATATGTATGACCCGGTTGCAACTTGAACTGCACAGATTGGTCCGTTGTCTACAAAGCTGTTTGCATTGGAGACGTGTATGAGTGAGCCGTTCACAGTATTTGAGGAGTACTGGTCTCCGTCTTCGCATATTCGGACGGGTGCTGTGCCTTTCAGTAGAAACGGTGGCCGGCCGATTCACGAAGGCCAGGCGGTGACATTTCTGCCTTCGAAAGGCTTAGTTCAGTGGTAGTGTAAGTTGAGTTGTCGTGAAGTAGATTGTACTTTTGAGCCTCTATAGACCAGAAGTAGTGGGTCGGGACGCAGAGCGAATGAGGTCGGTGCGCTGTTTGCAACCTTGCGCTGGCCGATGACAAAGAAAAAGAGTCCGTGGTGAAAGGCAGGGAGCTCCGTGCAACGGATGTTCACGTGATTAGGACCATGATCGTACACGGTCAGGGTCACCAATGCCAACTGGGCTACACCCAGTGATAGACCATGACACACAATACGCCGTGAAAAACCCACTTTAGGACTACAATGTGGCTTTTAATGTTGATTATTATCTTTAGTGAGGCTTGAAAGCAGCTACTACTGCCTGTGAACACTACTACTGCCTATGTTACAATGAAAATAAAGGAGGTTTTCTTATATATAGCACAAAATATAAATCCTGTCTAGTCCTTTTGTGGCTCAGTAGTTATGGCGCTCTGCTGCTGGCCCGAAAGACGCGAGTTCATACCAGCTACGGCGGTCAAATTTCGATGGAGGTGAAAATCTAGAGGCCCGTGTATTGTGCAATGTCATTGCGCGTTAAAGGTCTCCAGGTGGTCGATATTGCCGGATCCCTTCACTACGGCGTCCCTTATAGCCTGAGTCATTTTGGAACGTTAAACCCCCATAAACAAAATTTATTGCCTGTCAAGGTGAATGTATATATATTTATACCATTTTCAATTTGTAAATGATGAGCCCGGGAGGGAGTACGAAGGGCTGCGAAGCAATGATCGGTGAGGCCGTGTTTAGTACTCTCCGACGCTGTTCATACTAAGCGATAGGATACGCCTCCAACAAGCATTAAAAACTCTTTACATGTGCTTCTGACGCTTCTTGACAGCTACTTGGCAACCTTATTATTGACTGCTCTACAAAGCCATCAGTATACTCACTGAGGAAAGAGTATTTTTCAACTCACGTTACCTGCTATAGGTGCGAACAGTTCAGTTAACACTTGCGTCAATTTGAGGCGTCATGCGAATGCGCACTGACCTGCATTCATTTTGCAATTGATGTAGTGATTTTTCCGCAAGCTTCACGGATGAAAGGTGCTCAAATTACGAAGCGGAAATAGTAAACCTTTTGTTCCTATTAAATATAGGTATCCAGTTGCGCACTGTGTCATCCCTTCGCTTCTACATAGTCATCCAAGATCTTTGGGTCTATATTTTCAGATGCGCCTTTTAACTCGCAACCTACCCCATATTAAGGATGAATGAAAAACCATAATATCGTATTATAATTTCTAATGCATCTGATTTGAAAACTGTCTTCAAAACGTCACTTTTCTGAAATTTGTGAGAGCCGTATTAATCGAACTCATGGTTCTTAAGAGGGTCTTGTATTTCAACTACTACAGGAAGTGTCTTGGTGGATGAAGTAATTTGGGCGTATTCAGATACGTTGATTTGATGGCTGACAGACTGAAAATTTTCTACAGAGCTGCATTTAGCTTATGAAAAAACGTTTACACCCTTTGGCCGAGATATATAGATGCAGAGCTCGCGTTAGCCTTGTGTGCAGCCCTCGCGCGACCCAGGTTTCTGCATAGCAACCGACATCTTAATGCAGCATCTAGTAATTAGAGGGCACGCTCCAGCGGAACTACAGGGACATAGACCTGGAAGAAAAGTGGATGCAAGCACCAAATGCTCCTTGCTAATTTGTGCATTTTTTTTGCATGGTGACACTGCACGAGAGCTCTACACAAAGCTGACATAGCCTATACAGGTGCGGACAAAAGTAGAAGCGGCAAGCAACTGCAGCTGAAACCGACGATCTGCATGCATATACTAGTAGTGGATGGTGGTGCGCTGTTCCATAAGCTCATGATGATTCTTCATTCTCATTGCGGAAGGCGTGATTACATTTAAAACGAAACAGCCTACTCCATGCACTTACGCCCTCACATGTACAGCGTTTTTGAATATTACAATGGACTTTAACAGCGAGTAATCTTGTTCACTAGAGAGATACCCATTCAATGCGCAACCAGGTAGTGATATTAAGACGCACAGTTCCTGCTCTCCTTAAGCAGAACATTCTACTCGTTAGCAGTCTGGTTTTGTTTAAAAATACAGGCTCTACAATAGCACCTTATTCGAATATTGAACGGTTAAAATGCTTAAAATTTTGCTTCAATACCGAATTAGGTCGTAATCAATAAAAGCAAGATGAATTAGCTCCCGATGGGCCGTTTATGAGCAAAAGCTCTAATACACAATTTTTGGACGAAACAACACATATATACACCGACATATTAAAGATTGAATTATATTATTTATATTATCGAAGGATAAGCTGGAAAAGATATATAGTAATTTTTGAGAGAAGAGCAAGTTCTAAGTTTCAGAATCGCAAGAAAGCCCACGATGTGCAGAAATTTATTTTTATAAAGTTAAATGATCGGATTTGCAACATTCAGAATTGCCGCCGCAATGACTCAGTGGTTATGCCGCTCGGCTGTTGACTGGAAAGACGCGGGTTCAAACCCGGCCGCGGTGGTCGAATTTTGATGGAGGCAAAATTCCCTAGGTCCGTGTGCTGTGCGATGTCAGTGCACGTTAGAGCACCCCACGTGGTCGAAATTTCAGGAACTGTCCACTGGGGCGTCCCTCTAGCCTAAGTAACTTTGAGACTAAAACCTCATAAACCAAACCAAGATTCAGAAATCGAAGTTTTATCAAACGTTCCTTAAAATATCGCATTCTGTGCTGTAAAAATATTCTGCGGGATAAAATACCCATGCAACAACTTCATGCCAACAGAAGAGCCCATAGAGCCGCTAAGTTATGTTTCCGCAGACTGCTTTTCTCTCCTGTGTTAGATATATAAAATATGCCGGTATTGTGTGAGACCCTGCACAGCAATTATTAATTGAAAATTTTGATAGAATTCACAAGCGAGCAACAACGTTCTTCTTGGGCAGGTACGGGTGAAGAGATAGTTGTTCAGCAATGAAAAATGATTTTCATTGCGAAATTCTTGCTTCTCGCAGCAGAAAGTCAAGGCTAGAGATCTTCAACCTAATATTTCCCCGAAAAAACCGGGATTAATTGCGAGAACTTTTCAAATAGTTCTTTTACATTTCTGAAGGATATGTCCAATATTGTAAAATTTGTGATTACCTTGCAAGGACGAATGTATTTGCGAATTCATTTATGCTAAAACTCTGCAACAATAAAATCGGCTTTCGGAAATACCAGTGTGCTCTCTAAAAAAATGTGTTTTTTGCCAATATGTGACACCCTACTGTACGCCTTTCCGTAATACGGGGTAATTCTTCATTAAATAATAAAGAATAAAGTTTCTGTGCCTCTATGAAGAAATTGGCGAAGCTTTAGGCGGCAAATGGAGAAAAAATTACGTTTCTTTAACATGCGAAGATCACAAGGCTACCAAATATTTCCTTTTTTTGTTCACATTCACGATCCAATACAGGAAGATTTTACAAACTAAGAGAGATCATTTGAAAAAAAAATATTCATTTTTCTGAAAACTTAGAATATTTCCAGTCCCTACACAAGTGCTAAGAACATTCGCTTCAAAACGTGTAGTTAAGGCAATAGATGTCCCTCTAGCTTAGCGTCCAATTATCTTTTGTCGTCCTGTATCAGCATGAAATTCTACCTAAAGTCTGCGTATAATTAACTGACATGCTGCGCCGGCACTAACAGCGAAAAGAATGCCCGACAGGACTATTATTTCGGTGCAATTACAAATCTCAGTCGCATGACACTGACTTGCATAGGATAGAACTCTTGACAAAAACTATTCATCTGGATCCTTACTCTGGAATGTTGGAGCAGTTGTCAGTCCATTCAGATAAATCAGCAATATTAAGCGATCTGAGCACTTCATAGGCCATGAATGCAGTTTAAAAGAAATCGTGCTTCAAAGGTGAAATTAATTTCCTTCGCACCTATTTCTCAACCCACTGCATTTCTCCACATGACATTTTAATTCTCGGACGAGAGATGAATAACGCAGTGACTCTACTACGTTCTTATCTTTTATTCCCTTTCGTACGTGCTTTTATTAAGGTTTTTACCCCATCGCTTTGCATATAAAAGCTGGGATTCATGAAGCAGGATTTGAAGGAAGCCCTTCGTCGCATATCACTCGCCGTCTCCTAAGCGCTGCAGAGAGGTACGAGTCGCTGTGCTGCACATAATTTGTTTGTTTTTATGCCATACAGTCCACATTTTTTTAAAAAGTAGGATTCGCACTAATTGGTAGAAAATGGTTGACATTTCTGTCTAGCCTAGGTGCTAATCACCGTATTAAAATAGTGGTTATATATTTGCTTATAATTATCGGTGTAACTATTATTTTTGGCGAAAGCAGCCCCGACCTCCGTGCGGTAAGAACGCCGCGTTTTGTTGAAAATAATTTAAAATACGTTATCGGCTGTGTAGAACCAGAAGTAAATCTGTTGAAGAATCAGAGCCTGATTTAAACGCCAATACTTTGGCGCTTCACCTTGGAGGGCTTAGAAAATTTTTCGTTCGCGTAAACAACAATTCAGACTGGCGAAAATAAGTATATGGCGTTAATTGCGGTAACCAGTCACTGCACGTCAAATGAACCACACTGCTCTCGGCTATCTTCGGTTTCTTTAGAAACGGCCATTGTGCATAATGCTTCACTGGTAACCAATTTTCACGCCTATTTTCTGCAAAAAAGCAGTTTTCATGCCTAGGCCACCATGCTAATTTCGTAAATAAAAGCAAAACAGTGTTACACGAAAGCTGTAAAAATCTGTATTGGACGTAGGCAAGAAATGATCAGGCAGGCTTTCGTAAAGGATACTCGACAATAGACGATATTCACGCTATCAATCAGGTGATAGAGAAATGCGCACAATAAAACCAGCCCCTATATATAGCATTCATTGATTACGAGAAAGCATTCCACTCAGTAGAGGCCTCAGCAGTCATGCAGGCATTGCGGAATCAGGGTGTAGAAGAGTTTTATGGGAAAATATTGGAAGATATTTATATCGATTGTGCAGCTAGTACTTCAAAAAGTCTGCATTAAAATTTCAATAAGGAAAGGTGCCTGTTTACACGAGGTATTCCGGGGCCTTAAATGGGAACAGTTGGGGATAAGAGTTAATGGAGAATACTTAAGTAATCTGCGATTCGCTGATGAGATTGCCTTGATAAGTCACTCAGGACATGAGCTGCAGAGCATGATCAATGAATTAGACAGGCAGAGAAGCACGGTGGGGCTAAAAATTAACATGCAGAAAAACAACAGCTGTATCTCACCGGTACTCACCTATGGGGCAGAAGCGTAGAGGCTAACAAAGAGGGTTCAGCTTAAGTTAAGTACAACGCAGCGAGCTATGCAAAGAAAAATGATAGGTGTAACGTTAAGAGATCGGAAGCGGGCGAAGTGGGTGCGAGAACAAACTCGGGTTAATGACATCCTAGTTGAAATCAAGAGGAAGAAGTGGGCTTAATTGGGTCAAGGGTTAATTGGAGAGACCTGGGAGAGGCCTCTGCCCTGCCGTGGGCATAGTCAGGCTGATGATGATGTGTAAATGATCCTCTTCATGTGAACTAGACAGTGCTCTCTATACATTTAATATCGCATAAGTGTGATTTCCTTTCATTTCCGTGAAACTTGAAACACCGAAAAAGCACAACATCATGATTTCAACGTTTTCTAATTAGGTTCAGAATATCACTGTTGTGGTTCCAACTTTTTTTCTAGACGTGAAGAAAGCAAAAAGACCGAGAAAAACATTTTCAGGAATGGAAAGAATCAATATAATATCGGAAAAATGTTTCAGTTTGAGTAGGCTTTGCTTTCTCTGGCGTTTCTGCCGTAAAATTTACAATGGGGGAGTTCCTTGTTGAATTACGAACGGTAGCGCATTGCAGAGTATTAGTTTATAATATTTTTGAGACATTTACCTTGAACACATTTGGTTTTAAACCAGAAAAGCTTTTCAATTTGAGGAGCTGCACGCGTCTCTGGCCAAACACCGTGCTGCTCTTCGCTACATTGCACGCAGCCACCCATGTTAAAGAGGCCGGGAACCAGCGCTTATTGTCTGATTTCGGTGGTGCGCTGGGTTCGGAGGAAAGGCTCGAGGTAACGGCTGTGAAAAACAAAACTGAAGCTAATATATAACAGAAGCATCAGTAAACCTGACATGGCACACATCGCTGTGCGACCTGAAATGCCGTTAAGTTAACGGGAAACTTTCAGCCCTAGCCGAGTCCCCCTGGCCCCTGTTCCTGCACGGACACAGTTTAGAGCTAACGTTCTTGGAGAAAATTCACATTGCGGTCAGCCAGCAAGCAGTTTTAAAGACCTTCCTTCGTATCACACTGTGTTCCGTGGGCTCAAAGATATTTGTTGTTGCCGTGGTAGTGATCGAAGAGAAACCCGTCAAGGTGTACCTTATCATTATTCTTCGTCTTTAAGTACAATTATCAATTACTGGTCCTCCACCTTTATACACTCACTTACTTAGAAGAACGGAGGAATCGATCAAAGCTATCGTAACCACCATGTAGCTGCCAATAGGCAGTCAAGAAAGAGAAATCGACTTCATTGCGCTCTTTGTAGCAGCGGAATCTTAGAAAGGAGCACAAGCGTTTATTACTCTTTAGTCGTCATCAATCTGCGAGCTGAATTTACGTCGTACTTGACAACAGATGGATTTGTAGGGGTTAAATATGAACGACCGGGGCCAGCGGCGTCTCAGTCGGCAAGCATCTGGAGCATCCACCTGTTCAAGCGGGTAGGCGCATCTGTGCAGGCTTAGCTCCTGCGACTGCCTATATGACAGTGATATGCACGCACGGAATATCGCTGGAGCAAAGTGCACGTCATCAACATCTAAAAATATCTTGGCGCTGAACGCGAAAGTCGAAAATTGTTTTCTTTAAAGTTGTCAAATAAATATCGTCAATTTTTACTCTTCACCGTAGTCTTATTCTTCAAGTTCGACCACCTCATTAGGCAACTTAGAGCTGCATAATGCCTTGTAGTCTTATATCCTCAGGCTGTCTGCACTGCTGTGATATGTGGTCACGGAATATCGCTTCATTATACAATTACGGTTGCATATGAGGCAAAATGCAAATTTCTCGACGAGTTTTCCCTCATATAGTGTACACTGCATATGTCCCAAAACAATTTTCTTGTCCTCGGTTTGCACAAGTTAAAAAAAAAAAAGATGCGCACTCTAGTGTGAGGACGCAATAGTTATCTAATAAAGTCAAATTGCCGTAGGTTTGCATTTCCGGAGGGTTTCATATTTGGAAAAGAATTGAAAACTTTTCCCATCTAAATTTATATGCAAGCACAGTGACCTGAACTGACGTAAAAGCTTTTCAGGCATGCGCAAAAATAATAATTGTTTTTAAACTAGTTTGCTATGTTTTCTTCTGATGGAAGCGGAGGTTTACTAGGTTCTTATTCGTCAAAACGAAGCCGCAAGACAATTTGCCAAGAGAGCACCATAAGCCATAACTATTGAAAAAAAATAACAATTAAGCCTAGAATGAGTGATCTAGCGTGCAATAAACTTAACTATTATAAAAAAATGCAAACATATTTGTAATAATACCAGTGGACAATTCGTGCATCTGGAAACGTAATCAAGAAACCTAACTAGGTGGAAATTTTACAGAGAATAAACGTTACCTTTAGTTATACGGCATCGGTGAGTTATTCAAACTTTTCCTCACAAAGAAGGAAGAGAGCATAAACTAGTAACGCAAAAAGGATTTCTTTTCCAAATACTGCCGCATAAGCGGCATTGCAATGAGTTTCAGTAAAGGCAGTCGTCATGGCTGCGTCTGATGGAACCGGAGAGGAGGAAGCCTGTGCCGTAAAGCCAGTAAGTAGATATAGGCAATCTGTGCAGAAATTTTCATGCAGAAAGGACAGAATACCAGTAACACGAGTTTGAGCGTACCTGTCTATTACAAACCTTTTTGCGCGAATAATGAGAAGCGAATGAACATAACCACTGAGAAACCGCGGCGGCTCGACCATGGCCTTTTTGCAATGGAGATGATTCCAAGGCGGAAAAATGTAGATTTTTAGAGAACAGATTGAGGAGGGTGATTAAGTGGGGAACGGCATTCGTGTTAAGGATGTGCCGCGAGCAACGATACACGGAGTGAAGTTAAGTACGGTTTCAAAAAGGGGACTGCCTAGACAGGAATGGCATCCAGAATCGGATCGCGAGCTTCTGGCCGCTCCCCTGTCAGCGTGTCCTCTTCGTCCGTAGCGCCACAATGGACACTGTTGACAGGTGTTATCTCTAAAGCGCAGCTAAATACTGATTTTATATTTAAGTATTTAAATGCTGATGTTTCCATTTTTTTCCACAATTATAGCAAAGTGAGCTGTAGCGTATACATAGCGACCGTGAAAAGGCGTAAACAAAGGGAAACACGTCAAGAGAGCGTAAAACCGCCCCGCCCTCCATGGCGGAAGCGTAAGTGAAGCGTTTTTTAGAAATACCTTAACTGTATAAAAATTTTCTTCCTGCATTCCAGGTCGTAGAAATCATGGGAAGCTTTTCAGGATTCGTCGCTTTCGCAGCGCTGATGACAGGTATATTTTTGGGACGAATCAAACGTTGAATGTCTGAAGAAGCTGCTGCCAAGAGCAAGCGAACAATCATAATTGCCAAATTAAGGGTAGTATTTATTTAGTGCACTTGTGGAAAACGACACCGTTGGGCACTCTAGAGATGTTTCACGAAATTAAAATTATACATTGCTTAATTTGGATTTCTCAATATTGTCACAAATAGGATCAGAACCAAAAGGGCTAGGCACAGACCGCAAGCAGAGAACAGTGTCCTAGCTGCGAGAACCCTCGAGTCCCTCACTTCTCCGTCCTCTAGGCGCCGCCCGGGGACACGTGGCGGCAGTATTCCCCCTCCCCCCAAAAAGAAAGCAAAAATGTCGGCGCACTTTGAATGAACGGGAGGAAGTAAAACAAGCGAACAAACGGTCATGTGCCGCTCAACTGCTGCAGGAAAAAATAAAAATAAAACGCGGAAAAGGCGCCCGTTACTGCCTAAAATAAGGCTTCATACGTAACACGTGCATGACCTCAACCTGAGGTCGACGGCGCGAACTCGGCAGAGTGCCATCGAGGAGGACTTCATACGTCACGTCCGTGATACGGCGCAGCACTGTGTACGGTACAAAGTAGCGGCTCAGGAGCTTCTCCGACAGGCTTGGGCGACGTACTGAGGTCCATACGCACACTTTGTCGTCGGGGTGGTACTCGACGGGTCGATGTCGTTGGTTGTAGCGTTGTGCATCCGTGGCCTGCTGCCGTCGGATGTGCATACGGGCCAGTAGGCGGGCTTCCTCTGCGTGCCGGGTAAACTCCTCGGCGCCTGACGTGATCTCCTGGTCGTCAGGGGTGCACCGAAGCATGGCATCTAGCATTGCTTGTACGTCACGCCCGTAGACGAGGCGAAACGGCGCAAAGCTAGTCGTTTCCTGAATCGCCGTGTTATAGTCAAACGTTACGTATGGGGGATCTCGTCCCGAGTCTTGTGCTGCACGTCGACGTACATTGCGAGCATGTCCGCTAAGATTTTGTTGAGGCGCTCTGTGAGCCTGTTTGACTGCGGGTGGTATGCCGTAGTCTTTCGCTGGGTCGTGCGGCTCAGCTCGAACAGCTCGTGCATGAGCTGTGCTGTGAACGCAGTGCCCCTATCGGTGAATACGGAGGACGGGGTGTCGTGTCGTAAGACAATGAGGTGTATGAAGAAATGGGCGATTTCAGAGGATGTACTGTGCGGCACCGCATAGTTTCCGCATAGCGCGTCAAATAATCAGTCGCAACTATAATCAACTTATTGCCTGAAAATGATACAGGGAATGGGCCCAGAAGATCAATGCCGACTTTGTCAAAAGGTGTGAGAGATGCTCTGATTGGTTGGAGCAAACCTGCAGGATTTAGCGGTGGCGAATTACGACGCTGGCACTCGCGCCAACCTCTGACGTAGCGGTGGATTGTCGCTGCAAGTTTAGGCCAGTAATAGGCCTGACGCACTCGAGCTAGAGTGCCTGCAAAGCCAAGTGGCCAGAGGTGGGCTCATCATGACACGCTGAAAGCATATCGTCGAGGAGGTCTGATATTACGATTAGGAGGTAGGTCCGGTCACTAATGCTTTAGTTTTTCTTGTACAGTACACCACTGCAAATGCCAAAAGAGGACAGTGGCGGGAAAAAGGTCGAGGTACGTTGGAAGCATGGCCCTCTAGGTGATTCATGACAGACGGCATGTCAGCGTCAGCACTTGCCACATAGCGCTAAAAAGACGGCACGTTGCCTGCGTCAGCACGTTGCCTTGGGGTTCTCTTGCTACGAGGTCTGAACTGCTTATCACGCCTAGGAAGCTATTGTCATCATCAGCTTGCTTGACGGGTGGGCATGAGAGCGTGTCGGCATCTTCGTGTTTACGTCCGGACTTAGACAATTGTATAATCAAATTCCTGAAGGCGACGGCTCCAACGTGCTAGGCGGCCTGATGGGTCCCGGAGATTGGTCAGCCAGCACAAAGAATGGTGGTCTGTGACAGCTTTGAAATGGAGACCGTAGATATAAGGCCGAAATTGCATCGTGGCCCAAATGACAGCGAGGCACTCCTTTTTTGAGGTGGAGTAGTTGATTTCGGTGCGCGAGAGTGTGCGACTCGCATACGCAATCACACGTTCCACGCCGTCTTGATGCTGAACGAGGACGGCACCAAGCCCAATATTGCTAGCGTCGGTGTGTATCTCGGTAGCAGCCTCCTCATCAAAGTGAGCAAGCACAAGGGTAGTGTGCAGCCGTCGTCGCAGCTCTGTGAAAGCAGCCTCTTGCTCGGCAGTCCAGACGAACGGTGTATCTTCACGCGTTAAGCGGGTCAAGGGTTCAGCGATGTTGGAGAAGTCTGCGATAAAACGGCGGTATTAGGCGCACAAACCCAAGAAGCGCTTGAGCGCTTGCTTTGTAGTAGGACGCAGAAACTCGGTTACGGCGGCAGTTTTCTCGGGATCGGGTCTTACACCTTCGGCGCTCGTAACATGGCCGAGAAACTTGAGCTCTTTGTAGCGAAAGTGGCCTTTCCCGGGTTTAAGTGTCAAGTCGGCCAACCGTAGGGCATCCAAGAGGGTCCGCAGGCGTTCAAGGTGTTGGTCGAAGGTTTCTGAAAACACCACCGCGTCATCTAAGTAAACTAAACTGGTTTGCCATTTTAGGCCAGCCAGCACAGTGTCCATTATGCGCTGAAACGTCGCCGGCGCTTAGCAAAGGCCGAAGGGCAACACCTTAAATTCATATAGGCCGTCGGGTGTGATGAAGCAGTTTTTTCTTGGTCGCGCTCATTAACCTCAATCTGCCAATATCCGCTCTTTAGGTTGATCGACGAAAAATACTTGGCGCGGCTAAGTCTGTCGAGTGAGTAGTCGATGCGAGCCAGCGGGTAGATGTCCTTTTTCGTTATGACGTTCAGCTTATGGTAATCAACTCAAAAGCGCAACGTCCCATCTTCTTAACAAAACGAAAGGCGACGACCAGGGGCTCTTAGACGGCTGAAGAATGCCGTCTATAAGCATCTCCTTCACCTGCGTTTGGATGGCGTCGCGTTCCGTCGGGGAAATGCGGTACGGCTGCTGTCGTATGGGGTGAGCTTGATTGGATGTGATGATCTGATGCTTCGTGATCGCCGTTTGCCACACGTTCGAGGAGTATGCGAAGCAGGTTTTGTATTGGAGCAGTAGGGCGCGCAGGTCGCGCTTCGTAGTTGTCGAGAGCCCGAAGCTAAGATCGATGCAATCCAGGGGCGTGTCCAGATGTCCCATGGCCTCTGTCGTAAAGCACTGAGTAGGACTGGTTAATTGGTCGGCCCACGCGATGGCAGTAGCTCGGAATAGATGACGAGGTTCGTTCGTAAAATTAGTAGTCGGGAGCTCAGACGGTCCGTTATGGAGGTGGACAAGGCTTCGGGCCGAGCAAATGCCGTGTGTAAGAAGCAAGGAAAGGTTGCTCTCGGCGACTGCAAGTTCATCAGGTAGCCCATCATCGCATGTGACGCTTGCAAAACACTGGCGCGAACACTCAGCGGAAATACTAAGGGTGGAGCTGCGTGGACGAACGTCGGAGGTGTCGTCGGCTTTCGCTGTAGAAAACGTAACGGTTAAGTTCCGCAGGTCGATAATGGCACCATTCTCCCGAAGAAAATCTACGCCCAAAATTAGGTCACGAGAACAGGCGCGGAGCACCAAGTAGCTAACTATGGACGTCGAGTCGCTGATGTGGACCCTAGCCGTGCACTGTCCAAGCGGAGTAACGATATGACCCCCCACTGCCCGGATCTGCACGCCAGAGCAGGGAGTTGTAACTTTATTTTGAAGCGCTGCCAATTTGCCACTGATAATAGAAAACTCCGCTCATGTGTCCACCAACGCGCTAATGCTGTGACTGTCGAGAAACACAGGTATGTCGAGAGAGAAACGGTCCTTTAGTTCAGCTGCAGTCGTCAACATCGTCAAAGCTCTCTCATCGTATGTCGGTCTCGTCAGGGGGTTTTTACACCGTCGATATCCTGCGACCACGCGCCCGGAGGTCGCTGTCTTCAGTTTTTCCGGCGAGGGCTGGGCGAACGCTACGCCGTCGCTCGCGTGAAGTTCTGCGCATTCGGTGAAAATGATCGTCGGCGAGGTGACGGTGATCGGGACTGACGGGGCGCCATGGACCATAGAGCTTGCTGGTCACGTACGCTTGAATCTCATGGAACCATTGGTAAAATCGGGGTCTTGGCGCATCGGACGAAAACTGTGCAGGCCAAGCATTCGCTATGGGTACCGGCGGAACAGGGGACCGGGCTCCCCACAATGGAAGCGCAAACGCCGTCAGTCAGGGCCACGCCAGACGTCCCCTCTGCGCAGGGATCGTCGGTCACTCGGGATGTGTTGCAGCGGCTGCACGGAGGGTAGCAGGACGTCGTGATGGGTTTGAAGAAATGCCGCTGGATTTGGGGCAGGGCGTCTTAGAGCGTCAGCGTATGTCGGGCGGCAGTAGTCTCTCTCGATGGGCTGCGGAAATGCTGCTGGATTTGTGGGAGGGCGTCGCAGAGCTGCATCGTATGTCGGGCGGTAGTAGTCTGTCTGCATTGGCTGTGGTTCGCCGCGTAGTAACGGAGCCCTGATAGCTTGCTGCACCTCTTCGCGGATAACGCTCATAAGAGAGCTGGCCGTTGGCTGCGACGTACCAAAGATCTTCTCTAGCTCGTCACGGACGACAGGCCGGATCATGTCACGGAGGACGTCTGTGTTGCTGTTGAGAGCCGGGAACAACTCCGTAACAGAAGAAGCAAGGACTCGCTGGTCGTACGCGGTGGAACGTTGCCGGAGGACATGCTCCATCGTGGCAACCTACGCCAGAAACTCGACAGCAAGGCTTGGGGGGCTGCGCATGAGGCCGGCGAAAAGCTGTTCTTTAACACCGCGCATTAGGTGGCGCAGCTTTCTGGCTTCCGATATGGCTGGGTCAGCCCGTCGGAAGAGACGCGTCATGTAATCGACGTACATTGTGGCCGTTAAGTTGGACATTTGCATGCGGGACTGCAAAGTGAGTTCAGCCAGGGCTGGGCAAGATACTTCAAAATAGTATCTTCGATACGATACTCGATACCTTTGAAAGTTGTATCTCCGATACAGATACAAGATACAGTACCGAAATCAATTTTCGATACAGATACTCGATACTGTATCTTCGATATTTCGATACATCACTAAAATATCAACTATAATACAGGTTATATTGCGACTAACGAAGTTTACATAACTGAAATCACTGTCTAATAAGTCGGGTAATATAATTGGAGAACTTTGGAAATGTACGCGTGGTTTTTGTAACCTTTAGTGTATTTCTATGGAGCACTTTTCCTGAAAGGACTTATAAATGAATCCGACCGCATGGATCTGTTGAAGCTCCGCTGTCTGCGCAGTTGGCCTTGTTAGAACTTTAATTTGCACTAAAGCCATATACCAGGTGTCCCAGCTAAATGTAACCAAGCTTTTCAAAAACACGGGGTGTCCTAGCCGTCTGAAACCAAATGAGGATTGTTTAGAGTCGCGTGACCTAGTCCGCAGTATTTTTTTCATTCTTCAAGGTTGACTATTTAGTTAAGCTTAATTAACTAACTTTTTATTTATTGACTTCAGGAACAAAGTGTCAATGGAAAAGTTGTAGATCGCTTCGAGAAACAGCTTACTGAGACATTTGCAGCAAAGTAATATTTACGTAAAGTAGTTTTTTTACCGGCCTTTAACCATACCCCGCCCAATAAGAAAAGCTTCCACATGACAACTGTGCCACTTCAACGTGCCAAGACGCACCTTAAAGAATAAAATCCGTTTTTTCTGAAGTCCTCTCCTCGATGAGACTTTGGGTGCACATTGGGGAAGAGAAGTGAGCGAGCAGCAGGTCACGTGATAACTTTCTTTTAAGGCCAATAAATGAAGCTACGTAAATCGTAACTTGACGGAAACAGCACTACTAGCGGTTTTTCAAGCTGATCTAAAACTTTTGCATTGACACTTTCTTCCTAAAGTTAATAATTAAAAAGGTAGCTAATTAAACTGAACTAATTAATTAACTTTTAAGCGCGAAAAAGTACTGAAGACTAGGCCGCGTGACTGTGAACAACCCTGAGTTGGTTTCACTACATGAATAGGACACTTCGCCTTTTTTAAAAGTTTGGTTACATTTAGCTGGGACACCGGGTATATGTTGAAGTGATCGCTTCCGTAAGCAGCCTAGCGAAAAATCATTTAGCCCAAAGTTCCTCATACGAACCAGTCTGTGAGCACTTGGCTATATGAATAAACCTGAAACGTTTTCTGTTTTCGGTTCGATACTATAGAGTACTTACCCGATGGCCTGTGCCTTTGATCAAACTAAATGATGCAAGCTCCGTGCGCTTGCGAACCGAACAGTTAGTTTGCCTGTTCTGCGATAACAAACTTCTGAAGCTGAAACTATTCTTGAAAAGCTGGAATTAAAACAATAACAAGTAAAATGGCTGAACGTTTTTATTAGGCTAAAGGTATTCGTTACGTTTACTTGAAGGTCTTAAGTAACAACATTTGCTCGAACCGCCGGTCCGAAAGAGCCCCGCGATGTGGGCGCGCTATAAGGGAGGCAAATGAAAAAAACCTCTCTACAGGAGCAGACGAGCACGTCGCAGTATTATACTTGACGAAGGCGCCTCTTATCAGTGGATAAGAATGAAGCATAGCCACATCAACTCGAGGATCTTGTAAATAATTGAGAAACTGAAGCTTCACTAACGCCTTCTGAGAGCTACGGCTGGTTATACCGCTTGTCTCTTCAAATGAAAAGAATGCGTCAGCTGACGCATTTGATGCTGCTGGCGCCGATGATCCAACTGCCTCGCGTGCGAAAGAATGCGCGGCTTGTGTTGTGCTAAGATAGTCGACAACAGCTTCGTCTGTAAGCTTCTGAGCATGACGGCGGAAGTCTTCCATTTCTGCTGGCAACCACCGCAACTTGAAATAGGGGTATAGAACAGCAGCAACTGTTGCCTCTTCTGCACTCGGTTTCATCTTCAAAAGATGGTCAAACCTGCGGGTGAATCCATTCCTAACTCCGAGAAACGCTGATCCAGAAGTGGCCGGTAGCTTGGGAGTTAGCTAAAAAGCAGCGAAGGTGCTGCCGCCCGTCTTGTACTACCGCCTGAGCAAGCGCTTTTACAGTTTTTTTTTTGTATCGTGTATCGTAAAATACACGATACACCAAAAATGTATTTTCGATACCGATACTCCGATACTCTAGTTTTCAGCACGCGATACCTAATACCGATACACAAAATGTATCGAAAGATAGTATCGAAGATACATGTATCTTCGATACTGCCCATGACTGAGTTCAGCTCGCTCCTGACGATCAGCGCTGACGTACGCGGTCAGCAGTTGACGTTTGAACTCGGGCCATGATGGAAGAGTGTCCTCATGGTTTTCGTATCACGTACGAGCACCATCCTCCAAGCCTAATAATATGCTCGTCAGCTTGGCGGCGCCATCCCATTGGTTAAATGCGGCGACACGTTCAAATTGGAGGAGGCAATCTTCCACGTCCTCCAGCTGAGTCCCGTGAAAGGACTTCGGTAGCCGTGGGTTCTGGAGGGTGTAGTACGTGGCGCAGTACATGACTGGTCGAGGGGTAGGCGCCGGGGTAGAGTCCAATAGCCTGTCCTCAGGAGGCAGTCGGCCAGGCGCCGAGGTAGTCACTAAAAGCCCCTGCTCAGGGGGCAGTCCTAGATTTCGGCGACTGACCCGATGCACTGGCGTGTCGACAGGGAGAGGTCTGGGGTCCTCGGTGTTAGTATGGGTGTGCGACATATTCCAGAGCGATTTAGGATGGGTGTGCGACATATTCCAGAGCGATTTACCGAGCGCACTCAACCACAATATATTTCTCGATAGCTTAAGATTTTATGTGCAAAATACAGGATGCTGCCCTACATCCGCTCAACTAGTGCGGGTGAACCAATGCGCGCTACGGTACTTTCGTTCGCAGGGAGGGGCCGGTCTGGGGCCAAATCCGCGAAACAGTTCGCTTTGGAACCGGTTTGCTTTGACATTACGTCATTTTGGCGTTGCCGCGGTTGAGGCGGACTTTGTGACGAGGGAGAGACTGCAACCCATTGGCGACCAGAAGAGCATTTCTTTTGCGTTCGCGAGAGCGCAACACTCATTTTTGAACTGGCGTTGGAAGCTTATGCTATTGCAAAACTTTCGGTGTCGGCGCTTTCTTGTTATCCGTGGAATGTGCCGGCACGCATATCATAATATTATAATGATACTATCAAAACATGCTCGATTTCCGAGAAGCCTTCAGCAGCGGGGCTAGCGGACAGCAGTCGACCCGCATTGAGCAGTAGCAGCAAAGCGGCTATGGGAAGAAATTTTCTTGTATCGCAGTTATCACTTCTACCAGCAACTCAGTATTGGTCAGCAATCTTCAAAAATGATTCCTTTTTTAGATTCTTCTACCCAAGATGTCGGTATGAACGCGAACAAGCAATACTGGCGCATTTTTCTGACGCCGGCGGCCAGCATGCTGCAGGCTGGTAGGCCGGCCCTGCAGAGAAACGCCCCTCTGTCATTATGACGCTTGTACGACCGCGGTGCACATCAAAACCGTCACGACAACCTCATCTTCGCTCGGGTCGTTGTAGTACATTGGGAATAGCAGTTTAGAGGACCGAGGGCGAGTACAGGAGGCGCGGCCAAAATCGAAGAAACTGTCGAAAGCGCGCGAACAACGTCATTCCCGAGAGTTTTCGCTTCAAACGAGAATCTACCAAGAAGGCGACCAGCTAGTCGCGCTTGCAAGTGTGGACAACGGTGTTCTCGAGCTGCTGCCTGGTCGCCAGCGACTGCTGGTCGCGTGCCCTTTGCAACTCGCAAGTATGAATGGGCCCATAGGCGATCAGTTCGGTTTCCATGAAACGAAGATTGTTTCTTGGTTACTGGTTTTAGAATTATCGCTATTGAATTCTCGTTCAAACTCCACAGCAAAAACTGTTCCATCGAAATGTGAAGAAGTCGTTCTCGCTAAACGCACCTGTGCCAATTTACTTCGACTAAAGAGTGCATAGAAGGGATGCAATATGTATTCGCTTCTTTCTTCATGCTTTTTAGCAGTTACCATGCTTCTGCACGCTCACCAGGCGTCCGCGCTTTTCACGATGGCTCCGTGGAAGACATGGCCAATAGCCCCAAGATCGGCCCTGTCTGATGCCGAAGAAAGTGCACTACGCTCCGCAGTGAAAGACACCCCGACACCTGATCCAAGAATTTGAAGACGCTCGGCCAGGTTTTGCAATTTCTGCTCAGCCGACAGGGGCTTTGAAGAATGCTGGCAAAAAATATGCAGGCAACCATCGGCTACGTTAATAAATAGGTTCCTTTGATTTAAAAATCGAAGATCTGCGGAGCAGCCCCAATAAACTGTATTTGTAAGACTGAACTTAATATATTGCCTAGGTTCAAAATCGCGAAACCCTCTTCCACTATATGTGAGCAACGATCATTCCAAACTTTTTTTGCGCACCCTCTCTTGTGGTCTTCATGCTCGCAACGTAGTCAACTCTGATGTTCTTCATAAGTATTGCGACTTCAACGCTGCGGTCACTGCGCCGTGGTTTGTGAAAACATTCCCAATTTTCTGGGTCACATCTGGAGTAAGCATGTACCTCACATGATCGCCTGGGTCACCCAAAGCCACCCAGATTCAGCGGCCCTAGTGTCGCTCGCGTCTCACCGGTGTCAAAACGACTCGGCCAGGCTGATGCACCTCCCTTTCCACGAGAAAGGAGCACCTTCGGTGCCGTATACATGGCTTAGTTCTTTCACGCATGACCAGCCCCATTTTTTTTACCTTTCATTTGTCCTACCATGAAAATATATAGGGAAACAAGATAAAATAAAGAGAGAGGCACTCAGGACAAGGAATGCTTTGCTGGGCTTAAAGCCTATTCAAGATAAATGAAACTGAGCTGAACGTTCAGAATACAAAAAATACAATGGAAAGGAAAAGAAAGGAAATAAAAATTAATAAAACAAGAGGAAAGTAATGATCATGGCGCCAAGGCATTGAGCTCTAGGCAAGGTGAGGAGGGGAAAGAATTTCATCCGGGAATTAGCAGCTCAAAGCTGAAAAAAAAATAAAAAGAGATTCATAGGAAAGAGACAAAAATATTAATATAACAAAAAAGGGCAAGTAATAAAAAACTGATAAAGAGCGTTTGTACCATGAAACTGTAACACAAGGAAAACAGTGCAAGAGAACAATTAAGAAAGCAAACATAAAACGACGCAGAGGTGGAAAGCCCGTAGAAAACGAATGTGGCAGACAACCCGTTAATAATACATTCGTGGAAGCGCCACAGGAATGGGAGGAAATGCTCAAATTATTAGGGATAAAAGAGAGGAGAGAAAAGAAAACAGAACACGGGAGGATGTCCGTACTCGCACAGACGTTGTGAATGCAACCGGCATCAGACGCTTATTCCCCCCCCCCCCCCCCCCCTCTTGCGTATTGTCTGTGCCTCTGCCAAAACGTCGAAGAAGACTCATAATTATCGGTCTGTCTGCCCCTTGCAGAAACTAACCTGAATACGGCACGTGGTCCCCACAGATCTCTCGCTACAGAGCGCAGGGCTTTACGTCGCTTGAACGCAGAGACCTCATCATCGGCTCCCTCTATTAAATTCGCAGTGTGAGTTTTTTTCTGTTAATGCAGTTTTTCTCGCCTTTGCCTTGATAAAGTGACAGCTCCTTTAGATTAACAGGAATTCAAAAGTACCTTCATTTTGGCAGCCTTCATGACGCTCTTTCGTCCATTATTTGCTCACTTACAATTTTCGCCATTAATCCAAAAGGAGGAATACAATTGCTTAACATTAACTGGTGAACAAATTTCCCATTGTGAACCCACCACCACAGGGTGCCAAATATATCTTGTTCTAGGGGTGTGTTTTAACGTGGCGCAGCTGGTCACGGTTTATGTCTGCAAACGGCGGGGTCGGGGAACAAACTGGACTAATAAGAACAGCACAAACAGCAAGCGTGTTTACTATCAGCTACCTTCGTTGCATAAGAAACCACTCCGTGCTGTTGTGAGAACTTTAAACTTCCCTACCGCGATGAAATTTTTGAGGAAAACACTTTCTTGTTGCACAGGCGTTACTTTATCGCTATAAATGAAAATATAATCGGCTTTTATTGCAAAAAGTTTTACTGTCTAGAACGGCGGATAATTGAAGAAAGGCGGCATTGTACCTTTTATCCTCAGGCGCATTCGTTCTAGCAACAAAGCGCAAAGATAAAATGGCACAGTCATGCCTTTTTGAAATCAGGTAAAATATCTCTTGAGATCATCGAAATCTATAAACTCACGTGATCGCTTAGATCGTTTGTCAAGGGTCAATAAGATAACGTACTTTCTGAATCGAAGGATCTTTTCTTATAAGAACTTTTGCAAAACACGTTCACTCCTAACCCTTAGGCTCCGAACTTTTCTGATTACTGATTACGATAATGCGCATTCTCCTAATTATGCTGAAGGTCTGCCCGTAAAACCATCTGCTCGCCCATGATTCAATATATTTCTTTCAGTGTTTTTGTTTAACCTGTGCAACTGCTATCTGCAATGAATTGGCATTTCAGTGTTTTTCCGATGATTCTAGATTTAATTGAATCCGTGACCACCCACAAGACTGCTTGGAAGTGGGCTTATTGCTGTGAAGTGACTATATTAAATGACAACTTGGTGACAAAAGATAAATTGATAATCATTTTGTCTAACATAATTTTTCTGCGGTAGCTATGTTATGGCACGCTGCATTTGAAATAAAGAGAGCGAACATGGTTCCATGATATATATCAAGTTACCTCTGAATCGCCTGCCAGTTTCGCGAGTAAATATTAGATCTAATTTAGCATATTTTGTACTATCTGTATTAGAACTCGCAAACTTAGCTTGCGATACTCATTTTCACGAAAAAACAGATGCTCCATATTAACTATTTGGTCAACGCTTCCCTGCAATCCGCCGTGGTTGCTCAGTGGTTATGGCGCCCGGCTGCTGACCCGAAAACCGCGGGTTCGATCTCGGCCACAGCGGTTGAATTTCTATGAAGGTGAAATTCTAGGCGCCCATGTACTGTGCGATAACAGCGCACGTTAAAGAACCCCAGCTGGTCGAAATTTCTGGAGCCCTTCACTATGGTGTCCCTCATAACCTGTGTCTCTTTTGGATGTTAACATAGCCCCCCCCCCCCACCCCCCCTGTGAGCTTCCTTATAAAAGCTGACTGAGGCATTTTTCGCAGATTTATCAACAAAATTAGACAAGGTTAATCATCCTTCGTTATTGCTGCGACTCTCAGCGCTCCACTTGGATTCAACTGTGTTAACTTGCGTTGATTATTTTATTTATTAGTAACCGCGCTTTCAATACGCTATATTTGACGGCTTTACTCGCCCTTAACTGGTGCAATATCTAGGATCCCCCATGGTTATGGTCTGGGTGTAATAATATTTTTGATATACTGTAAAAGTCGTCAATTAAGTGACTATCGGTGCCCTTGAGGCCGACGGGCTGAGAATAAGTATGTGCGAGCGTTCTTCATCATTATCATCATCAACACTCAGGCAGTAGAGTATCTCTCAGCGTTACATATGTTCGTGTAGAGACCACCACGTTGAGAGGCAGCTCTGTGCTACCCATTCGAGCAGCCTCCTAAAAATTAAGCACCGGCCCCATTTCAGATGTTGTGGGAACTTCAATCCTTGAGAAGAAAGTGCTTTGTTTTCCATTATGGAAACACTGATTTCCATGAGCGCAAGCTCGCCTGATATTCGACCCATCAAACCCAGTCCAGCTTGAACATGCGAACATAACTGTCTCGTTATTGCCAACCAGAAGCTTGTCCAGCGCATGACCAACGTCGTTCTTGCTGCTCGTTCAAGACTTTGCAAAATCTACTTTTAATGACTTTCTGCAGAGAGGTCCTTTACCTTAGGAAGAGCAGACCCGCTGGCCAGCATTACTGGCCCATACTATAGAGGCAAGCAGTTGCTGTGCCACTTCATCTGGTGCCATCATCAGGACTGTAACTCTCAGCACTCACACAAAACTTTCCGCCAGCTTAGCTTGGAGGCCAGCCTTCTCTGGACCAGCCGTGAGTCATCAAAAATATTATGACCCTAATGAACGCAATTTTCGCTCGTCATGATGATGATGATTTTGGTCAATACAGAGGCGTGTAGTGCCGCATTGATCTCTTGCTCAATACTGTGCCCTACAGTCGATCTCTGTACTAATATGCTCCGGACGATCAAGCTTTTCTAGAAACTGAAATGGAGAAAGATGTTGGAGCCAGGCATTGTTCTTTCAGGATCTTGTTACTAGGATTTTCTAATTTTTTTTTTATGCCGTGGAGACAAGTAACGCTGGTGCGTGAAGTACGGACCACTAAACGACCGCTGCTTTAGTGTAGTGCATCTATTGCGCTTCGTTGTGATGGATGCACCTTCCTTACCTAGCACTACCTTCCATGCGGCGTATACTTACTTGTACACGATGTCGTCAGGCAAATGAAGGCTTGACTTTAGACAATGCTAGAGTAAGGACGTCTGCGCGCATGCCTGTCTGCTCGCCAGTATCGTTCCCTTTTATGTGCGGTCGCAGTTGCGCGGCCGTTTCCTTGCACCATGCCCCAACCCATTCAACAATCCGTTATTGCGAACGTCCTTTCATGTACGGCGAACCACTTCATGCTTTCATATCTTTCACATGTGTCGTACTCTTTCTTGTGCGGTCGTAGTTTCTCCGCGGTTTAAATACATCTTGCACCAATTCGCGGAAGAGTATGTTATTTTGCATCCGCAATTGTCTCTGCGGAAGGCGTCATGTACTATCGTCTTCAAATATAATAGTCCCTCCCCCATCCCTCCCCTCCCCCCATGTTCCGAATCCTGGCGCTCTGCATAGGGGTACCACATGACAATGTATTCCTGTTGGCGAGAACGGCCCACTGAGCTGGACTCGGCACCAGGAGGCCATTGTGAGGTCGCGTCCCTAAGCTGTGTGGCACGATTCGATACATGGATGGGGTCAGTTATACTTTACCTTGATAACATATTGATACAAAAGGACGTTTGCGGTTCTATTTGAGCCAAATTGGCCTCTACCACTTCTTGCCTTCTTCGATTTTTCACCACCTCCTTTTTAATGCATGCCTCGTGGAACACTGTACGAAGAAAAAAGAATATTAGCACGTAGATACCTTAAAACACGCTATGCACTCCATTGTCGTGCTAGACTCCCTCCCAGAAAGTTTTTAAAGTGTACCGATGAACTTTCAATGGATTTTATACATGACTAACCTCTGCCATGCCAGGGGCGTTTTTCGTAAAGACACATTTTTGAGGCAATCGGTGTTTGCAAAAATGCATATCTAAGTAGCAGGTTTCGCTACCGGAAAGAACTGTTATAGCGTCAGCAGTAGCATTCGTACGACGCGGCTTGAACACTTGTGAGGTTTTTCCCAAACCTTTGCCAAAATGAACTAAAATATGGCCTATTGTTTTCGAACTGCATGAGCCCTGCTCTATTTTAACAACAATATGCGAGTTGAATTGTTGATAGGCTGCTAAAAATCGTAAAGGTTCTTTCAGAGTGGTGACAATGAATATTTTTTCTCTCTTGCAGACTAAACCAACTTCGCTGGGTGGTTAGCATGGCAGCTCATTGAAGAGGAAAGTCGGTGAAATATATTTGTGATCACTGTAGTTGTAATTTTGAAGCCCAGATTAACAAATACTACAGCCTATTTCTTCTTAACTTGGAAACACATGGCACTTTCGTGGTGACCTTGGAATTACGTGTTTGCCACCGCAGCGGCTCAGTACTTATTGTCCTCGGCTGCTGACTAGAAAGACGTTAATTTGATCCCGGCCGCTGTGGTCGAATTTCAATGTAAGTGAAATTCAAGAGTTCTATCTACTATGCGATATCAGTGCACACTGAATAACCCCAGAAGGTTGAAATATCTGGACTCCGTCCCTGCGGCGTCCCTCATGGTCTCAGTCGCTTTGGGACGTTAAACACCCATAACATAAGTGAAATCAAAGCGCCATGTTGTACTCTGTATTGAAACTGTGAAGCAATTATAGCAGTAGTGGTATTGAAAATTGGTACGCTCCTCACAAATTACAGAGTGGAGTATAAATAAAAGCTCGTGCATTTCTACACGCCTTTTTCTAGCTACAATGACCCTTTCAGCCAAACAAGTGTCAGCCGTTTTTCAACGCAGTCTATTTACTTGGGCAGAAGGCAGGAGGGGGTCAAAGTGAGGTTGGCTCAGAAATGAAACCGACACCGTTGGCCTCATTACTAAGTTGTTTGAATCGCGACTTCAGCGTATTCCTAAATTTATTCTAGGAAAGGAACTGGCTAAACATGTAGCCTCCTAGGATAATTTGCTATTGACGATGCTACCAGAGAACCTTAATGCAAAGTGGGTCCCAGGTGCATCATCATCCCCAGCTTGCCTACGCGCACTGCTCGACAAGGGCCTCTACCATATCTCTCCAATTACCTCTCTCATGTTCCTGCTGCGGCGACCTTATCTACGCTGACTTCTCAATTTCACCAGTCCGCCTAACTTTCTGCCACCCCCTGCAAAGCTTGCCTTCTCTTCGAATCCAGTCCATTACATTTAACTATTATCGGTTATCTTGCCTCACGTATACATCCACAGTCCAAGACTATTTCTTCTACTGGATATCGACTAAGATGTCAATACCCACTTTTTTCCCCCGAACCACTCTGTCCTCTTCCTGTCTCCCAATACTGCACCTATCATTTTCCTCGGCAAGCTCGCTGCGGTGTTTTCGGTTTGTCTTCAACCGTTATACCTTATGCCTTACCGGTATGCCTTATTCCTGAGTATTGATAAGGAACAGATGGTATACACTTTTCCCTTGAGATATGTCAGTAAACTGCCGTTCATCATCTGAGAGAACATGACAACTGCGCTCCACTCCATTCTTATTTTTCGACTTATTTCATACTCGTCATCCGCCTCTGCGGTCACCATCTGCCCTATGTAGACGTATTTCCTCACTAGATCCGGGGCCTTACTACCAATGTAAACTGCTGTTGGCTTCAGATATTGTTGAACATTACATTGGTCTTCTACATATTAATGTTTGGACCCGGCGTTCTGCTTTGCTTGCCTAAGTCATTGATCAAGATTTTTAATTCATGCCCTGAGTTCTCAGCAAGGCAATGTCGTCAGCGAATTGTACATTACTACAGTATTCATCATATACTCTTATTCCAGACTGTTCATACTCCAGACCCCTGAAGACCTCGGATAAAAAGGCGGTGAATACCATTAGCGAGACCGTGCCCACCTACCTTGCACTTAGGTCAAGTAAAGAAAAGCAAGCAGCGATTTTTTCCTTACACTGCTGGAAAACCTCCAATGATCAAAATATTTACTTGATGAATTAAGGCGACAAGGATTTCTGCCTTCTGCGTGATTGAATTTGTTATTGCAGTGGCACCAAAACGCGCCAGACTCTCACGTTCTGCTTTTCAACGGTTTGATTAATATCGCAAATATCGATGGTCAGAAAGATGTGCAGAGTTCTCACAGCCGGTATACTTCACCAAACAGAGGTTTTGGCCAAAACTGCGAACAACCTTCGTTCTGAAAAAAATTGCATGCGCTGAAAGTTGGCTTAAACTCGAAATGTGTTCTTCTTCATTTCCGTTGATAAACGGTACCATTTCCATGCGGCTAAATGGTGCTGGCGCTTTCTCATGAAACGCAAGGGAAGCAGCAACGTTCATACATCTGGTAATGAGAATTAATCGTGTGCAAAAGTACTAAACTAATTACTACCGCAGTGGTAGCCCAAAAATTGAAGACTCTCTGGCGTGCCTTCGAATAACGTTTTTTTTACTAGTCCCGATCACCATACGTCTGGGGTCCTGGATGCCTGCCCCACAGAATGCCTCATCGCGTTTTAACCTAGCGATGCTCCGATGCGCAAGTGGCGGATGGAAACAGTCGCTATTTCTGTTTGTTTTATTCCACGTGCTTTTATTTTCAGCTGTACCTTTTAACTACGTAACAGCTGCAATAGCATTAAGGATGAATGAAAAATTATAATTCCGTATTGCAAGCTCTAGTGCTTCCACTTTGAAAAAGTGCCTGCAAAACTTCACTCTGATGAAATTTAATAAAACCATTTTACGGCAGTTCGCGGTGTTTGGCGTTTCCTGCATATTCCGCTACTATTACAAACATCATGGGAGATGAAGTATCCTTGGGTCCGTATATATCTATGCCGATTTGAAAACAAATGGGTCGCAAATTTGCGGGTACGCTGCGCTAAGCATATCAGATAGAAGTTTGCACCATTCAGCGATTACATATATGTAGAGCTTGCTTTACCCCTGGGCACAGCGTTCGCACGACGCAGGTTTCTGCTTAGAAACCGACGTCTGATTGCAACGTCTAGTAATTAGAAGGAACGCTTGAGCGGAAGTAGAGGGACATAAGTAAGCAAGTTGGGTGCAAGCAGCTTGCCCGAATACCAATGGGTATATCCTTATTCCAGTTTTCTTTTACACGGTGTCACTGCTCGAGAACTCTACAGAAAGGTGACGCATTCTATACAGTTGCGGACAAAAGTCTGCACCTGGTTACAACTTTACGCGACTGGGTAGCGAGGTGGAGCTGCAATAAACGTTTTTCCAGTAACTCGTGTCCCACAAAATTTTGTACTCTATAGTACAACAATGAATAATAATTTTCAGTAGAAAAATAATGCTCCTCGTAGCATAAAGTCGACTTATGTAGTTGTACCTAATGTATCCAGGAAAAACGTGCGTTGATTGCGAAAGTTATCTTCAAGAGAACTTTCACGTTTCTAAACGACATCACAAAAGTTGCAAAATACGAGATTACCATGCATGGATGAACCTGTTTGTGAATTAATTTTTATTTAAAACACTGCAACGTAGGAACCGGCCCTTAGAAATGCAAGTGTGCTCTCTAAACAAAGCTGTGTTTGTTGCCAACCTGTAAGCTCCCTTCCATCACGCCTTCCGGCAATGCGGGGTTCTTCATTCAATAATATAGAATATAGTTGTCTTCTTATGAAGAAATTCAACAATCTTCAGCCTCCAAAAATTCACCAATCTTCAGCCTCCAAAAACACCCGCCGCGGTGGCTCAGTGCTTAAGGCCATCGGCTGCTGACCCGAAAGACGCGGGATCGATCCCGGCCGCGGCGGCTGAATTTCTTTAGAGGAGAAATTCTAGAGGCCCGTGTACTGTGCGATCTCAGTGCACGTGAAAGAACCCCAGGTGGTCGAAATTTCCGGAGCCCTTCACTACGGCGTCCCTTATAGCCTGAGTTGCTTCGGGACGTTAAACCCCAAGACACCAAAACAAACAAACCAAATCAGCCTCCAAATGAAAAAAAAACTGTTTTGTTAACATGCAAAGATCACAACTCTATGATTCAATTGTGTTTTGAGCATTCAACATAAAATGGAAAAAGATTCTATGAGGCGAAAGATATTATCTAGATATAACACTCTATACGTACATTAAGACATGAAATAATTTCGCATCCCTGCATAAAAGCCAAACGACATTCGCTTCAAAACGCGTACTTAAGGCAATAAACGTCCCTCTAGCTTCGCGTCCAATTATATTTTGTCGTCGTATATCAGCATGAAATCCTTTCTGAAGCCTGCGTGCATTTAAGCAACATGCTACGCCGTCCCTGCTATAAATGTCTGGCAGGTGAAATTACAACTCCGAGTCACATGACACTGACTTGCATAGGATACAACTATTGTCAAAAACGTTTTATCTTGATCCTTACTCTGGAATGTTGGAGCAGTTGTCAGATTCGTGATTGTCTTTGTGGTGCTCATTTAATATTAATAATAATAAGTGTTCTGAGTACTTCATAGGCCATGAATCCAAATTAAAATCACAGGTAATTTAACTCTATTTCTCTTCCCGCTGCTCGCCTCCACATATTTTAATTCTCGAGCGAGAGATAAATTATGCAGTGACTCTACTGAGTTATTACCTTTTATTCCCTTATGCCAACTTTCCGGGACATGCACTACTTGGGCCATCTGGCGGCAGTGGCGAACAGGTGTAGGCGACTTATTTTTGGTTCACACTTCGGTTATATGCATGCACGATGTGTGGCCGGGATCCTATGTGTCGGATAACACTGCAGAAATGAGGCTGCGCTTTTGAGGTACATAACCTCCGTTTTAATGATACCACAAGATACCAGCAACATTTTTTGATATATAAATGGCAATGATTATGTCGGATGGAGCTTTTTGCTACGCTGCCAGTCAGACGATTGTATACAGTGCGGCACAGCTCAAGAATTGAAGTGGCAAATGCCTGACAAAGCAGACCCTCCAGCAAATCGTGGCTACAGATTGGGATTGCGTCGCGCATAATACCGCCATTGACATCGCAGGGTGGTGTCACGTGCAAGAGGCTTAACAGCGGATTAACAGGATTAGCCGTGAAATCATGTCAGTCGGAAGAATATAGTAAGCATAAAAGAAGAATATAGAACAAAAAATAAATTATTCTATATTACGATTATAGGAGATTAGTTGCGTTATCGCACACAGTTTTCTTCTATGATTTCCCTTCCTACTCAAACTGCAAAGAAAGGAAATAAAAATTGATTCCCAAAAGCCAGGTCTAGGGATGTCAAGTAGAAAGAAAAGGAACAACTAAAGTGTCCTGTCCACGCCAATACAAATAACATGTTGCTGCTTTTAAAACATTGAAAACTAGGAACATTTGTTAGGGTGGACAATAAAAAAACAGAACTCCCCTGGTCAGGAAAGCGTGACGTGAAAGGGGCAAGACGGGATGCAAAAAATCGCCCACCTTTGCTTCTGAACTCGATTTGTAGCGTCGATCATATTCCCGCCGTCTTCTCCCGATTAGAAGCGCCTTGGTAATGACGTATGACGGGAGAGGTCTATTGAAAGTGGACGTTAGCTTCTTTGGTTCTTACCTTAGCAATTATGGAGAGGCTCAGCACACATTGGCGGCTCAGGATGAAGGTTAGAAAGGAGTGAACGAGTGTTGGGCATTCTACGGCACGATAGTAATGTGGTGCGGGGCGACCCGTTGCAGGAGGGAGGGGAAGAGGCTCTTGAAGAAGCGGAGCGGCGCCTTGTGTTGTTGTGAGTAGTACTATGCACTCACTTGTTCTGTATTTTTTTCATTTCTGAGATCGCTCCCCGGAGTACGAGGCAGGTCTCAGAATTCCGCCCAGTGTTTGTGTTACGGGAAATGTAAGAAATGGTGCAACAGTGCAAAACTTCACTAAAATTGTGGTTGTGTTAAACGGTTTTCACAGGGCACCTTTGCGGGTGCGCCTTGTAGTGCACGCTACTTAATGGTTGGATTTTAGCGTGTGATATTGTGCGTGTAACATTAATCACTAAGGAGTCATTTTCGAGGTTTGGTTTCATATTGCCGGGAAGGAGTGTTGAAGAGAATTTTGTAATTTTTTGGTCGGTGAAAAAATATGACCGGTATTTCCGCAGCGCTCCATCAAGAAGTTCCAAACGTAATTTTTGCGCTGTTCTATTCGTCAGCTTTTCGTTTCTCCAGCGCACGTCGTACGGGCCTTCCCACAAGGAATTTTGGTATATCATGCCTCTGGCTACTTCTCTTGCAGGGCGAAATTTGTGTTGAACGAGGAATATTGTGTGCCTCTTATGAAAAAGAGGTACACACATAAATCCAGCACAGTGCATAGAAGAGTGCGCCGTTGGAGAGATATTGAATGGCTAACAATACTCGCGTCTTAAACATAGGTTTATGAGGGTTTAACGTCTTAAATCCACTCAGGCTGTCAGGGACGCCCCAGTGCAGGGCGGCGGAAATTTTGAATACCTGGGGATCTTTCACGTGCTCTCACATCGCACAGCTCACGGGCATCCGGAACTTCGCCTTCATCAAAATTCGGCCGCCGCGGTAAAGGTCGAATCCGCATCTTTTAGGTTAGCAGCCGAGATCCATAACCAATAAGCCATCGTGACGAGCCCGCGTCTTGAAAGCAAACCATGCTCCCACACACCCTTCTCCGCAAATGTATGGTGTAACATAAAAAACACGAAATACAAACACACAAAAAGGTTATCGGGGCGCCTAAAATATTCTTATCATGTGTAACTGCGAGAGAACTGCTTGTCGCTGAGTTGTTGTCGGAGACTTGGGGGGTTGACGTTCTTTCGCTGCAGCAGATCGCTTCGCGAATATCATTGTGTTGCGATGGTCGAGTACTTCATCAGCAGCGAATTGCCGCCTACAGCCGCGCTTTGCTGTCTCGCCTGTTAATGTACACGTGAGCGGTTCAACTTGGACGAAGAACGCTTCATAGCGCCGCACCTCACTCAATGAAAGCTGAAAGGCAACTGACGGCTGTGGAGGGGAATTTACCTATATAGCCGTGTTTACATGTATAGGACAAGCGCATCGCACTTCCTAGCGTATCTAGCGGAGGCGACAAGTCATTGTTTGCATGCACCACATCAAGTCATGCGGGACAATGGCAGCTCACCCAGTGCCTGCAGTGGAGGGGGCTAGCAGCTACCCAACTTAAGTCTGGTCTGCTTTTTTATACGAGTGAGGGTTGTTGCATAGGTCTCAGAATTTCGACTGTGTTTCTGTTTTCGGAATTGTAAGAAGTGGTGCAGCACCGCAAAACTTCACTAAGGTTCTCGTCGTGTTACAGGGTTTTATCAGCCCCTCCTCATTCCACCCCAGAAATGAAGAGGGGTGCCCCCAAACCTGTTTCCGTTCATCACGGAAGTCGACTTGCCCATCTTGGCAGGGGAGAGTCACATTATGGTGATGACGTCACTCGCGGGCGGCGTCTTTGCCACGCGTGCCGGCCATGTTCTGGCCTGCCGCGGCTTGCAGGCTACGGCGAGGTTTTCGCACAACGAGCCCCTGTGCACTCCTCTTGAACGAATGACACTTTCAGCGGGCGCTGTCACACGGCAAAAGAAGCGACATTTGAAAATGATGGCAGCGGCGATGGATGTTGCAGTACTTTTTAGAAATTTATTTATTTAGGGATGATTACCTAGAAAATAATTTTTTTTTCGCAAATCTAAATGCACCAAGTTAATTTTCAGATTTGTTTCCACATCCGAAAAAATGTTAAATACAAAATGCATCACGATCCGTGACAAGTTACACGAGCGTTTCAAATGCCTTCCAACCGAATGTCATTCGACTCGACTGCCGCCTTTTCTGCAAGACAAAGTTTTAAACAGCCTTCGGCACAGACGCATTCCAGTCAACGGAGCTCCGCGAACACATTCGAGATTTTGTGATGCCTCCGAAACTCGAACACAACCCGCACTAACCAACAGCCATCGCCATCGCTTCGCCCCCCCCCCCCCAGCGACGCCGGGTTGCTCTCGTTCTGTAGATATTGCTTTTAATAATAATAATCGATTTATTCGTTTCATAGGTGTACACAACACTGGAGGCCGGCAGTAAAAGCTGTCCAAACGAGAGCTTGACAGGACAACAGGTCCCCTCGCAAAAAATGCAATACAATACAGTACACAATACACCCTAATGAAAAAATTCCTGTCATCGAGAGTGACTACAGCATGGAATTAGTTTGATATAAGGCGAAGCTACGTTTTGTAACAACAGCTTCGGGCTTTCAAGCGCTGAACTTGAGTAACTTGACGACAAAGCCACTTGGCCGTCAAAGTGGAGGTGAGACGTGATATGAGCCATGCACTACAAATCCCGACAGATGGGAGTATCCGCCAACCAGCCAATTCACATGTTTTGCCCACCTCATGGCAGGTGGCATCTCATGTCTTGTTTGCGTAAAGTTACTAGTGAGTAACTTCAGTGCACAGACGATTACTAACGCATTCTTCTACTGAAACCATGACTGATAAGTTGTGTGCGCTTCGTGCTGTTCGAAACTACTACTTTCGAAACTACTGCAGATTAGTCGGCCTGTGTCTTCGCCCATCTGCCGCCCAGGCACCCAAATTAACACCACCGGCTTCGTGGTTGGCGTCTGCAACCATACCGGGGGATGCTAGCGGGCGGCTGCGTAGTTCCAGGCAGTACGAGCATATCAGTCCGTGCATCCAACTAAATGTAACAGGGAAGGGGAATGAGGGGCTCGTTATAAATATGACAGAAGCCAACAGCCACAGAAACCAAGGGCACAGGGGATATTTAATTAATTTATTTATTTTGTGGTGTTGATGAATTTAGAATGTTACTGAATATGTTATCTCTTAAAGGTAATTGATTAGAAAAGCAGAAAAAAAAACAACCACATGCCGCCGGTGGGATCCGAACCCACGACCTCCGAATTACGCGTCCGGACCGGACGCGTAATTCGGAGGTCGTGGGTTCGGATCCCACCGGCGGCATGTGGTTGTTTTTTTTTCTGCTTTTCTAATCAATTACCTTTAAGAGATAACATATTCAGTAACATTCTAAATTCATCAACACCACAAAATAAATAAATTAATTAAATATCCCATCTGCCATTGGTTTCTGTGGCTGTTGGCTTCTGTCATAAATGTAACAGGGGCTGACGACAGTGGTTAGGTCAATTGTGGCCGAGGAGAACCATCTGCGGCCTGTCAGGTTGAGCAGGGTGTCGCACTGAGCAATGGCGATGCGCCTAAGAGAATGTCCATCTCCTTCGTCACAGTGGTTAGACCACTGCACAGAAATAACGGTCTGGCCAGCCAATAGGGCAGGTGGAATGCCAGAGCCAAAACCAAAGGTAAAAAACTGAAAAGAAAAGACTGAAAATCGATTTCCGAACGCTCCGCCCACCGATCGAAATAGTGGCTTAATCAGGCCACATATTGGGTTACCGTTTCGCCGCCTTTGCGCTTTCCTGTCCGAAATTTCTCCCGAAATCTCTCGGTGGTGAGTCGGAATCGGTTGACCTATAACTGGCTGCATCTTCAAGAGACATTCGCCCGAATACACTTAGTGCTTCGCCGCTCAGACACGTGCTATGAATGGTAGCGCATTCACCCTCTGACCAATTCTGGCTTACCGCGATCCCTTCGAATCGCTTGAGGAATGCGTCCAGATCGAGGTCTTTTTATGCGAAGCATACTACTTTAGCTACCACTTCAGCCCTTCACCGTGGTTATGCGCCTACAAATCACGTGATACATGTCGTCACACCACGTGACATGATGACGTCGCGACAATAGAGAAACGGGGGCCCATCGCGCGCTGTCGCTGTGGTTGTGCGCCTCCAAATCACGTGATACATGACGTCACACCACGTGACACGATGACGTCACGACAGTGCAGAAACTGGGGCCCACCTCGCGCCGTCGCTGTGGTTGTGCGCCTCCAAATCACGTGATACATGACGTCACACCACGTGACACGATGACGTCACGACAGTGGAGAAACGGGGGCCCACCTCGCGCCGTCGCTGCGGTTGTGCGCCTCCAAATCACGTGGCACGATGATGCCACACCACGTGACACGTGATACATGACTTCACACCACGTGACACGATGACGTCACGACAGTGGAGAAACGGGGGCCCACCTCGTGCCGTCGCTGTGGTTGTGCGCCTCCAAATCACGTGATACATGACGTGACACCACGTGACACGATGACGTCACGACAGTGGAGAAACGGGGGCCCACCTCGCGCCGTCGCTGTGGTTGTGCGCCTCCAAATTACGCGACACGATGATGCTTCGCATTCTCCAGGCTTAACCAAGTTAAGCCTCAGCCATTTTGTTTCACCAGACCTAGGATTCAACCTGCTGATATCTGTCGGGAAGCTGCTACGTTCTCCCTAGTGCTATGAACTTCAGCTGAATAGTCCACAGCACGTTGAAATTCCAGCTTTACGGTAAGCACCTTCATATCGCGTTCAAATTCTTTCTCTTTTTTTCTTTCTCGGCTTCTTCTTGAGCCTTCTGCCTTTCATTTTAATTCTCTCTATCTATCTTTCGGCTTCTTCTCGAGCCCGTTCTCTTTCTTTCTCAGTTCTGCCTCTCTGCTGGTCCACCCATTTACGCAGTTCGGCTCCGTTCATTACCATCTGAATGCCGGCCTCTATTAGCTCCTTTAGCTCTTTTATGTTCATAGTCGGAGGCCGAACCCTATATTCAAGGCAACGAATACCTCTACACGGTGAACCTCACTAACCGCTTCAGCGCGGCACCTCAGAATATCGTTCTGCTGCTAACACTCGTTTACGACCTCTTCCTAAACTCCTTCCGACTCTTTCTCCGTTCTCTGCGCTTGGAAACACCAAGCGTCCTGTCACGGACGACAGAATATTTGTCATCCAACTTCACGCAATTTTGCCTGGTGTTCTCGGACACCCTTAGAGCGTGTAGGGGCAGCGGTCTCAGGCTCAAAGGAGATGCCCTCGATTGAGCGTGGCAAGCTCAGCGGAGACCAGCTACCAAGTGACAAAAGGTCGTTTGGTGCCCAGCTTTTGCCGGTCGCAAGTCACAGAATGGGTGGGAGCCGAAGGTTCACAAACAAAACAAACTTTATAGAGCAATGAGACGAAACAGAGAATTTCACAATCACTAGTACAAACTCGCACAAACTGATTAACGAAACAATGCAACTCGTGGAAAGTTAAAATCGAGAGAGAATGCAATACAAAATGAATATTGCACCTAAAATGCAGTAACACGAGAGGCAAACAAACAAAACACAATTTGTTCACCGGGCACTGCGACAGTCCGACGACCAGAGGTCCACGACGATGCTGTCCCGCAGATAGGCGCACGCTGCCTCGTTGGTCCGTAGCTGGGCGAGTGGTGTTCGCCCGGGAGTCGAACGGGCGCGCTTCCCCGGAGCTTAAACGGCGGCTCGGACTGAACTGACAGCGGTCAACGGCCTTCCTGTATAGGCTTGGTCCGCGTCTGTTTGTTCTACGCGCTAAAGTAGGCGCGCACATACCCACAGTATCGGACGTGCAGTCTTCTTTTCCTTCTCGCGCTGGCCGCGCGTCCTCAGAGGTCAAAAGCCGGGAGTCGCCTCGAGGAGCTTCTCGTAATTTTTTGGCGTGGCGCCGCCACCGAAGTGCGAGTGAGGAAGAGGGGGACATGTCTTAGCTCACGCAAGGCTATGCGATCTCCGTCAACAACTCGTAGAAACGACTCCGACATTCTAGAAAAATCGACATCGTGGCTGACTAATTCCATCCGGCGAGCGGTGGTGTAGGGGGCAGCCACACACACAAGAGGCTAGTCGCTCTGCAGGAGTTTCCTTCTTTCCCGTTTTACGACCGCGCTGGCGAGATGCGTTCGCGCGGCGCTGGTTTTGTTTCTTCGCTTCGAAATTGCGAAGAATTTTGCGACACGGGGGGGGGGGGGGGGGGGGCGTGGTAAAAGGGAGTTGCATATTAAGGGAATGAGTATATTGCAGGAAAGTGCATATTGTACATTCATGCCGCGAGTCTTTGTACAGTTTATTTGCTCAGTTTTCCAAGCTGCCTGCACAAGAATTTAACGCTTTGTTTGTGATGCAAAACGCGACCAGATTTATCTCGTTGATTCCGTCCAAGCGGAGCCGATTCCATCATGATTGTACTTTGTTCGAAAATGTTGCGGTAACTTTTTACGCCATATCTCGAAAGTTCCCTATCAGCTTTAAACTGAGCATTGCCGAGAGCAGTGGGTATTCTGTTCGACGACCGTCGAGAACGCCTGTTGCTACGCCGCCGCCGACTCATTCAGATCTCCGGGGATCAAAATTATCTCAAATAGAAAGATTTGTCTAGAATCCAGTTTCGCTGTCTTCCTGCTCTCCGGGCCGCACTACGAAGTCAGCACATATTGACGTGGCTCACGGGCTACCTCGAACCCCTTCTTCGTTTGGTAGCGTGTTCAGCCATCGGGTTAGGAAAAAATTGAAGCTTCGAAGTTTGGGAAAACAAAAACAAGCGGTTTTAATGGCACTTTTAGGAAACTTACTTTCGTACTGAAGAAAGAATCAAGGACAAAAATTCCGTAGCGTCGAACGGCTGGATGAGCCTTTTCGAGAGAGCCCAGAGCGACGCTTCACACAGTACACGGACCTCTATAGAATACTGAGCCACCACTGCGGCTCGCGACACGATTATGTTGACAGGCTCTCGATGTACATGAGTTTCAAAGGCAAACGCCTCTCTAGTGTGGCGTGAACTTACCTCTCATATATCTGAAAGAACTTACTTCCGAACCGCGGTAGCTCAGCGCTTAGCGCGCTCGGATAACAAGCCACAACTCCCGAATTCTAAACAAGCCGCGCCGCCTACATTTCGATGGAGGCGAAAATTCAAAGCCGGCCGTGTGTTGTGTGCTCTAAGTGCACGCTGGAGATCCATGTTGATCGAAATATTTCTGGAGCCCACCACTACCCAGGTAGCACCGAAACATTGCGATAATAGTACAGTTTTTTTATGCTCAAATGTTATTTCAAGAACTTAATGTCCTTTTTTCAAATATTCTTGTAATGTTACATATAAATGTTCGAATAACATTCCCCAAGCATTCATGAAAAATGTAAACAACATAAATATAATTTTCTCGAAAATGGTAAATCAGCCCCGCACAAGCATGCAGGCCTGCAAGTGGTGACGGCACACAACTTACAACACTTTCCAAGAACCAACAACAACGGCGACACCTTCTCCACTACACTACAACACAACATGCAACTCGTATTCACTCACCTCCAAACGAATATCATGCCGTCGAACTTATATACTTGCTACTGCGAGACGTCCCATGAGTGATAGTGGGGAATGGGTAATAACTAAAGTTTTGTGGCAAAATAATGGGGCTCTTAATGTAATCTATGGCGAGTTCTATCTAAGAGATTTGGTTACAAGGTACTATTAGTTGAAAAACATCTTTACTCCAAGAACACTTAGGAAATGTCTGGAAATCCGTGCCCGAAATATATTTGCAATGTTGTTTTATAGTTGCGACTCTAACATTATAATGGTCTCTAGAAAATTATATTAAAACAATGTTTGTTTAGAACTTGAAAGTAACGCTTCCTATACAACTTACACCAATATATGCTAATTTTTAATGTTAATGTAAAGTTACAATGCAACATGTAACAATACGAGGGGGTACCCAAAAGAAACCGGACTAATTTTTTGGTGGGCAGCGCTTTCGTAGTACCGTGTTTTGCCGCTAGGAGCGCAGAGAGTGAACATTCCAGAGTCAGCCAGGCGAGTGGCACCGCTGAAGGTCAGACGTAGTAGTGTCGTCTGCGTTTACAGTGATAACTGTTTTCTGTGAGTGTCGTTTTTTCAATGGCTGGTTTTTGTGAACAGCGTGCGGCGGTGAAATTCTGCTTTCTGCTCGGAAAAAATGGAACAGAAACTTTTGAAATGTTAAAAACAGCGTACAAAGATGATTATATGGGGAAAAGTCAAGTGTTTGAGTGGTTTTCCAGTTTCAAAAATGGTGAAATGTCCATTGATGATCAACCTCGTTCTGGTCGTCCTTCCACGGCCCGAACACAAGAAAATGTTGAAAAAATTCGTGCAATCTTCAACGAAGATCGACGACGGACGATTGAAGAAATTGTGGAGCTGTCGGGAGTGACTTGGAGTTCAGTGCAGCGAATTTTGACAGAAGATTTGGGAATGAAAAAGGTGGCTGTCAAATTCGTACCACGACTGCTGACTCCTGAACAAAAACAAAGTCGTGTGGAGGCATGTTGTGCTTTGAAAGAAGAGTCCCGAAATGATCCAAACTTTTTTTCAAAAATTATCACAGGTGACGAAACTTGGTGCTTTGCTTACGATCCTGAATCAAAGCAACAATCAAGCCAGTGGAAAACTCCCAGTTCGCCTCGCCCCAAGAAAGCTCGTCAGGTGAAATCAAACCTCAAAACAATGCTGTTTTTTTTTTCGACGTGAGAGGAGTCGTGCATTCAGAGTTTGTTCCGCAGGGTCAGACAGTTAACCAGGCGTTCTACTTGGAATTTTTGAAAAGATTGCGCAACAGTGTGCGGCGGAAGCGGCCTGATTTGTGGCAGTCGGGTGACTGGTTTCTCCACCATGGCAATGCCCCTGCTCACTCAGCCTTGTCTGTACGACAATATTTGACCAAAAATGGTATGACCCCTGTTCCTCACCCCCCATATTCACCGGACCTTGCCCCCTGTGATTTTTTTTTGTTCCCCAGAATGAAAAAACACATGAAAGGAAAGCGTTTTGCTGATGTTGCAGAGGTAAAGAAAAAAACGACGGAGGCGCTGTCAAGCATTCCAAAAGATGAATTTAAAAAATGTTTTGAAAAGTGGAATGAAAGATTAGACAAGTGTATTAGTGCAAGTGGAGAGTACTTTGAGGGAGATTGAAGCCCTGTACTTAAAATGTGAATAAATCGGTTTAAAAAAAATAACTCCGGTTTCTTTTGGGTACCCCCTCGTACTCCAACTTACATAACATTATTATAACCCTATTCTAATGTTTGGTGCTACCTGGGTATACGGCACCTCTTTCTCTCGGTGTGCTTTTACTCCCACTTTCCTCCCGTCCCTTACGGCGCGGTCGGTGCGGCCACTTATATGTGAGACAATTACGGCGATTTTTTTTCCCTCAAAAAACTATTTTTGTCCCACCGCGGCGGCTCAGTGGTTAGAGCGCTCTGCTGCTGACCCGAAAGACGTGGGTTCGATCAAAGCCGCGGCGACTGAATTTTGATAGAGGTGAAATTCTAGAGGCCGAGGTATTCTGCGGTGTCAGTGCACGTTAAAGAAACTCAGGTGGTCGAAATTTCCGGAGCCGTTCACTACGGCATCCCACATAGCCTCAGTCGCTTTGGGACGTTAAACCACACTAAACCAAAACAAACCAATCAAAAACCTATTTTAAACTTTCCACTCAATGTTTCTAAGTATTATAAGCAGCGCTTAACATCGTTTCTTGATGCTACCGAACCAGCTTTTCTTTCAGTCGAATATTTTTCAAACCCTTTCAAAAGGAAAGCAAGTTGAATGAGGAGGTAAGGGACAGAGGTACTAGGCTCCGTAGCCCTCCGGTACCCTCTGGGTGCAATCTGTCTTGGAGATCAGGCATTGGGCTGCGTGTACGGCAGCCTCCTACTGCTGCTTTGAATTAGTATTCAAGAATTTCCTTTTTTTTCTTTTCTTTTTCTTGGGGGTAGGGGGGGGGAGGGTTGGGAATTTTCATCACAGCCTCACATGAAGAGGTCAAGATTTTCTGTGGCCGGGCAGAAATTAGAAGTTGAAAAGGGGTAGACAAATGATGTTTCAATCAAAATGCACCAAAATACACGTTGATGTACTGCGTATTTTGCTGGCGCAAACTGGCATTTGAAGCCCTTGCCACAACATTAGGCTAACTGCATTTCTCTATCCAAGTTCTCAAAGAGCTAAAACATGTTTTTCCAGCGTAATCGGCAAGACCACAGCGTTTGTTAAAATAGTGCTAAAACGAACAGTGGGCGCCGCGAGCGTAGCTCCGGCATCTTAAAGGAAGCTTGTAAGAGTGATGAGTTCATACTTCTCTGTCTGTCTTATCACTGTTCATCCCATGGAGGATGTTGCATCCTGTTGGGGCTCGGCATTTTCTGCCTTTCTCTTGCAACCCATTCCATATCGCCAAGCCGCTGCTGCAGCTTAAAGGAAGTAGAAGAAGCGCATCGACGAGGAAACACAGGAAGAACGCCATATGTGATATAAGAAGAAAAAGACTTCGGCGCTTTCTTCCGTCACTCGCGCTTCTCTTTAGTTTCGGTTTGGAGATGACGCCTTAGAACATTTATTTTCCTGAGAGACTCTTGTTCGCGTCGACAGCGCGGAGGCATGCATCAAGACAGCCTAGGGAGTTCTATGCTGGACAGGAGTGGTGTCGTTTGCTGGCTCTTAGTTACGACTTAAAAAAAAAACGCCTCTATGGTCGCCTCAGGGTACTCACTAAAAGGATTATGAAACTCATAGAATCCTGCTTAAGCGTGGTGCCTATTCAGAAGAAAGGTCAGAGAAGCTTATTGTTCTCTACAATAAAACTTCATGGTTTCTGTTACTGATGGGCTGTGTTCTCGTTTTCACTCGAACTGGACACATGACCAAAGGTCCTTAGCGATGCAGGCGCTCTTGAATAAGCGGGGCTTGTGGTCTTGTACAATAATTTTTTTTTCCTTTTCCTCCTACTACATATGAGCTCGGTATAGTTTCCTTCAAGGGGGCAACGTAGCATGTACTTTGTGACTGGTGCATTATAAAAAAATAGTTTTTGAGGAAAGGAAAGTTCTCTCAGTATTTGTCTCACATATCTCAGCGGACACCTGAGCCGCACCGTAAGCGAAGGGAGGAAGGTGAGAGTGAAAGGAGAAACACAGAAAGAGGCCGTAGTGGAGGTCTCCGGATTAATTTCGACCATCTGGGGATCTTTAATATGCACTCACAGCACACAGCACGCGGACGCATTTTGCGCTCCGCCTGTATCGATACGCAGCCGCCTATAGCAGTTTCGTTTTCCTGGTCTGAAAGTGCAAGACTCATTCCTATTGTTATTTGTTCGAAATAGCAAGAAGAACCAAAAAATAGTAGATATATTATATTTGTCTCTAGCAACAAAGCAGTAAAAACAGCTCTCACTGCTTTTGAGCGGTGTCCTGAGCATCTCCTCTCACATAAACCGCAGCACATGATAGAAATCACCCAATGCTTATCCCTGCCCAGCCCATCTTAATTTTTGAGCAATATGCAGTGCGCAACCGACAATGCCTACTTCTTTTTCCGCGCAGGCAAAGTCATCATTCGCAGCTAGGTAATTATTTGTTTGGTTACGACGCAAACGGGTTGAGGCTGGTGCTGTCCACCTTGGGAAAAGTTTCCCAGCACTTGTATGCTGTGCAGCTTACGGTGACACACCCCGCTCGAACAGTAACGTGCCACCACCGGGGGTTCAGTCATCTCTAGGCACAGCCTTCCTACAATGTAGTTACCGTCATAAGATGATTTAAAAATAAGCTGCGCATAAGCTGGAGGCCAGGCTGCACATGTAATCAGCCCAACACTGGAGATTGATGGTTTTACTCTGGTTCTTTGTAGGGCCATGCTTTGCCAATACATTTCCAATATTGGGCCGGTTACCTTTGCCGCTTGGGAGGTAATTCCACTACTTCGTGTCTGCAAACAACGCTCGTGCATATATGCCTTCGCTGAGCATAAAAGCCGAAATCTGATACATAGAAAACTCGTATTCCGCTGCACGCTCCATCTTACCGCTTTTGTCGGCTCCTATAGCTACTATTAACTAGAAAACTCTGTGATATGGCTTACATGCTACGGCCTCTCATCGCGTCCAGCCCAGTGATTGCAACTGCGCTAGGAGTCTCAATCATGCCGGGATTCATACAGCTTTGATACTTGTGCTTTATTTCCAGCTACTTTCTTCCCATCCGAAACTTCATTGTCGCTCTCGCCATCTCTTTACTGTTTGGGGCGCAATACTTCCTCCCAGAACTAAGAATCCGAAGCCGTCTGTTGACAGGAAAGCGTCAAGGCTGCAACAAGGCTAGAGGGTTGTATATAAATGAACCCCGCTCTCTTCGATTCAGTTCGTGTTCAAACGCAGTCCGCGTAGAGCACTGTCTGTGAGGCTCTGGAACTTGTGCATTTGGATCATATATTCTAATTCCAATGCCCAAAACGTAAGCGAGTTAAAGCTAAAGGCTTGAATTGCGTGCGTACTGTTAGTGAAGAATGGTTCGCATTGCAGCTTTGTTGCTCAGTGTAGTCGACGTGAAGGAACCAGTCTCTAAGGGTGATGTGAAAATCTTCTCACTTTGATAGGGGCATTGTGTTATTATCCCGGTTATGGTTCACCTAAAGGATAGCTAGGAGCGGAATGCGCTCTACGCTTGTCTCTAAACACTCATGGTGAAGACACAATAGAACGAGTGATTCCTTCTTTCTTGCACATAGAAATGGAAGACGGAAAAAGGCTGCCGCATGTTATTTACGAAGCCGAGAATGCGTCTTTAAAGTTAGTCTCAGGATTTGAAGTAACGCTTCATGGACGGCAACAAGAGCGTCCCCAAAAAACCCGCCGTCGTATGTGCAACCTTCTCCTTACCATACTAATCGTATCTCTCGTCTGCCTTGCTGTCGCGGGGCCATCTCTGACTTACTTCTTGCTGAGAAACAGCGCTGAGGTGAGTGTACACTTCTTTTTTTCCGACTTTATTTTGTAATTGTTTTATTTTGGTTTGTAGTTTATGGTGTTTAACGTTCCAAAGCAAGTCAGGCTATGAGAGGCGCCGTAGTGATAGGCACCAGAAATTTCGACTAGCTGTGGTCCTTTAACGTGCGCTCTCAAGGCACAGTACACGTGCCTGAAGAATCTCACCTCCAACGAAATTTGATCGCCGCGGGCGGGATTGAACCCACGTCCTTCGAGTCAGCAGCCGAGCGCCATAACCGCTGAGAGACTGCGGCGGTACATGTAACTGTTTAGCGAAGGTAAAGTGAACAAACGCAATGAAAAAACGGTCTAAACTTTTTTTGATTGCCAGTGTGCAGTAAATCTCGGCTGCTTAAATTGTTCACGAGAGCTATGCAGAAAGCCGTTGCCTCTGTTGCGCACAGAGACAGAAAAAATTTGTCCAGTTAAGAGAGGAAAGATAGCGATCGTGCTAATAATAATAGGATCCAAAAGTATGCGGGCATTGTTAATTAAGAATGCACTATACATTCACATCAGGATAACTGAATATTCACTGCCCAAAAAAGTGTAGTTTAGAATAGAAGTCAGTTTCGGCACTCGCATGGCTTTCTTGCATTGTAACCCACTAAAACGACGAATTGCCCGCTGAGTCAATATAACAACGTATCATTGTGGCGTCTCTTCGTTCGAGCTAAAGGTCGCAGGAACGGGGCGTCATATTTTTTCTTCGTCACGCGAGAAGCGAGCGGACTAATCTCGATTGGTCACACCCATGAAGAACTGAATCTACGATTTTTAGACTACCGCAGTTGATTTTGACCTGTTATCTCGAGGTTTTCTTGTAAACTTTAAATTGAGCGATGCGGCGAGTGGCGGGAATTCGTAGTTCGGCGACTGACGAGCACTGTTTAGTTCTTTTGCGGGCGCAAGTCAGCCCAAATAAAGAGCTTCGTTTGCAAGTCTTGCTGCCCTCTTCCTAACCACTGGACTGCCCTCACTAGAATGTGACAATATCCTACCTGTTACCTTCATGTGACGATGACGAACCTTTACAGAAAATACAAAATGATTAAAAAAATTTCAGTATTTCAGTACTGTGGTCTTTGAAGTAAGAAACAATCATTGTTTTAGATTCAATAACTTTGTTTTATTGCCAAAAGAAATGAAGACAATCCTAAAGTAGTCGGCCGTCCTCATTGAGGGAGTACAAAACACTATGGATGCGTATAAAGGTGTCTTTCAGGGTACATAGCATTAGCCTGCGCGTCCAGTTTTTCTGTGCTTCAAAAATAAACTGGCACGTTACGTCCCCGAGATTTTTTAATAATACCAGTGTGTTATCCAGAACGAGTCGCGTTTACAAAGCTTGCGCTTAATGTTGTGGTTAAAAAACTTTTTAAAAAAATAAATACAAAAAACGCCTTGAGAAATTCTGCATTGAGAGTGGTAAGGATGACGCAGAGCGAAAAATAGCCAAAGGCAAGCGTTGACTTTCCAATAGATTTCTTATGATAGATGAAATGTGGGGGAAGAAGGCTGAATTGCTCTGAGGCAAGGGGCAGCAAATATCCCTCCCGGTTATGAGCCCGGAGTTTTAATCGCAACGGAATGCTGTATCACCAACTCTCTCATATGTTCATTTTTCTCAACTCTACAACTTTCCTCGACGTGGAGTAGCGGCATTCAAAAGGGCAATTGCCGGAAATAAATTGAAATGCCTTGAAGAATGCTTCAGGGAAAGGTAAAGTTCTCTCTTTCTCGACGAAAGTCAAGTATTTTATTGCCTGAAGCACACACGTAAAACGTGCCAATTATTTTCGCGCTAACGTTTCAAATTGAGTGAATCGCCAATTAAAGGTTCGACGACCATCAGGCTTATTCTTTGTGTCGGAGAAGCATGGACAAGTTCCATAATGACGGCATTGATGATGAAACTTCATATTTCAGCTTCTTTTCCTCAAATGCGGCCGTGTGGTGTGCAAAGCGGACAGAAAACCCTTCGCGAGCTTTAGCTTCGTTGGCCTGGGTTTTCCCCCATAATGCAAACACACCTACATTGAAATCTTAGCACTGCTGTCCACGATGTCATCGTTTGGACCATTATATAGAACAGTACTGAGCGGAATATTCTTTACACCACTGCGGCTTTATCCAGTGATAACGTTCCCGTTTTATATGCTAGAACAGACAGGCTAAACATTGCTAAACATGCAAGTCTCACACATTCCCCCCCGTTAGACTTGTTACATTCTAAACTGGCTTCAGTTGCATTAAAGTGTCATATTTCAATGAATCGCACTCCCTCGCGCTTGGTGCAAAACAAAAAAAAAACATGGATGAGTTTTCATTTGAATTCATACACACTGCCCGCGTACCATTACGGGGAGAGGGGGGATGGAAAATTTTACGCTGGTGTAGACATTTTGATAGAGTGGTGACTGATGAAAGCAATTCATCACTTTGCAGGCACTGAGCTGTTCGTTTGAGAGCCGCGCATATACTAGCGACGGTGAGTGCTCTTTGTCGTTCTTGAAATAGTCAGGACGCCAACTGCGTCTTTGGGACAGAAGTAGACACATTTGCTGCGTACATACCACAGCATAACTTTATGTACGAAGAGTGGAAAAGAGGACAGAGGCCTCTACATGAAGTTCACCCACCTGGAAGAAGATGGAACTCTATACGTTTAGGTTGGCACGGCAGTATGGAATATATTATGACTGCTATTGAATAGTGTGGTCCATAGTCTAAACAAGATCGAGAATGGAGGAAAGAACTCTCCTTTAAGACACAGCTGCCACAAATTTTTCAGGCGAGCGCATTGTTCGTGCAACTCTTCTTTGTTTATTAAGGCCGGTCACCTACACATACCAGTTTGAGAGGACATTGTATAGTTAAGAGTTATCAGCTACTGGCAAGAACCACCAGTGCCTTCTTGAAACAATAGCCTGCCTCTTTGCACGTGGTGGTCAGGAAGTGAAACTAATCTTTTAGTACTTTTTCAGTACTGTACAGCGCTGGTGATTATTAGTCGTTGCCGGGCATATGTATAGTTCTTCGCCTCCACAATGCGCGCTGTGCTCATTATTTTCCCACATCGAGTTTAATAGCGTAAAAGAGAGCAAGGTGCTGTTAGAGGAGACTTTTCAGTGGAAGCCGCTTCATGTGCTTATAGGGAATGAGCACGGGCCGATGGCAGCTCGGAACACGCAAGCTCCAAAGCTTGCTGCCTAATCTGTAAGCAACAATTGTCATTGTTAAATTTTTCTTCTCGTTCGACCTTTGCTCGGCCTATTGATAAATTGCAGTGGATGAACGTGACCATGAACAGGCACCATTTTGGCCACGTGGTCACTTGTATCAATTTTATAAATTTAAGGCTAAGCCTTTCAGTTTCTGCAAATCACCAGCCACATTAGGAAGCCTGATTAATGCCCTTTTCCGTAGTTTCAATCGGTCGACGTGCCTGTGATAACTAGCCTGTGTCATTCTTTTTTCGCCTACTTTTCCTTCCCGGACTACCGACCATTCCTATATTTCTTTGATCCTCCTTCGCCTTTCAAAGTAGTTTCCCACACAACCCGATCACCTGTTCGGGACAACTTGCCTCGTCCACGGCGTTCGTAGTCAGTTGAATAAGACGGGAGGTGTGAAAGACTTCTCCGTGCCATGTCCCTCCTGTCACGACGCCTGGAGTTTTTCAGGGCCGCGCCTGTATTTCCACCGATTTGTGAAAGGCGTCGCCCACCTGGCTCTCGTGTCTTAGATTCCTGGAATTGTCATCGATGCCGGCCCATTCAAGCCCTCTTCGTTGGGAAACATTCGCTTGGAACTACTGCAACATATGAAGCTATGCTTCGTTATCGACCACATTAACTACGACCCTTAGCACTCTGAAGGGCAGGTTTGCTCTCCGTGATATTACTTTATTAGTGCGAAAGCAGTCTTATGGTGCGTAAACGCCGAACAATACTTTACGATGTGTGTAGGTTTCTGCCAAGTGAAACATAAAAAAATGGCTGAGGCTTAGCTAAGGTTAAGCCTAGTCAGATGCGAAGCATATTGGTGGCTAGGCTTGGTAATACATGGCTTTCCTTGGTTGAATACTTGGCCATTTTAATACAACCACTAGAAGCCTTGGTCGTGGGGGAAGACAACGGCATGGCTACAGCGGAACGCCGACTAACCCCGAGACGAGCATTGGGTGAGCGCCTGGATTGCCACGGAAGCCGCGTCTGCCTGCCCGGTGGAGCGAGCGTTTCACCTACACCGAGTGTGAACGCGCGTTCGAAATGCGCGGGAATGCCGCTCGAGGACATTCCGGCGTCTGTGCGATGGCATCGTTCTCCCTCTCCCAGTGCGTGACGGCGATCTGTCGTGACGTCATGTGTCACGTTACCACGTGGTGTGACGTCACTGTACCACGTGGTCTGCACGGCGTGCAACCACAGCGACGGTGCGAGGTGGACCCCCGTCTTCCTCTGTCGTGACGTCATGTGTCACGTGGTATGTCACGTGGTGTGACGTCACTGTACCACGTGGCCTGCACGGCGTGCAACCACAGCGACGGCGCGAGGTGGACCCCCGTCTTCCACTGTCGTGACGTCATGTGTCACGTGGTATGTCACGTGGTGTGACGTCACTGTACCACGTGGTCTGCACGGCGTGCAACCACAGCGACGGCGCGAGGTGTACCCCTGTCTTCCTCTGTCGTGACGTCATGTGTCACGTGGTATGTCACGTGGTGTGACGTCACTGTACCACGTGGTGTGCACGGCGCGTAACCACGGCGAAGGGCTGTAGTGTACCTCTAGTAATATGCTTCGCATAAAAATATTGATAAGGGCTTAACATAGTTAAACCGAGAAGTCCTGCGAAAGCGGTGTTCATTCTTCAATTGGAGGGGGCACTTCAACGCCACCTTAGGGGTGCGGCATGATATCTTTAGTGGATTAATGTCCATGTAGGCTGAGTTCGTAATTCCTACTTAAGATTGATAGATGGCGGCGAGTCCTCCTATACCACTACCAGCGCAGTGGCGCAACGGTTAAGCCACTGGCAGGTGGCTCTTTCAATACGCAAGACGCAAAACGCCGCAAAACGCGCTCTCTACAGCTGTCTTGTTAGAGCCTGAAGTTCTTGCACTCGTAACGGGGGGCTTGGTATAAAATTGAGTTAGTTTTCAAACAGTGCAACTAAATAAATGCTGTCAAAATTCTTATCTTACACAAATGCATGAGGCGCACTGTTGCAACACAATTTTTTTTTATACCAGGATGAACCCCCAACTAGCCTAGGGGCCGTATTCAGTAACGATCTATCACCGCTTCGGCGGCTCAGTAGTGGCACAGATATGTGACTGTGGACCGCATTCTGTAGCGATTTATTCCATTTGCCGTCATGTTTCGCCGTCAGGTAATGGGATGAAAGCAGCATCAGGTAGGCGAGAATTTGGGTAATCCCAAACACAGCTGATCTGGTCAGGGCACCACCGCCTGCCAGCCACGCTCTGCCAAATCCGGTCCGGCTGAGTCACGCGGACCACACTGCGTCAATTCGTCGCACAAATGACGCCCAGCGTCGCATAACCGACGCACATTTGACGCCCAGCCTCAAATATGTCGTCGTGCTCACCCACTCGTGGGCGTCGGCGCAGTCGGCCTATGCTACGAGAGCTCGAGAGGCGTTTATTTAAGCCGGGGGCATCTTGACCATGCTTTTGTTAGGGCTTGTGTCACCTCTGCTCTGAAGCTCTGCGGCAATCAGAGCAGCACGCACTGACAGAGCACAGAATGGAATGACAAGAAAATAAATTGTTACAGGGTACGGCTGCAGGATAATTTAAATACCAGAATTATAGCCGTAAAAAAAACTTGTTCGCATCAAATACAATACTCTTGAAAAGCGCGAGTTCCTTAAAGAAAAACTTCCACTACTATCACAACAGCAAGAGGTGCTATGACAGCATATCGTAATAAGTACGACGAATAATTAAAACCTTAGCAAATTGTGTGCGTCGAACTCTTGAAGGAAATTTGGCATTTAGATTTTAATGGAGATGCTGGTTTGTAAGTGACATTATTTTACTAACAACGAAACGGATGTCACTCCCCTTTTCTTTCTGTGTTGATTCTCGTTCTATTGAACCGACAGAATACGCATCCCGATTAAAAAATGAGAGCGCATGATGTGGCATTACGGGCGCCAATTTTTTTTGAATAAAAGATACATGAATAATAGTAAAATTGCGCATGAACGATTTTTCCTCGAGAGCTCTGAAGGTTTTGCTTCGAGCAAGTTAGCTATACTTTTGAATGCCTCAAGGTCTAGAAGATGGAGCGTACATTTCGATAAAAAAATAATCTTTATCATCTCGTAAGTAGCTCAAGTAGGAGGAATTTCATGCCTTGCACCAAAACTAAATAGAAGGAAGGTATATCGCGAAGGATTATACAGATGCGCCACAACGACCTGTTCACTTTGCTGACACAGACCTCCATCCACCCAAGAACGTGACATTCACTGGCCAGTCACCTTCACGGACACGTTTGCAATGGAACTCTTCAACGGCCACTCACGCCACGAAAGGTGCTTACACCGTGAAAATCTGCAACGCCTTCGATGTTTGCGATTCGACCGACCGCGTCCAGAACTGCATGCACCAAGAAACGTCACTGCCATGGCTGGAATTTGATAGCACTCCCGACACAGAGTACTGCGTCCTGGTCGCGTCTACTGCACTCTGTGGACAAGACACCATTAGAAGCAGTCCCACTGCTGCTTTGCTGAGGACGTCCTCGTTCGGTAAGACTGAACCTTTTTCAACTCCTTGCAAGTGGTTAGCTGAAGTTTTGTATATCTGAGAGATGTTGAAAATGTTCAGTCGCTAATAATGCAAAAATTCAGTTTTTGTACTAGTAGTGGTTTTATTGGTACATTTCATATGGAAGGTAAAAGAATGTTTGCTGCCCCGGCGTCTGCTGTCGCAGCTGGAAGCACCTGAGCTGGGGCAGCGGAAATAAAGGACAGCAGGCAGTGTGTAGAAGTGAAAGGAAAGGGGTGAGGGGATAGTAGAAAGGACAGGGGAAGGGGTACACTGTCAATAAATCTATTTACATATCTACATAATAAATATACGCATATATACAGGTCGCACGCGCGTGAGGATCTGGTAGGTCACAGTACATTCACACGCGCACGACACAAAGCAAGTTTCTGTTTTCGAAAGAGTGAATTTCTGTGGCCAGTGCGAAACCAATACAATTATGAAGCCACGATCTTATATGAAGCTTATGCAGCATTTCTACGAACGAGATGCATTTGGGGCAGCATTCTATGAGCTGTTCATATTAAACTGTTTATTTAGCGTCCATCTGGTAATGTGTCATCGGTCACTAAGCTATACCTGCGCCTTTCAAGCGTCTGCATAAAGCTACCTGGCCATTGGGTGGTCGGCGACCCGACCTTAACATTGGCTGGCATTGACCGCAATATGAAGCCACTGGTGAGATGCTTCGCAGCGCTCTGTCAGCAGCAGGTGACCGGACCTGACCAGTGGCTTCCATTGGCTGCGATGAGTAGCCAACGGTGATGTCCGATGACCCACTCATTTGCTGGATTGCTTTACACTGACGCTTGAAATCCCCAGGTATATCTGAGTGACCACTGACAGATTACGAGACAGACGCGGAATGGCCATTCTAAAATGGACAGCTCATCTAAAACGACCTCTGGATCGAATCAAGCTTAGGACTCCCACGCTATTGAGACACCGCTGAGTGAAGGAAACACATGTTTTTATTACATGGTGTCTTCAAACGGTCGCGTCTGAGCACTCGAGCGTTCTCTAAAGCGACATCGCATCTGGCGCTTAGATTGCGGGCTTCTTAATCATCCGGCTAGTTCCAGCACAGAGCGTTATAACGCCCCATAAAAAAGGAGCTTCACCCACTGGGCGTTCTTGGCCACGTAAGCAGTTACCACGAATCTCTCTGAGTTTTGATTTTTTTGTGCGATATCTTTTAAAACGAAATCTAAGGTGTGACGAAATGCCATCTGCTAGGAGAATAAGTTCATTTTGCACCGAAAAATTATAACGCTGACAAGAGGTTTGGGTTAATAGAGGTCGGACGTTAAAGCTTCCCCACGAAATACTTGTTCAGTGCAACTGAGCTTGAGAAGCGCCGTTTAAATGTGTTTCAATAGCAGTCCAAGGCACCTTGCATACATTGTCGGGATCTTAAGTTCGTGGCAATTAAGTGTTTTTTTGTCGACTGAATCAGAGGTCACTCGTGGTACTGCGCTCGAAGGCCGTTTCTCTCCTTGGCGATGACGAAAGCCTCATCCCAGCAGATTTTATCTTAGTACATGCAAAACAAGGAAATTGTTCCCAGTGCTCTTGCTTAGCACATCGTATCGGCAAAATATGAATGTTCTGCGAAGCGGCTACCGTAATTGTGGAGGAAAGAAACAGCCTTTCAGATCATTATCTTGAGTCATTGCCGAGTCAGTCCGTAATGGAAACACTTCCACGCAACAGAGGTAATCTCCCGCAAAGGTAGGCAAGGTGCCTTGGACGATTATTGAAATGTATTTAGACGGCGCATCTCAGCCTTAATTCGTAGTGAGCGAGGTTTTTGTATGGAAGCCAAAACGTCCGCCATCTGTTGACCAAATCCTTTGGTTGGCGTTAACCTTTTTCGGTGCAAAGTGCAATAGAGATTGTCGTCTTGCGAAAACCACCGAGTTTCGCCATAAAGAAATTTCCTGGTAGGTCGAGAGGGTGATTACGTCATCATAACAGCCAAATTGCAAAATCTGAGAGCTAGAATGTCGAGTGCCTACCATTGGATTGTAAAATGAAATTATGTGGACACTATCCAGTCTTCCACCTTAATCCATCCACTAATCCCCACAAATCGAGATTAATGTGCGTTCTGGTCCGTACACTGATCCCCAACAATTCATTTCTATTTTTTTTTTTGGGGGGGGGGGTGCCTGCTCCAAATATTAGGGATCCTTTATAATATTTGGTGAGAGCCGACATCCAAATGCTATCGACTTCTCTTTTTACGACTGTAGTTGAGAAGGCATCCATGTTTTTATACTCAAATTTCTCAATTGCGTCATTCTAACAACGCTCATCAGTTCGTGTCGTAGTCTCGTTACGTTTCGTCGTGGTAGGTAGTAGAAACGATTGGTTGAAGAGCTAACGCGGATGACTGCACCGGCAGCGTTTTCAAATATAGAAAACACTGCCGCTTTCTTCGTTCAAGCCGCGGTATTTTTCTTCCTGATTTTTCTATTTGCAATTCTGTTTTGTTCTATGTGCAATTCTATCTGCAATTCCGATTTGTCTATGTGCAATTCTGTTTTGTTCGTATGTGTCTGTATTTTTGTATCTTAATGCATTGTTTCCCACCTGCTATGATCTTGTGTACAAGATCTCAGTATCCATAAAAAAAATTAAAATAAATAAAAAAGCTAAGCGCGAGGCTGCTCGTGCGCTTTGTTTGAGCCCTCATTTTTGCAGTGCAGGTACGTGCAGTGTGGTGCAGGTGTCAGTATTGCACTCGGAGAAAAATAATCTGTGTGCACGGGGTGAATGTAGGATGCTTCCATGGTTCTCAGTGGCAATGCTAGCTGACAAACTTGTTGGGCGATAACCACGCTGGCCTGGCCAATCTTAGACACCATGTTGTGGAGCCGATCAGCCGTCTCTTTGTCAGCGAGTGCAGTGAGAATTAAATATATGGGCGATTTGACGCAAACGTGGCATGTAATAAATAAGATGCACGGAATGCTTCTACCAGTCCGTTCGAGCCAAAATCCTGCAGCGTACGCTTCTGTCACGAGACCGCGCTTGGAGCGCTTTGCATATTCGGCTGGATGCTAACTCCTTAGTAATGCTATGAGCTCGCTCTCCATCTTCGCGCTCCTGATCAGAGGTGAAAAATTGCCAGTCGAAGGCCCAATTCTGCACACGTACTGCGCTTTGCATGTGTCGCAGTCAACTACAGGAATATTGATACAAAAGCTGTTGGTTAGGACATCAGGCGTCCGACCAGAATATGTTTCTACCGTTAATCACTGCATAGCTAGAGTAAGTATCCAGACTACTGAAGTGATCATTTTGTGCTTGAATAAGCCGCTATCAAGTGGAAGCCTCTTGGAATCGAGTTGTGTGCTAGCCTAGGAAGTTACACCAAGAGAGCACCGCGCAGGCAGGCCGTACAAGTCGTGGAAAAGCGTGGCACAAAACGGTAGACAGACGACGACCGGAGAGTCCAACAACTAATGCACCTTCATTACTAGTTAGCGGTAAGAAAAGCCTCTAAAAAGCGCGAGAATAAGTAATCGTATTATAATTCGGGGGGGGGGGGGGGGGTGGAGCGAGTAGGGCGCTGCATAACCTCCCTTCCCGTCATGAGTGTAGGGCAGCTGTCTTCTTAAGCTTTATTCTCAGTTGAAATTCTGACAGAACCGGACAGCTTTGTTGAATATGCAGTCGCAGAACTCAGGTACGAAACTGACGCGGCATCGGCGTCTTCAGTCGGTGGGCATATCGGCTAAATCTAGTCCCGCCCCTTATATCAAATTAAAGAACAGTGACTCCGGCACGTCCGGTGTTAAAATGTCTTGGCACACAGACTCCACATCCAGGAAGAGCGGGGCCAGTCGAAGTAACTACACGGGTTGAACCTTTCTCAGCATGGCGACGGCAATCACCATCGCTACTTTAGCGTTACAATGAAGGCAGAGAAAACCTTGAGATGATGGAGATGTCAACACAACATTTACTTAGAATGCCGCGTGCGAAGTCTGTCCAGAGACGAACATGCCTGGCTTTCCGTAAATCGTTATGTAAAACAAGAGTCGAGCTATAGGGCTCTCATCCTTATCACCGCATTATTCAGGACAGGTGGCACTCGCTAAATGGATATTTAATACCAGAGTATTACCTATAAACATTACTTGAGCTAGTGCATGAGCAGTTGCGATGAAGGGTTAAAAAATCTGGATTCAGGTACCAGTTCCAGGACTTGTGTGATGTCCGACTTTCACGCGTTTAATACGGGTAAAGTGTGCCAGAGCATTCTAGTTCTCTTTGCCATATAAGCCGCTATAAGTAATGCTCTATAGATTGTTTTTATCGCGCACCATTACTCTTTTCAGCACGCGCAGATCAGACGCGCAAGATCGGATTGAACCGACTATAAGTTACAGATAAGCCAGTCCCTCAATTGAGAAGTTTCTTTCGTTTTAGCGAATAAAAAAATGCCGGGAAAAGTTGATTTGAAAAATAACGCCAAAAGAAACTTGTTTAACGAAATGACTGTCCTACTTAATAGTTTTGTTACATAAATTAAGCGCATGATTGAGTGCGAGAATACCGTAAGAAACAGATGGAGTACGATCAACCGATATCATGCAGAAACATGAACTGCAATCCACTTGTCTTCAAAACGAACAGCTCTTTCAGATAGGAAATGGTGGAATGGTAAGCTGGGAGAGAGTATGTCTAAGCTGAGTAAAAACCTTAGAGCTCAATTCCGAGTAAGAAACTCGCATGATATCAATACGCTTCAGCAATTATTTGGCTAGCACACTGTACGTCCCAACAACCTAATACTACACTTTGACCACTTTGGTACGGCTTTTTTCGTACGTTTATCACAGCGCACACCTAAGATGTCGCTAGGAGAAAGCTATAAAGGCGGCACCACTAAATGTGAGAAATGTGAGCCCATGGTCGAATGGCTGAGGAGGAGGATCGCAATGGTGAAAGAGGTAATGTGTATGCCATTTCAGTTCCTGAAAAAGCACAATCTTTTTGGCCCGTAGTTTGTAATGTGACGATTACAATGGAGGAGGAGTGGCTGTCCGAACTGTGTGTGGTTTAGAGCTTTGTTTACTATAAGCATACACATGTGTCCCTAAGTCATACTGGCGTCCGTCGTACAACGAATGCCGAGTTTTCATAGGCTCATGTAGAGGTCGCTGGCGTGCGTTGGAAGTAAACTTGGAACGGGGTGTCACGATGACAGAGCGTTGACACCACGGCATAGAAATGAGGAGTGGTGTGAAGCATTGACCAGGGTATGAGGTCGTATGACGATTTCGCGTACCTAATGATTTTTGTAGAAAAGCTGAGAGCAGGTGTTTGTGTCATTATGTGACGGCGCAGCAGGTCTCTGAACGTTTTAAACCTTAAAGATAGAAAGAGCTTGTGAAAATTTCAGACAGCGAATGTTTAGGGTAGAGAAACACGCTCAGTAGACAGCTCGTCATATATTATTTCGCAATCAATTGGGCTAAAACTGAAAGGTAGTTCGGTTTTGAGATTATATGGATACGGATATGCACTCAGTGAAAAACTTGTAGCCGTGTTTACAGCCATAAGAATGACATGACTGTTCCTCTTCTCGTGAGATTGCGTATTTTCCTACTTCTGATTATATAAGCGCACCCCTTTAATGTTGGAAAACCTCCTACAAACTGGTTTAGCGCTGTATGGTAGAGCAGTTCACGAGTTCCGAAGTGTTTCTCAAATACAGGGAGGACACAGTCGTTCAGCTCATGTAAACCAACTATGTTGTGCTTTAAAAGCTATAACCTTTTTCGAACGGCTCACTGATCTAAATACTTTTTCAATGGTGTCTTTTTTTTCGCTTACCAAAGAGAACTATCTTTAAAACACCATTGCGTGCCTGAAAGTGGAATTAGTTTTGAGCCCTAAACATGTCACCTACGATTTGGAAAGAATGTACTCACGAGTGGATGTTCTTTCCAGCACCGCCCGACGTGACGAACCTGACCTTAGAAGGAGTTGGCTTTCACTCATTTACCGTCGCTTGGGAGCGACCAAAGGGCGACTTTGACTACTACATCATTGAGGCCTCAGATGAGAATAGCGATAGCGGTGGTGGTGAGCTCTACCGCGTGGACGCGTGCCGAAACGGCACCATCCTTCATCCAAACCAGACACGGCTCACTTGCGGTCACCTGGAAGCCTGCAGTACCGTCACGTTCAGCATACGCACCTACTGTGTTGGTTCACCTGGGCGTACGTCTGCAGGCGTCTCTATGGGAGGCATAAACATCCCTGGATCAGGTACTGCTTAATATTTCGAGCATATGAACTTGATCATTGCAATAACCTTTGATGAGCTGACCGCTTTTACCACCAACCCAGGAAGGCAAGAATAAAACCAAATTCAGGGCTCTATATTATGATGCGTCTTAGAACCACAACAGTCTAGAGGCCTACCCCTGCAGCACTGCTAATCGGCAAAATATTGGAAATATATTGGCGTAGGCAGGACCTACGGACTACCAGATTGAAACCATCCGTTTCCAATGTTGGTCCGATTACGTGGCAGCTTGGATAGGTGCATAGCTCAGCTGCCAATGCGCGTAATCGCAGAAAAAGATCGCTTAAGTGCCCTTTGTCTGTAATTTCCACACACTGAAGTGTGCAAAACGGCGGAAACGAAAAGCACTGGACTCACAAGTTAATATTTCAGTGAATAAAAAACAAATCTTGATCAGTTTTTGCCTGGTCTTCTTCCGGAGAATATTAGGAACTGCTGAAGTATATTCCTCGAAAAAAAAAGGAAAAAAACATGCGGTCATTTAGAACAATGTCACTCTCTAAACAAACTGGGGCTATACGCTAAGTATGTTCTTCTGCGGCGCCTTTTCATTACTCGAACAGTGTACCGATGAACGGCAGTGATGTGGCGTTCTTATTCGCACTAAATCAATGAAATAAACAGTAAACATGCGCACATTCTGTAGAACCTAGTACACAAGGAAATATACCAATAATCTTGCCTTATCTCAAGCGTTTTCTTCGAAACAAAATATTGCATCAAACCACTGCATGAATCATCATCATCAAATCAAGTGCATCAAATCAAGAGTTAGAAGTGGGCTTGGGCAGGCCATGTCGCTGTTGTTGTTGTTGTCCTATAAATAATGGCGCGTACCTACTGCGGGGGATTGGCCAAGACACAGGCGGCGACTGACAGATGCTTAGAGTGTTGAACAATTGAATAAATGAGGGAAAAAAATGTAATGGTATTAATGGTAATAATTATAATTAGGAAAGAAATCGAAGAAATTCAGATGTGTAAATTGAAATAAGCTAAACAAATACTGTGAGATCGGTGACTTAAACAGGAAAAGGGGCTATACATGCCATGATTGGAAAGCTTTCGTTGCAGAGAAATAATGACCATGAGAAAGAGCTTAGGACGGCAGCCGTTTGGTGCCTGTAAGGAAAGTTTGAATGGCGGAGAGCACATTCCAGTTGCTGTGCCCAAGGAAGGATGCACCAAGAGACAGAACAACCCTAGCTGACAAACTTAGACCTAGCTGTCGTAACGAATGCTGCAGCAGGCGGCTCCGTAAATAGGAGAAACGGCGGCATGTCAACAAGAAATGATCTGTCGTTTCGGGTTCCCCGCAGAACGGGCAGAATGGGGAGACCGCCAGACCAGATCTATAAAGGCAGAAGTTTAACGGAGGCAAGCGACAACGTTGACGCGTGAAGGAAACCTCAAGTTTGCGTGATCGCCATCCTTTACTGCACCATGGGCAAAAAAAATGCCGGAATTCAGGAGAGGAGGTTAGTGCTGATGCTGCAAATTCTTAAAACAGCAGATACCTGCGAAACCTTGCCGCAGTAATATAGGCGCTGGTAAGTTGCACAGATACGAGTGGGCCTTGAATAGAAAGAAGCCTTCGCCAGGGTATCAGCAACCTCATTCAAATGGATTCCTCTGTGCCCAGGCACCAAGGCCAACAGTAACGACGCATGTGGGGTGGAATCAAGCATTTGATTAAGCGGAGTGCCTGAGATGTTGTCGACGCGGTGAGAGATGAACACAGGGATAATGAATCCGTCATTATTATGACAGAAGACAAAGAGCTCTTTAATTTGCGTAACATCAGGACTACTGCTAGAAAATCGCCCCAAAAAATACGGGTGTAATCGGGAAGGCGGAGTGACAATGACCACTCAAGGGAAGTGGAGAAAATTAACACCGGCCTTTTCTTCACACTGTGACGCGTCTGTCGTTATGAGCACATGAGAGTTAAAGAGCAGCAAGTAATCTTGTAATAAACCGCTGACCAAATGGAAATGCATTAACTTTGCATGATTTGGAAAGATGACATTGAAGATAATCTAAATAGATGAAGAATTGGCGCATACCGGAAGGATGTCCAAAATGCGGACGTTTAAGGGGTCAAGGAGGGATTGCACAAAACAAATCTGAGGGGTATGGAAACGAGACCAGGTTTCGTTAAAAAATGGCCTCGGCTGTCGAAGGAAGATCAAATTTGAGGCATGAAACGAACAATCTCACATTTTTACAAACGTTATCACCGTTAGGGGCTAAAATCTTGAAGACAGTGATGGAATAGGCGCTTCCAGTTACAAAACGGAATTCGCCAGAAATTTTGAAAGGCCCAAAAAGATGCGCAACGCCTCCCGCTCCAAGAAAATCAACAGGCGAAGTTTATACGATGGCGCACCAGAGAATAAAACACAGCCAAACTCTAAAACCGGAAGGACATACATTCTATAAATCATAAAAAGCGAATGCCTTCACATGCCGGAACGAACGTTGCTTAGCCTGCGCAGCATACCGACTGCTCGGACTCCTTTCGCAGTGATCTGCTCTATATGGGCCCGCCAGGAAAAAGAAGGATCATAAATTACTCCAAGGTATTTGATAATTTGCACTTGAGGAATTACATGGTTCCGGTAAACAATAGAAGTATTAACTGGATGAGAGGGCGGGAAAACCAATAAAGCACATTTATTGACATTAAGAGACAGATTAATGTCCCCTAAAAATGGGTCCGGGACATTAAGGTAGGTCTGTAAAGACCGGTACAAAGAGAAAATGTCGTTCTCGGAAGCAAAAAAGGCGAGGTCGTCAGCATACACATAGGAAGACACCTTAGGGCTGCGGGGAATACTGCTGAGTAAGATGTTGAAAAGTACAGGCGAGAGGACTGCCCCTTGGGGCACTCCTCTCGCATGTAATGCGAAGGCAATATAACCGCTGGTCCTTCAGGGTAACGGAGTGGATTACAAGAGGACGCAAACGCAGCAGGGGGCGGGAAAAAGTTAGGCGGGCTGTTGAGATTAAGAAGTTTGCGGGGATACGGTGGCAGCGACTGGCGAAGGAGAGGGTTAGTTGCAGAGACATGGGAGAGGCCTTTGCCCTGCTGTGGGCGCAGTCACGCTGATGATGATGATGATGACGATTACCCCGCTGGTGTAAGAAGTCGCATGTTTTAATTAAAATTTTACAGTTTTCAGTTGCAGTCATTCGCCTTCCGGCTCAGCTGCAGTTATGGTGACCGATCAACTGCTAGAAATAGGACTTATTGAAGGCTGTTTCTGAAGTTAGTATGCGAAATATCTGATGGCTATAATGCTACTGCAGACAACTAAATTAAATAGAGGCCTTTGCTTTTGCAAATAGCCATCTAAGGTGTGGCAAATCTTTGAAATTAATTCTTTATGAGGATTGAACAAGCTATTTGAACACGCGAGGCTATATATTCTAAGTCACCCTAGCGCACGCAAAAAAATTAGCGGCTGTCCATGACGCTTCTCCAACAGTTGCATTTCTCTCCTAAAATATTACTCCAACTTTTGCAGTGCTTATGTGGATTGGGCTCATGATTGCTGAGCACAGGTTTGCGGTATGTAATTCCTGCCTCTAGGGGATGCTTCGCTGAGTAGGTGTGTATGCTCTACGCGAGACACACATCAGGGATCTAGAATATCCACCGTTAATCGAAGGCTATGTTTGGGAAGGGTGCAATAGAACAACAACGGAAAAGAAGGAAGGACAAATAGGTGTGCTGATACATTATAAAACAAATTACAAAGAATAAAATTAACTTGTAAAGAACGTGGTTGAGTATCAGGAACATGTAAGGGTATCAGGTACTAGAGGTAGTTTATTTAGGGACCGGGGATAAATGCAAGCAAGAAAACAAGGATCCAGTTAAGTGTTTCAATGACGATACAGAGCAGTTTGGATGCGGTGCCGATATTGTTCTGCTAGGTGACATTAATGGCTACATTGAGGATCTGAATTGACACAAAGATTGTAAAGGGAAGTTAATGCTAGACTTCTGTGAGCGGCACAACTTAGTTATTGTCAATAGCAGAACTAAAGGTGAGGGACAAATGAAGTGGAAATTCCGTAACAGGCAGACGACTATTGGCTGCTGCCTAATGTTGCCGAGCATCTATAGCAAAGTCGCAGTAAACGAAATAGACGAAGCGGGGAAGTACAGCCTAGGAAATGATCATAAATGCATTAGTATACAGTTGGGAGCCCTGATCAAAAGAGAAATGTCAAAAGTAAAAAAAAGAGCAAAACTAAACGACGAACTAATAGCGATAATAGCAGCCGACTTAGAGGAATTAATCAAGAAACGCCTCATGAAAAATTGGAATTATAATCACTCAGAACTACTCATCAGTACAAAAAAAGAAATAAGTAAGAGGAGCTCACCGCTAGAGAGGAAAGAGGAGCCCCCGAAGCTGGTGGAATCTGGAAATTAAGGAGGCCAAGGAACTACGACGGGCGGCTTCAAGGGGTCCCAGAGAAGCAAAGAGGGCGCAGTTTTATGAAGATAATATATTGGCCAAAAATGGGACTATCACCGAAAAACGAAACCGCTAGTGCAGGTCCTCATCCAGGTTAAAATAAACAGTTCTCTGATGACTGGTTGGCTGTAGTTTGCGAAGCAAACAAAAGGGGGCCCACAAAATTCTTGAACCATGTAAGCTGCCTGAGTAAAACTAATTAAGGAAAGCAAGAACAGATCCAGGAAGCTGAGGAAAAATGTTTACAGGGTCAAATACACTGTAGCGCAGCAAACGAGGACAGAAGAGACGAGAGACGAACACCACGAGCGTCTCTTGTGTCTTCGTCTTTTGCTGTGTTACAGTTCATTGAAACTATGTACCAACAAGCCCAAACAGCCACGCTACTTTTTATAATGTGTCGACGCTGTGAATCTCAATACGACAGTTATAGCTATGTCATTTAGGAACGACGATTGGGTAGTCTCCCGAAATGAGGGAGCAACACAGGACAGCGCAACAGCGAACGGCTTAGAACTGACTAGTCTTCCACATTTGCAGGGATGACGAACGTCAAAGGCAGATGATTAAAGAACTTGGCCTAAGAAGTAAGGAAACGCAGATAAAAGCAATGGTGACATTCATAATAAGCAGATCGCACACAGCTGGAGACAGAGTAAAATGAATTTGATTTATAAAGCCAAAGTAGATAAGATGAACATTAAATCTGTCTTACCGATTACGATAACATCTGTTATATAAAGGCTGGTAAAGCAGGCGGAAGAATTAAAAATGCAATTATAGAGAGAAAGTAATAGGATACTCAGAAAACGTCAGAACAGGTTTCGAAGGGTTATGCTCCCTCCCTCTCGGTGATATCCTGGTCGTGTTTACCCAATGCACAGATATAGCTAAGGCTGAAAACAGACCTATGTATTTAGCTTTTCTGGAGATAAGCGGTGCATACGACAACGTGACCAGGGTACTCCTGTGGAGCATACTCCAAGATGAAGGTATTGATCATGAGGTAACTGATTTTCTACAGGAAGTCTAACGAGATAATAAAGTTGAAATTGCATGGGAAGGGATAAAAAATACAACTGTAGCGGTGCAGAAAGAATTAAGGCAAGATTTTCTTCTATCACCGCTGCTGTTATGCCTTATGTTATAAATATAAATAGAAGGCTACAAGGAAGTAATCTAGGTTATAATCTGTCGTAGCGATAAGGCGGAAATGTCGTTGAGCAAAGGCTCGCAGGTTTATTATTTGCGGACGATATTGTACTGTTAGCACATAGCCAGGAAGTATTGCAAACTCTGGTTAATTGTTGTGGAGACGAAGGAGACGCTCTAGGTTTCAATTTAAACTCAACTAAGCCAGGTTTGATAATTTTCTACGATAGAACTGATCAAGTGCTTACAATCATCATCAGCCTGACTACGCCCACTGCAGGGCAAAGGCCTCTCCCATGTCTCTCCAATTAACCCTGTCCTTCGCCAGCCGCGGCCACCATATTCCCGCAAATTTCTTAATCTCATCCGCCCACCCAATTTTCTGCTGTCCCCTGCTACGCTTGCCTTCTCTTGGAATCCAATCCGTTACCCTTAAGGACCAACGGTTATCCTGCCTTCTCATTACATGCCCTGCCCAAGCCCACTTCTACCTCTTGATTTCAACTAGGATATCATTAACGCGCGTTTGTTCTCTCACCCACTCCGCCCGCTTCCGATCTCTTAACGTTACACCTGTCATTTTCCTTTCCATAGCTCGCTGCGTTGTCCTTAACTTAAGCTGAACCCTCTTTGTTAGCCTCCACGTTTCTGCCCCAATGATGAGTACCGGTAAGATACACCTGTTGTAAACTTTTCTCTTGAGGGATATCCGTAAACTGCCATTCATGATCTTAGATAACCTGCCATATGCACTCCACCCCATTCTTATTCTGGCCATGAAATAGCCGGAGTGGCCGAATACAAATATATAGGGGTATGGCTAAACGAAGAGCAAATATACACGGAAAATCATGAGCAGTCTCTTAGGGCAAAATGGCGACAAAATGTCGGAATAATGAAAGAAAGGGCATTATAGGAGTACAACAAATGTGAAGTACTCAGAGGTATTTGGAAAAGAATAATGATGCCGGAGCTTACCTTCTGCGCTTCAGGGCAGAAGTTAAGTCGAGATTGGAAGCAAATCAGAGAGCGGTTGGAAGATTAGCTCTAGGTTCCCACAGGAACACCACAAACGAGGCAGTACAAAGGGATATGGGCGGGGCATACATCGAAGCACTGGTAGCTCAGAGTAAAAAACTATGCATAGAACGCCTGAGGAAATTGGGCGATAACAGGTGGGCACCTAAGGTACTTAAATACTTATACAGAAAGACCGTTGACTCACTGTGGCAGAAAAGAACTAGGAAACTAACCAGTGAATATGCCGGACACGAGGATGAAGAAAGAAGGAGCATTAAATGACAGGCTAAAAAGGCGGAAGGTAAAAACTGAATGAATTCAGTGGAAAATATGTATAGTGTAGATCTAAATCGATGCTGGAAAAGGCGGATCAGGAAGGAATTGTTCTATGATAACCGAAGAGGCAGTGACCTATTCTTTGAAGCTAGACCAGGATGCCTTAGAACACGCAGCTACAAAAAAAATAATGACGAAGATGACACATGTGCTGTGGGTGGTAGATCTGTAGAAACAATTTAAAACCTTACACTCAAATGTGATGGTATCAGTCTGGTTGTCGATGCAGGAACAGTCACTCTTCCTGAGGCCCTTGGGTTTAGAGATAACAGTTGTCGTGTAAATAAATCGGCGGTGGAAGTTAGCAATAAGTGATTGGAAATTGGTTTCTGAAAAGCAGAGAGGTGACATAAGGTTAGAAGTGTAGGAAACCGTATTGAAAGAAAATTGCGAATTTTAATGTCAATTTGCAACACAGATAAACAAAAATAAAGCAAAAAAAGCAGAGCATGGTGGCAATTGCCACTGCCCCGTTTCAAAGAGGACGCGCCTATTTTCCATCCATTCTATTCATTCATAAGTAGGGTCGCCCATGGCGTTGCGATGACTTAGCACGTAAATAACGCTAGGTGGTCTAAATAACTTCCGTGTGCTCCTGTAGGACATCCGTATTGCATTCGCCAAGTTCTACACGTTATTACCAATGAACGAATCAGGATGGTATTACAACTAACAATTTCATATTCCTGCAGATTGACGAAGAATGCATGCGGCACATGACTGCGTATGCTCGGTGTTGCTGTTTAGGGCGAAATACGCGGCGAACTAATATAAAGTGATCTGAGTTTTACAGGAGCAGAGAACCTGACGCGAATATGCCGAATTTAAGTAACCAAACTGTCGAATTTAAATTTTTTTAGGTTTGATCGCAGGTTTCTGTTTCGTTCCCTGCTGTTGCCTTGTTACGTGCATGCGTACTCTGCTGTAATACTAGTGTTTTAATACACAGTATTTTGCGTGGCCTTCTTCCATCCCACAAGATCCTGGAGATTTCAAGGCTGTGGGCAGAGCGCTCAGCAACACATTTGTGGAAATCCTCGTGCACGTGTCCGGTGTCAAGAGCTGTCTCCTCGATGAATGCTGGGGCCACTGTATAGGACCAGGCTCTGATTTCCCGTCGTTCACTTGCAACGATCACAACAACAACGTTTCGACAGTCATACTGAGCGGCCTTCAACCGGGCTCGGATTACAACTGCCGCGTCTGGTTGAAAAATGTGTACAACGGCGTGGAGATGCCAAGTAGCCAACCTGCCTGGGTTCGCACACTACCATGTGAGTAACTAAGCACATAAACAAAAGAAAATATTACTTACCGTTGAGCAAATAATATGGATCGTACGGGATATTTTCGCGCTATGATGAAACAATCTTCGGTAAATATTTTTCTTCGCGCACATACGACCGGTTTCTTTCTGTATCGTATTATTGGGGGTGTTAGACAAACTTATATGAGCGAGGTTAGAGGATTATTGCGCTGAACGAAAATCCTTTCATTGCTTTTGGCTAATTCGCACTGCCCAAAATTTAAGGTGGTGCTTTCAAGCATTATGCGCCAGGAACCAATTTTTTTTTCTAGTTGCGTAATATCATTGATTTTTTTTGTTGCTTTTCTCTAAAAGTTTTTTAGAGCGAATATATTTATTCTAGGGCTACGTTCTAAGAAACTACTGGTTTGCTGAACACTGTAGATAAGACTGTCAGTTGTGTAATCTTTTACAGACACTGAGTATCGTGCCTAGCTTCAGCTTGCCAGAATCCTTTTGCTAATAAGATATAACCTCTTCTGAAATATAGACTTCCAGGGATGTAACCTGGTTTCCCAAGACGCTATTGTTTCTTCACACTTGCTGCGTCTCTCTTTTTCATCTATAAACTTGTAATCAAACTGGAGAACAAGAAACGACCTGCACACAATTCAACCGAAAATTCCCCTCACCTGCTTTTGTGCTCTCTCTCGATTGCTATCTTTTAACTTGCATACTCTTGAGATGCCTTGGCTAGGCTTGTAAGTTGCTATGATTAACATAAATAAATGCTTACAGAGGTCAAAACCAACTGCTGACCATAAAAACCGTTCAGGTGTGCCCTCTTGTTTTTTTTTTTGTGATCCGTGGTAGTCTTTAGAACTATTTTAAATGTCCACATGTACTAAACCAGCTTGTCTGATTTTCAAGTCAAATTTCTGAGGCACACGGTTAGCCAAAAAAACGGTACGGCACTTCCTCTTGCGATGTCATTGCACGTTCAATAACCCCCCGTGGTCGAAATTTCTGGAGCGCCTAACAACGGCCTCCCTCAGAGAAGTAAGACTCTGGGGAGGGATCCCTGCAGAGGGCTGCAAACGAGAGAGCCATAACCCCTTCCGTAACGAAGGGACAGGCAGTCATAGCTTGAGTCGCTTTAGGACATTAATCGCCCACAAGCTAAATTAAAGTTTCTTTTCATATACAAGCTTTGGGGGACACCCTCTTGAAATGCCTTGTGTCGCTTTCACACATACAGGCCTTGTAATGGGAACTGAGTTTATAGCTTGATTTTGCACCCAACACGCCTTTTCAGGAACGGGAACCACAATGATGATCTCCTGGACGCCATCCTTCGCCTGTGGTGACTGGTTGCACGTAGTCAAGGAGCTTTGCTCATTGAAGCTCTCAGCCTAAAGCGCTAATAAAAAAATGCCTTGGAAGCACTACGTTCTGTGTTTGGTTGGACGTTTCTTTGTTTGGACCCATAAAATCCCTGAAAGGGTCTGTGTTTTGAAAAATATTTCAAGTGAAAAGTTAGCCACGTAATTGAATAGCATAGCATTTTTCTCCTTTAGTTTCGTGTAAGTCTCAGCTACTTAGATCAATGCGTACCAAATACAATAAAGTCTACTTTTTGTTCTTCCTCTTACGATGAAGAACGACTGCCTGAAAACAATAAGAATAGACTGAATAAAAAAAAGCAACTCGCCGAGTACTGTACTAAAACTTCATTTCGATGAAAAAGAGATGAAAACTACCCTGCACTAATTGAAACGTCAAGGAAAATACCCGCGCTGAGTACAATTTTACCGCCTCCGGATCTGTTCGAAGAAATGTTTGTTGAGAGTGGTGTGCGAAACAAGTAAAAATTTCCTCTCATGGAGCTGCCGCTACTTGTTTGTCTGCCACTGTCGTTGGTACTTTCACTCAGCGGAAACCTGACTCTGGCATACTGTTTTGTCGCTGCTGCTGTGCAGTTATTCTTGTGAAATGTGAGGAGGAATTTTTGATACACAATTAACCCAACAGCTATTTCTTTAACTCGTGCTAAATACAAACCAGCAGGGCTTAAATTTCCAATGACAAAAGCACTTCACAAATTCAACCCTCTTTTTAGAGATGTTTTAGCGCATTACTTCATTTCCACGAAAAGAAGTAATTCATATTCAGAAAACCACGTAAGATTTTCAGCGCAAAACTCTCATGTGAGAGCATCGCTCAGTAAGTGCAGCATTCTACTTGCAATGCTTCATTTCCGATAGGATTGATACGCGTAACAATTTCAACTTACACCTTGGCCGCCGCAAATGGGGCACCGGGTCCCAGCAGCAACTAGACAACACATACAAAAGATGACCGTCATGCGTGCCCAGTCTGCTGTACAACTGACCTATGCAGTATAACAAAATGTGAAGCCTCATTTGAACTCAGGAACAACCAACAATTTCTATGATGAATTAGCGGCGCAGTTGTGCAACGAGAGTGGCACGCATTTCTTGTACACTGTAAAACGTATTCTAACTCTACTGGAGCCAGCGCTGCCCAGCATTAACGACAAGGCACATGTTTGCTGGGCGCAAGCAAAGTCAGCGCAACTTACTGCGAAATATGGCCATAGCATACTATGTTATTTTGCGCCTGTAACGGGGAGGGGTGCTGGCACACATAACACTAATGACCTAATCTGCGGCTTTAAGGGGCGGGGGGTGCTGGTATTAAGCGCCTCTATATGTCCTTATCTTGTGCCCAGTTTAAGTCCTGGCGCGAAACAGAACAGAGCCGAAATCACAGGCGAAACCGCCCGAACATGCCGACAAGGCAGTCAATGACACATTCAAAATTTTATACATATAACTTAATACCTAATCTTCTAATGCCAGAATAGCAGTATCACAATTGGAGAACTAGTGCCTTCAATACTTGTTATGCTGTGCTGTTGGCAAACTGTTCATAAGTAATCGGCGGCCGCTGTCGTATAAATGGCACCACAGTTCTTTAAGTGACCTTTTCTTCTGCCTAATTTGAAGCTCGCGCCGGTAGAAGAGGAAGAGAAGGCTTGAGCTCTAAAATCTTAAAATCTTAAGAATTTACGCGGACTTTTCAAGAGAGATAATTTCTTACGAAGTGGCCTGCAGAAATTTTTTAATGACACTCGGTACACTTTTCTGCGCGATATCACACAGTAGTATTGGCAATGTACTGCCTCTTGCATACCCAGCAGCTCGTCCTCGCTCCAACCATGCAGAAAGGTAGACTGGGGAACTTCCAGCAAACTTGGATGGAGGTCTGCCTCGTGTAGGAGTCGCGCCATGAATTCCAGCAGTTCGTTTTTGTCGTTCAGGTCTTGCGTGTCAGGAATGAACTTGAGCAGCGCCTGTCAGAAAATTTACAATACTTTTAGTAAGACAGAAAGAGGGCAACGTAAACAATAACGAACAAGCTAACATCAGAAATATGAAAAATAATGCTTATGAAAATGATAGCCTGCCGACTAGAAAGCCTGTTTTTGCATTGGCGCCATAGCCTGTACTAAAGACCACGAGCAAAAGTTTACGTGCAGACATGGGAGGCTCTGAGGTTACATGAATAAGAACGGAGGTTAATAGATTATCATCGCTTGCAAAAGATATATTGTAAAGAGGAAGATGATAGCAGTCGGAGCAACAGAACCGATGCGCGGCGCGAGGCGAGAGGAAGACTATGGGCAGCTGAAGCAGCAGAGCCGACGCGAGGCGCCAGACGGGAGCATCAACTGTTCTGGGACCGGACCTGTCCTTGCCCGGTCTAACCGGCCTTCACAACAAGTCTTCTCGTGCCAATAAAGGCCGTTACATCTTGCTGGAGGTGCTGGGTATCGAGCCCAGTACCTCTCGCAGTGCCTCCAGAACTGCGTGCTTGTCGCCAAGCTCGAGACCTCGACTTTCAGGATAAAAAACAGCGCAAACGGGGACGAAGCAGAGAGAGGGACACGACGCTGTTCCTCGTGTCCCTCTCTCTGCTTCGTCCCCGTTTGCGCTGTTTTTTATCCTGAGATCATGCACCAACCAGCCCAAATTTCCACCCTTTTGAAGTACCTCGACTTTCTCCGGCCAATTTGATCATCGTTTCTGTGGAGGGCACCGATGTTTCGCACTTGTTGACACCGGTGCTGCTGTATCTGTGCTCAGTGCAAAATTTTGCCGCCAATTACAAAAAGTGATGACTCCGCTATCTGCTTTTATGCTTCGCGCCGCTAATTCGCAAATTATCGCGCCTTTGAGGGCCTGTACAGCCCGAGTTACAATTCAGGACGTTCTGTACGTTGCTGACTTCATCGTCTTCGCATCGCCGTCTCACGACGTTATCTTAGGCTGGGACTTTCTCTCCCAACACGAAGCTGTCATCGACTGCACTCGTTCCGAAGTCGCCCTTCTTCCCTTCGGCGACGCCTCGGTGAACGCTTCCCCTAATCCGTGCTCCAAGTTGACTGTGGCTGATGACGTTGTGATCCCGCCGTGCTCTGCTGTGCTCGTCTCTGTTCATTGCGACTCTGCATCCAACGGCCCAGTCATCGTCATCCCGTCAGACTCCTTCGCTTCTCTCCACTGTCTACCCCTGCCATTCGCCGCGCTCACCGTCTCAGCCGGCTGCAGCGCCTTGTCCCTGAGGAATCCATTCCTGTGCCCCTCTACTCTTCTTCGCGGTGAATGCCTTGAACGTGTCCAGCCTTTCGCCTCCGTCGTCGCCTGGGACCCTTATGAGGATGCCTCCTGTCGCCTGCAAGTGTCTTCACTTAATTCTTCCACACCCTCTTCTGATCCCGCTCCCGAGGCCGTCTTCACGCGCTCTATCGACGCGAATCTTTCGCCACCGCCGTAGACCCAACTCGCGGCCCTGGTAGATAAGTTTCGGTCATCGTTTGACTTCTCTCACCACTGTTTGTGCCGCCCCTCAGCTTTTACCCATCAGATCGGCACTAGCGCCCATTCGCCGTTGCGCCAACGCCCATATCGCGTCTCGGCCACCGAACGCCAGGTTATCGACACCCAGGTAAATGACATGCTGCGGCGTCGCGTTATACAACCATCGCACAGTCTTGGGCTTCCCCCGTTGTCCTTGTCACCAGGAAAGACGGCTTATCCGCTGCCCCGCATTGATGACGCCCTTGACTGCTTGCAGGGAGTTGAATTCTTTTCATCTTTAGATCGACGTTCGGGTTATTGCCAAGTCCCGATGGCCGACGCTGACCGCTCCAAGACAGTCTTTCTGACGCCTGACGGGCTGTATGAATTCAACGTCATGCCCCTGCCACTTTTGAGCGGATGATTGACACCACACTGCGCGGCCTTAAATGGAAAACATGCTTAGGTTACTTGGTCGATATCGTTGTTTTCTCCCCAGATTTCAAGACGCACCTCGTTCGCCTGGAGCAAGTTTTGAGGTGCCTCGCAGGAGCCGGGCTTAAACCAATTTATATAAATGTCGCTTCGCCGCTCGCCAGTTGACGATTTTGGGCCACGTCGTGTCAAAACAGGATGTCCTTCCTGACCAAGCGACGGCCGGTCTCGACACGCGCGCTCTCTCGCTCTCTCCTTGCGGACTCAGCAGGTGCCGAGAGGACAAAGGATTTTTTTCTGCGCTGCCCCACCGCTGATCTCCGCGAGATGGCGCTGCGAGCCGACCCTTCCTGCGGCAGCGCGGCAGCCGATTTTGCACCTTCGGCACGCAGGGCCGCATTTTTTTCACGTGTTTGACGGTGTTGGTTTTGTCGCTGTGTTTAGCTCGTGAAAAAAAGGTCTGCCACGGGCCTCATGCTTCGCGCCTCTTGCTCAGAAACTTGTGTAGTTAAGCTGCACATATCATTCTGTGGCTATGGTGTACTGTTGTGTCGCTTTGCTTAAACGCGTGAACGAAAGGATAGCGAAGTGAAGTCAACTATGCGGCTGCCTCATGTTCCGCGCGCCTTGTTACATGCTTGTGACGACGAACAACACTAGCAGTCCTGTTTACAAACTTCTGCGTACCCAAGAGAATGGTGAACTTCAGTACCCAAAGCCGTTGTTTCTAGCCCTCCTGGAAAAGAATTCGGCGTTTTTTGAAAAGGCGGTTAGTGTATCTTTAATGATCGAAAATTCTCGAAGCCTTACAACTAACCATTCAACCACATCTTGAAGATTCACCCCTCTTATGCTGCCCTGAAGGTGTTGACAGAAGTCACACCAAACGCTCAGCATATCTGATTTCTGCGGAGTTTCTCCGAATTCTTCTCGTCAACTACGCAAAGAAATGGTCGAACCAAAATTACCCATCTTGGTTCCTCCACAAGCCAACGCGAAAACATATTTCAGGCTGTAACAGACAACGTGTATTTGGAACTGTAAGTCGCACGACAGTGTTGTTTAGGTCATTATACAAGCAGTGCTTGTTATTGTTTTGAGTTCTTTTAAGTATGTGAAACGATGTGAGAGTTTAAAGAGCACAGTATTCTTCTGATCTGGCGTGTTTTGCACAGTCAGAACAGATGGCACCGATACATTTGAATGTTTTCAAGGGGCAAGAGCAATTGTTTTCTTCATACATTTCCAAGTGCCGACAGAGAGTGTGCTAGCCTTGAAGATGGACATAAATTTTTCATAACCTTGGTTTCTCAGTGAATTATCTTCCCACACTTTTATTCCTGTCAGTCGCAAATAATACAGCCCTACCCGCTAATACTATGCGCCATCACTGCATGGTTGTCAGGTTCTTGTTCAGTGCTCGCAAAAGCCGTTAAGCAACATGTGCAAAGTATCCGAACCAGCGCGCGGCGAGGCTACCTCTAGGGTACATTTCAGCGACTCCATTCGAGCTGAGAGGGTTGGCTCGCAGCACCCCCTGAGAGTTGCGGTGATAGGTAGCAACTGCCCCTCGTGCGCAGGCCGTAAGAGAGAGCGAGCGAGCGCACCGAGACCGGCCGTGCCCCTGCAAAGCTTCGTGCCGTCTCTTAGTTCCCGAAGCCCTCTACGATGAAGGAACTTCGCAGTTTCATCGGCTTATGTTCTTACTTCCGACGCTTTATCCGAAATTTCGCTTCTATCATCGCACCTCTGACTGCACTTCTTCGTGGCAGCAGCGACCTATCAAGCTGGAGTCCTGCCTGTGACGAAGCGTTCGTCACGTTGCGCCATCTACTTACCTCTCCGCCCATACTGCGCCCCTCTGACCCTGCTCGCCAACTGAAATCCACACAGATGCCAGTGGCGTTGGTATCGGTGCCGTTCTTGCTCAACGCAAACCGGGGTATGCGGAGTACGTTGTTGGATACGCGAGCCGCACCCTGGCGAAGCCAGAGCAGAACTACTTAGTGACTGCAAAAGAGTGCTTGGCGATCGTTTGGGCGATCGGGTCTCGTCGGGTCTCGTCGGCGCAGATTGTAGTGGCGGACGTCGGTGTGCTGCTGGGCTTTAATGCGAAGCTGCGCATTTCTTCGGTCTCCCACGGTGCGATGAAGGTAAGAGGTGACGTCGAAGTTGTCTTCGTCTGAATCGGCGGAAGCACTGCGTCGAATGTTGTCGCGGGCTTCCTGCAGTATACAAGCTCGAATAGGGCAAACCTGGTTATCTCCTAGACGGTACTGTTACAGGTGAAGATCACATATGGCAGAATGGTGTCCCACGTCTTGTGTTCGGCGTCGATGTACATGGAGAGCATGCGGGGAGAGAGGGTGTGGTAGATGGTTCTTGGCGATCACAAAATGAACAAGGGAGAGGAAAACCTCAGGTTGCTTGAGCCAACGTTTCGACAAGGGGACTTGTCTTCGTCTGCGCAAAGCGTTCATCATTGACAGGGATTAAATAGGGCCTTCGCTCCGAGGAAGAAGGCCCCGGGTGATGGAAGGAAAGTGGTGTGAGAGGGGATGCGTGTCAGGAAGTGGAGGGAGGTGAATCTTGATTCGTTAAGCTGCAATAGTGGAAAAACTGTAGAGCATGTGTGCGATGGTTTTGTTCAGACGCTCTGTCAGTCCGTTGGTTTGCAGATGATAGGCAGTTGTCCTCAGATGGCTTGTCTGACTGTAGTTTAAAATGGCTTGCATCAGCTCCGCCGTAAACGCCGTTCTTCTGTGTGTGATTAGCACTTCGGGGGCGCCGTGTCGCAGGAGAATTCGTTCGAGAAATATTTTGTGACTTTTTTTGCGGTACCATTAGGCAACGCGTTTGCTGCGGCGTAGCGGGTCATGTAGTCGGTGCTCACGATGATCCAATTGTTACCTGATGAAGAATTCGGAAAGGGGCCGAAGGGCTTCGTTGGAGGTGGTATGGGGTTCAGGAATCCGGCTGGTCTAATCGGAGGCATTTTGCGTCCCTGACACTCACGGCATGTTTTCACGTAATGGAAAACGTCCGCAACTAGCCGCGGCCAATAGATGCCCTGCAGTTGGCTCATCATGGCATACCTGCATAATTTCTTGCCTGAGATTTTCCGGCACGACAAGAAGATGCACTGTCCTGTTGGGCGCGAAGTTCTTCTTCCGGAGAACATTATTGTAAAGGACGAAGGGCGAAAGTTAGCGCTTGAAACCTCGGGGAGGCGATGCGTTCTTGCGTTTCATATATTCAACAAGGTTTTGCAACTCAGGATCTGAGCGCTGCTGGTGCGCGAAACTGCTGGCGCTTAGCGCTCCTAAGAAAGCGTCGTCGTCTTCCTCTTCCGGTGCTGCGTCGACGGGGAGCAGACCGCGTAGGAATGCTTGTAGCCAGATTTGTAGACTACAGTTATGTCTTCTTACCTGCCGCGGTGGCTCAGTGGTAAGGCGCCCGTCTACCGAGCCGGAGTTCCCGGGTTCGAACCCGACCACGGCGGCCGCGTTTCGATGGAGGCGAAACGCAAGAGGCGCCCGTGTGCTGTGCAATGTCAGCGCACGTTAAAGATCTCCATGTCGAAATTATTCCGGAGACCTCCACTACGGCACCTCTTCTCTCTTTTTTCTTTCACTCCTACCTTCTTCCTTTCCCATACGGCGTGGTTCAGGCATCCGCCGAGATATGTGAGAGAGATACTGCGTCATTTTCTTTCCTCAAAAAGCCACCAACCAACAGTTAGGTCGAATGCTTGAAGACGCAGGCTCCAACGAGCAAGGCGGCCTGAGATATCTTTCAAATTTACTAGCCAGCCTAGAGCATAGTGATTGCACACAACCTTGAATGGTCGCCCATAGAGGTAGGGTCGAAATTTCGACGTGGCCCAAATAATTCCGCGACATTCTTTTTCGGTCGTCGTATAGTTGTCTTCGGCTTTCGACAGTGAAATACTTGCGTACGCAATAACTTTCACCTGTTTAGCATTTTTCATAACGAGGACCTCTCCTAAGCCCACACTGCTTGCATCCGTATGAATTTCGGTTTCGGAATTTTCATCAAATCGTCCTAGCACGAGAGGGTTACTGTAAGCGACGCTTCAGCTCTTTGAAAGCTTCAACTTGCGGCGTTTCCCATTTAAAAGGCACGTTAGCATTGGTAAGTTGGGTACAGCGATGCGCGAAAAGTTCTCGACGAATCGCCGGTAATAAGCGCACAGTCCAAGGAATCTGCGTATAGCATTCTTGTCATTAGGCTGTGGAAACTTTCCGATCGGAGCCATTTTTTCGGGGTCTGAAAGAACTCCATCCTTGCTTAAGACGTGACCAAGGAACAGCAGCTCCTCGTAGGCGAAGTGACACTTCTCTGGTTTCAGTGTTAGGCCTGAAGACTTGATCGTTTCCAGCACTATCCGAAGCCTTCTGAGGTGGTCTTCAAAGCTTGTGGAGAAGACAACAACGTCATCTAAGTAGACTAGACAGATTTGCCACTTCAAATCGGCGAGCACCGTATCTATCACACGCCGGAACGTTGCTGGAGCAGAGCAGAGGCCGAATGGCATCACCTCGAGCTCAGAAAGTCCGTCTGATGTGATGAACACAGTCTTTTCGCGATCTCTTCGTCGACTTCAAGTTGGCACTAGCCGCTCTTTGAGAAGCACTTAGCGTTGCACAGCGATCCATGTGTCATCGATGCGCAGGAGGGGGTAGCCATCGTTCTTCGTAATGCCGTTCAGGCGGTGGTAATCGACGCAGAAGCGAAGGGTGCCGTCTTTCTTCTGCACTAGGACGACTGGTGCTGCCCAGGGGCTCCTCGATGGCTGGATGACGTCATCACAAAGCATTTCCTCTACTCGCTTGCGGGTAGCTTGGCGTTCTAGCCGCTATACGCGGTAGGGGCTCCGCCGGAGTGCTCAGGCGTGTTCCTCTGTGACAATGCGGTTCTTGGCAAGCCGGGTTCGTCGCACATTCAGGCCCGATGAGAAGCAATCGCTGTACCTTTAAAGAAGACGTCGTATTTGGTCTTGTCTGCTGCGGGGTGATGCTGGGTTGATATAAAAGGTGGGTTGCTGGTCCCAGCCAGATGGTTCTACGAGTTGGTAGGAGAGGGTAAATATGTCTCTGAGGTCTGCCAGCTCATCGGGAAAAGCAATCGTCGTACCTTTGTTTAGATGCCGGTATTCTTCGGTGAAGTTAGTTTCCCGCACCTGGACTTGGCCATTCCGGATTTGGGCGACTCTCCTTGCGATGCGAAGTCCTCGATCCAGTAGTGACTGGGCGCTCCCCTCGACGACGCCTTCGGCAGGCAACGTGATGAGTCGCTTTCTTCGCAACAGATATGGCTTTGTCCGTGGAGAGCTTGATCACCTTAAATCGAAAGTCGATGAACACCCGACATTCACTCAGGAAGTCTGTTCCCAAAATCACGTCTCGCGAGCATTTCTGTAGGACCAGGAATGTTGTAGCATAGATTACCCCTTTTACTATAACCATCGCGGTACAGCGTTCTGACGGCGTTATAAAGTTACCATCTGCGGTGCGGATCAGCGGGTCATCCCAAGTTGTTACTTTTCTGAGTCGGACAGCGAGTGGCCCGCTCATGACGAAGTAGTCAGCTCCTGTGTCGACCAAGGCAGTAACCGCGTTATCGTCGACCGGAACTTCAAAGTGGCTTGTTCGCGTTTTGCGTATTGCACGTTGTCTTCGGTGTACGATCTTGGCTTCGTCGAGTAGTGAGGCTGCTGTGGGCATACACCAACGTTACTTTTCTGTGCGGTGGTATAAGATTCAAGTCTGACCGCGTCGTCGTTGTCGTCGGTAATGTCTTCGTAGTTGAGGCATGGTCTTGTGTTTTAGCCGATGCAGGACCTTTGTTCTTGCTCTCAGAAGCAACCTAGGCTAGGAGATACAAAGCGTGGTGACGATGGCGACGGGGAACATGATAGGCGGCTCGGCGGTGAGTATTCTTCCTGGCGCAAAAACTCTTCGCTTTCGGCTCGTCGCCGGCCGCTTCGGGGTCGTGGGGCGTGGTAAGAATACCATCGGATGCCCATTTTTTTTATGGGTAGCACCGTAGAATGTGGCCGGCTTAGCAACAGTGGAAGCATAATGGGCGGCGCTAGTCCTGAGTTCTCTACTCGTCGCATTTCCTCGGCCGTGTGCGACGCTCATTGAAGGGCGGGTGTGGGTGAGAGGACGGCGGTCCAGCGCAGCTGGTAAAAGGAGATAGGGGCTAGTCTCGTCGTCGAGGTGCAGGACGGTGCACTGCTGCGGCTTAAGTCATGGCTTGGGGCTGCAGAGCCTGCGTGGTTGTCGACCTCACACACAAGGCTGTTGAACATCGTCCCGGATGACGTCTGTGAGCGATGCAAGGTGCGGCTGCGTTCCCGTTGGCAGCAATTGTCGGAGCTCTTCTCGCACAACTTGCCGTACTAACTCCCGCTGGTTATCGTTGTTAACGGTCTCTAGGCAGCTTGCTGAAAAAAGCGCTGCTGGCGGTCATACTGGCGGGCTCTGGCATCAGCAGTTTTTCCATGGTGGATGCCTCTTCTACGATTTCCGCGGCGGTTTTCGGTGAGTGCCGTACGAAGACGGCAAAGGGTTGCTCTTTAACTCCTTGCATAAGCAACTTGACCTTTTCTTCTTCCTTCGTGCTCATATCGGCACGCCGGAAGAGACCCTTCATCTCCTCAATGTACACTGCAACGGTTTCGTTTGGGTGTTGTATGCGAGACTGTGGCAGCTGCTGGGCTCTCTCCTTCCTCACGACGTTTGTGAAAGTCTTGAGAAGCTGCTGTTTGAAGGTTTCCAAGCTCGTAAGCCTAGCTTCCTCATTCTCAAATCAGATTCTTGCTGGTCCCTCCAAGGCGAAGAAGACGTGCCTAATTTTCATGGCATCGTTCCAGTTGTTAAATATAGCTACACGGTCGAACTGTTCCAGCCATTCTTCGGGGTCGGCGCTAGGCGAAGCGTCGAAGCGTCGAAGGTCGATGCAACCCGGGGCAGCTGCAGAATTACTGCAGTCGACGTCTGGGGCAAGCTCATGGCGGACGTTGCTGTTTGCTTCCGCTTCCGGGTAGGCTCCGGCAGAGTCCCGTACTCAGGTGCGTCTTCTAGCAGACGTCGGCTTGCGCAGTGGACTCGACTCGGGTCCTCCAGTGAATGACTCCGATGACTGGCGTCACGACTTGCGGGGGGTGTGCGGTACATTGAAGGCTAGCCCGCACCTCCACCCCATGTCACGTTGTAGTGACGGCAGTCTAACGGTCAGGAAGACGGCAACAAAACTTGAAAACGAACCTCTTTATTTGGGCTGACTTGTACCCGCAAAACAATTGAATCAGTCGGCGGTGGTGTAAACAACAAACGTGCTCGTCAGTCGTCGAACTAGGAACGCGCGGCTCGCGGCATCGTTCAATTTAAAGCCGGCAAGGAAACATCGAGATAACAGGTCACGATCATCTACAGTAATCTGGAAAAACGCAGGCGCAGCTCTTCATGGCTGTAATCAAACAGATTAGTCCGCTAGCTTCTCGGGTCATGAAAAAAATTAACACCGCTTTCGTGCGTGCTTGCGAACGAACGGACAGTACAATGATACGCGTCAGGAAGAAGGGTTAATTAGAAATCAGGAAGCAGTACACACCGCATAGGGCGGAGCCTATCTGTATTCTCTCTACTCCGTCGTTTTCTGTTGTGCGCGCGAGTGCGTGCAGCGCAGCTGCTACACTTCGTCTTCATCACACTACGCTAGTCAACGCCCCGCCTTGAACAGACCCACGGCCTTCCAAAGCACAAAAAGTGATTTCCCATACATGCTGCGCATTTATGGGATATCCCATCACCGGAGTTGAAACGCTGGGCTACTATTCGAGACCGTGCATACAACACCGCGAAACATGAGGTCACCGGATATTCGCTTTCTATCTCCTGTCCGTCAGAATTCAGCGCGCGTTTCTGGGGACCATTTTTCCTTTCTCGTTTCACGAAGCCATTATAATCTACCAGTTATTATGTCACGCCGAATAAGCTCGGTGACTGACCCGATTGCGCTTTTTGCTTCTCAGCTCGCACCAAAAGACCGCGATGACGAGCGTCAAGATGCGGCTAAAATTGGCCCAGGCGATTTTATGCGGCTCTGGACGCCATTGCTCAAGTGAGGTCTATACCAAAAGGTTTTGTTTACTTATTCTGGTCATTTCAACGTTGTGATTCGACTGAGCGATGTAAACTACGTCATTGTCAAAGTTACTGCAAACGATCGGTGCTGCCGCATGAACCAAGTAGCCAAAGTGGCTCGTCTCAAGCGCTACCACTGTCGGTATTCCTGACTGGCTCGAGGACGAGCTTCGTCTGGCAAGGGAAAAATATTCGCGCACCACGCAGCCAGCGTATCCAAAGGGAACGAAGCAAGCTGGCTTTGTCTGGAAGGTGGACGAAGCTGTAGCATTTAAGTTGTCTGCTGTTGTGCATGCAGTAAATATCTAATGTTCTTGAGATTTTCCTGCAAAAATTTCTCTAAACTGGGTTTCATTGCCCCTATATAGGATGCGTAAGTAACCTTCCAGAATTTTCCAGCACCTGCACTCGATTACCATGTGGAAATAAACAAACAAAACCCACTATGGCACCATAATACGCTTACAGATCCTAACCAATCGAGGTTATCTCATTTTCTGTGGTGGACCTATATTAGAAGTTTTAATATCCTTTGAAATATTTGGGTTTTGGCCAACATAGAGATACTGTGGAAATTTCAACTACGTCTTTGCCCCATCATTTTTCCATTGGCGGTAACATGGTGTTGCTGCCATCCGACATGTGTGCAGGTTGTGATTCCGTAGGTCCCATGTCGTTCTCGATGAATCATGCAATTTTGTGACAGAGTAGCCGGAAACAATTCGAGAGATGAAAACCTAACTGCCCTCGCAATGATATCGTGAAGAGCCTTGCTTTAGAGGCATTTATCGTTTTGCTGTCAGTCACAAAATAAATAACGCAGTCATGGACCTAAAATTCAGGAAATTTTCAATTTTCAGGAAAATGCACTATAATTCTTTTTTTCTGCTTACACCTTTCTATTGATCGCACATTTGTTTTATTTTTTGTGTACACAGTTAGTTTCTATATATATGTGGGATCTGTATCTGCTCTTGCACTGCTCTGTTTTGTGTTTTTTCTCTATTTTGTTTTTCTAGGTATACTATTAGTTTCCATACATATTTTTGATTTATGCTCTTGCACTGTCCTTTCCTGTGATTTTTTTTAGACGTTGTCTCTGCTAATAAGAATATAATGTATGTTTCTATTAGGAAGTTGTGTTGCACAAACATTTACATTGTGATCATTATATTGTTTATGTATGTGTATATATGTGCCCCTTGCTGTTGTGTTCGAGTGGTGCTTAGGGCCCAGTCAGGCGGATTGATCTTCGCCTTTTGCCCTCTGCACCAAGACACTGTGTTGTCTAAATTTTCATGAATAAAAAAAAATCATTTTAAAAGGTGTATCATGAACAATATCATCTATAAATATTTGAAACAGCAGTGGATGAAGCACTGAGTGTTGAGAAAGACATAATTTTCTTTTAAAATGTCACAATTGTTTCCCCTCAAAGGTTACTAATGGCTTCCTTTTCGTACAATACGCTAGAACGCTGCCAACTGCACGATTTTAAGTATGTTGCCTGGTGTGTGATTAATCATTTTGTGTGAAACTATAGCGAATGTTTCTGAAAAAGTGATGAGTACGGCGCTCGTCGATTTGTCATTTGTTTATTGAAGGGGAGAAGTGATGCAGCATACTACTTTTTAAATGCGTGATGAAAAGCCTTTCCTGAAACTACAGTACTGTTCTGCGAAAAAAATGTTGTAGAAATTCAAAATTTCATATTTGCTAGGAGTTTCCAAGCTGTGAATTGTAATGATATTCGAGTAAGCAAACAATGAAAGGGGAATGAGGGGCTCATTATAAATATGAGAGAAGCCAACAGCCACAGAAACCAAAGGACACAGGGGATTTTTAATTTTTTTATTTATTTTGTGCTGTTTGATTTAGAATATTACTGAATATGTTATCGCCCAAAGCTAATTGATTAGAAAAGCAGTTGTTAGAAAGCAGTTGTTTTTTCTTCTGCTTTTCTAATCAATTAGCTTTGGGCGATAACATATTCAGTAATATTCTAATTCAAACAGCACAAAATAAATAAAAAAATTAAAATTCCCCTGTGTCCTTTGGTTTCTGTGGCTGTTCGCTTCTCTCAATGATATTCGAGATTAGATAAGAATAAATCAATTTTTTCACTTTTATGGTAAAGTTGACCCTTGACTTTCTTCATTTATTCGCAATCTGACGCTAGCTCAGTGACCGTGCCAGCAATACATGCAAATATTCAGTTTCCCACACGGCGTGTCTATTGAGATAAATAATCACTAATATTACCTGGTGCGAATGACTTCTTCATATCAAATATTGTAAACCTTGTTTATTATTAAACACATAAATATGCCCTATAGACAGTCTATAGACGTCTTATTGACTCTATTGACTTTCTATAGATATTGCTTTTGTTCATTCATAGTCTATAGACTATCTATATACAAAAGTCTACTAAAAGTGTATGGCCATGAATCTATTGATTGTCTATACACTGTCTATGGCTCTTGTATTGCGTATAAACTGTTGTCTAAGATTTGTCTATAGACAATGTATAGACTTTGCAGACATGGACCTCTACAGACTGTCTAAAACTTTTTTGTAAAGGAAGACCGCAAGTATGGAACCGAAAGAGGCGGTGTATTTTAAAACACTATGTCTTGTGTTAAGCAGATTACAATGTTCGCTAAAATTAGAAATTTTGTTTTCATCATCAATATCACGAAAGCTATATTCAAGTTGATAAGATATTCTCTACAGTCGAAAATAAACCTTCTAAATTTTTCAGTTGATTTTGAAGTCAATATAAAATAAATTTTGTTTCCTTAATTTCTTAAAGTTGTTATTGAACTTAACATTTTGCTTAAGATTCAAAGACTTTTTGCAATGTCGACAGCCCAGAAGCCCTGCAAAGGATAATAATACTGTCGCTTATATCTGTCTCAGTCGGAACAACTTAACGATAAAATAGAGCTTAGCCGACAAGATGCTCGCCGTCTTGCATTAGAACGTGCATCGTTTAGTCCTACCAACTGAGCGCAAGAAAAAAATAAGTTCTCCCTGCTCGAAAAGCTTTCTTTTGGGTTCTTCTTGTCGCAATGCCAATTCCCCTTTTTTCTAGAGTCTGATAAACAAAGATTTTTTGTGTCGACGCAAGAAAGCGTTAAAAGACTATTTCTGTAGAAACGATTCGTATTTTCTCAAGGCGATATGAGCACATTTTCACCAGAAACATCATTTGGTTATGGATTGTACAAGTTTGCTGTTACCTGCCTCCGTTTTAGGGCAAAACATGAAGCCGTTTATGCAACGCCTGTACAGAAAATTTCTATTACATGCAAAAAGATTTATTGGAGAGGCCGCTAGCACCGTGGCCGGAGCCGACGCAGCAGCTGCGACAAGCAAACACAAGCTTTGCGAATATAATTGCTATTCGGTGTTCTGTGTGCTCTACGCGTGCTCTCTGCCACGTGTGTATGTTTGTCGCATTGATAAAAACAGTCAGCATCGTCAACAGCGTAGCTATGACCCCTGCTGGGCAAATACCTCTGCAGGCTGATTTCCAGTTCACCGTTGGCTGTACCAGCTGCGGGCGTAAAACTGCCACCAAATACTCCGCGATATATATATATATATATATATATATATATATATATATATATATATATATATATATATATATATATATATATATATATATATATATATATATATACATCACTTCTTTTTCAAACCTTGCTTTAAAAGAAGAAATCTCTTTACCAACGCCAAAAGGCATGCATCAGCACAGTCAATCAGTGATATCTGCGACACCCGTTCATCAGTTTTTGTCCTTTTAGCCTCCTAAAATGACGATGGTAATAGATTTCTTCCTTTTGAAGCAATGATTGGAAGAGAGGTAACGTTATTCAGATTATATATATACATATATACATATACCGAAGTATACGCTTCGTTAAAGGAAACATATTTATTCGACTCGATGCTTCGATCGGAAGACCGATCTTCCGGAAGAAGATCGGTCTCCCGATCGAAACGTCGAGTCGAATAAATATGTTTCCCTTAACGAAGCGTATACTTCGCTATATACTCCTGTAAGCAGTCAAGTACTTCATGCTCTCGTAACCTATATATTGCTTTAAAAGTAAAAATCTATATGCTCTATATCTATATGCTCTAAATCTATATTGCTTTAAAAGGAAAAATCTATATACCACCGCTATTTTAGGAGGCTGAAATGACAAAAACTGATGAATGGGTGTCGCAGATATCACTGATTGACTGTGCCTTTGAAAAATAAGCTCCAAAGGGCTGACGCATCCCTGGTATGCAGGATTCATCGGGTTTAGCGACCACCTGACTCATCAAATACGGGCAGTCGTCTCTTTGAAGCTCTGAATGTGCGCGGTACGCAGTTCTGCACGAGTCAGCTGAAAGCTGTACTGATCGGTATCCTGTCAGAGTTAGGGTGGGAATCAAACGGATCTTGTCTGACTTTATCAGGTAGGGACTCTTAAAGTATTTTCTTTCCTTTTTTGAATAGTCCGGGTCAAAATTGCGATAAATGACAATAATAACCGGAAATCATTGTTAACTCTGTTTCATAGTATTTCATTGGGGTGTATAAGTAGTACTAAGCATGTTTTAAATGCACAGACCACACCAGGACAGCTTTTTCTGCAGCGAGGCTTCGAATTAAGATATGAGAAAACGAAGGTTTAAACATCATCTTTATATTGTTGGGGATAAATATACCCTTCCTCCAACCATCGCATTGGGTTTGACAAATGGGTGTAGTCCTGTGTACTATGCTGACCATAAAAGCTTGTGCTTGGAGGTGTAGCGAAAACTCGGGTTCTACTGCATTTAAGCTCCACAGAATTCACGTCCCAAAGTGCGACTCGAAGTTCTCATCTCAGGATCTAATATGTTGTAGGGGGAACATTGAGACAGAAATGCCTTTTCTTAGTGTGGTCGACGGTATATTAAATAATATCTAAATGGGGCATGTTATGTGAGGCACTCTTTAAAGCCTTTTGCAAGTATGGTGTCCCCTAAAAGGTACTGTCATTGTCTTTTTCGTTAGGTGGCGCAGTGCAGCATCTATCAGTGTAAATTACAGCTTGCTGCACTCTATGGATCCTATTTGTTGGTCTTCGCCAAAGGTTATACGTAATGAGAAATTAAGAGTATTCAGTTTTCCGTACTTCCTTTGTAATGCATAGCTCCGTTTACATAGAAGAGCGCAGATAATTGAGCGTACTACTCGCCTGGCAGCGGGGCCAATCGCATGATCTAGGACAGAGTACAGATAAGGAGCAAGTGGCTTCGTGTTTTGAGGCGCAAGGGTTTTGAATCTGATAACCATAGAAAACTAACTCACCAGTGGCGTAAAATGTTTTTTGCAGCTACTTTGAAGTCAGCGAATAACTGGATCCGTGAGATCGCATTCTTGTTCCATGTCTCAATAATGATTTATGGTACTGACACAGGAAATCGAGAGCAGCAGTTTACAGCATAGCTATATAAAGATGGAAAGACATGCTGATTGTAGCTTTTCTCATAAACGCAGCGCTCCCACATCATCATCCATTTGTGGGCGCTGACTCAGTGTTATCATTGAACGTATCCACGCCGTACGGAACCTCTATGAATAGGTCTTGGCGAATGGAAGCGGCCTAGCATTTTGCGGAAGTTGCTAGGCTCAGTAAAACTGCGTGTATTTGAATAAAGATGCTTATCAGCGTTTCTTTAAAAAAACATGCGAAAGTAAAGGCGAAGATTATCTTGCGGCCTCTTTGCGGCGGCCCCTTGCGTGGATACCGCTTTGTTTTTCATTGGTAAATGAAAGGGAATGGCATCTGTCCCGGCAAAGTAGTGGCCGCAGTTGTGAACCATGGGAGTGAAATTCTTGGAAAAAAAGCGTTAGATTGGAACTGCCTTTCCCACTGCATCGCTGCTATTACCTGCCCATCCAACTTTTCCAAAGCAGCAACAGATTATGTTATATGTTGAACCCACATGGCAACCACTGTACTTATTTTTCTGTATAATGCACCCTTTATGTAATACCACTGCGGGGGTCTTTAAGGTAATAAACTGAACTGAAAATAAGAACCAGGTTATGCGCATTTTCTGGTCCTCTCAAGGAATCAATGCCAGCTTACCCTATCCTTCAATAATAAGGAATTCGGAAAATTTCAGGATATGCCCCTTTCCCTCCTAAATACTATTTCTGGTGTGTATAGACTTGTTTTGTGGCCCAGTTATTCCAGTCATGCTAACATGAGGAAACAAAGCTTAAACTAGCTGCTATTTATTTCCTACCGCCTTTCACACGGAGACACCTGCTTGTAAATAGGGATTCGAACCTGTCATTCATAATAACTTTGGCAGTTTGCACACATTTGAAAACGAAATTACCTTCGGCCCAGGCGTGCTCAGAATTCTGTGCATTATGCGCCATTAAAAAAGCACATCGCGATAACGCTGGCACCGCAACCCGTAATAACGAAGTTCATTGTGGGATGCACTTGCCCCTTGGCACCTCCTGCACTATGACTGCGACCAGAGGAGCCACCGCTGCCTGGACGGCAAAGATGGACACGCGAAAACAGGTCGCGGAATGACGTGTCAGAATGCGTATTGCTGGGAGCGCGTCAAGGCCGCTTGGGGTTTCAGTCACAAGCGAAATGACCATTATGGTTGAGGAAAAGAGCCGAGAGTAAAATAAATTTCAAAACTTTTTAAACATGAAATGGGTAATAAATAAGGGTAGCAAAATTTAGTAGCGAATAAGTGTCTAACGTAATCGTCAAAACCACTATATCCCCGAACTCGGCTCACCAGCTTACATCTTAATATAATAATTGTGTATATGCTGGCTCCCATGCCACAGGTATTATTGTGCGTAGATGCCGTATTTGTACCTGAAAATGCTCAGGTTTAAGAAATGGATGAGGGATTCACTTACACACCGAGTATATAAGCGGTATATTGCCAGTGCGCACATACACTCAACAAACTGCGAGGGTAACTTAATGCTCTGCAAGAAATTCAAAGCGCGGCCAGCAAGTAGAATAAAATAGTGCGGGCAACGTTTAGAAAAAGAAGAAAGATGGAAGAAATTAGGGAATAAACTTGTGTAACCATATCCTGCGCATGCAGTGCGGAGAGCTAATAAGCTACGGCCTGATTCAGTGAGGGAGTGCAGTCTCAAACTAGGGGAACACAGCATGCAGGCATCGACAGAGTGAAGTGAGGGGCCCATAATCGGAGGTTTTTTGCGATTTGTTTGCCGCGTCTGGAACAGCACACAATCAACTGGAGAGCAGGAACAGAGTCTTCCCGGCACTCCACGTAGTTAGGCTTTGATGATGGTGCGTTTTACTTCAATGTACGCGACATGAAAAAAATGTAAGAGCGAAAACAATTGCTTGTAGCATGACAACACCTTTAGATTCTCAAAGCATAACTTTATTAATGGGAGCTGCTCTGTCGTTTCTGGTCGCTGCGTTAGAGGCCGAAACCATGTGCGAAAAGTGTTAGTTGCGAAAAATTCTTAAAATTTGTGCAGCGGATACGAATGGGGTAGAGCGCATATGGCAGGTTCTCTAAAGTCATTAATGGAAATTTGCTATATCCCTCAAGAGGAAATTATAGACCTGTATATTACCAGTACTCACCTATGGGACAGAAACGTGGAGTGTAAAAAAAAAGGCTTTAGCTCAAGTTAATGACAGCGCAGCTAGGCAAGAAAAGGAAAATGATAAGTGCAATGTTAAGAGACGGGAAGAGGGAGAAGTGGATGAGGAAACAAGCGCGGGTTAGTGACACCCTAGTCAAAATCAGGAGGGAGATATGGCCTTGGGCAGGGAATGCAATTTAAAGGCAAGATAACCGCTGGTCCTTAAGGATAACGCTTGGATTCCAAGAGACGGCAAGCGTACCAGGGGTGGCAGAAAGTTAGAGGGGCGGAGGAGGTAAAGCATTTTTAGGGGATACTTTAGGTGCTGTTGGCAAATGAGATGGTTAATTGTAGAGACATGAGAGATATCTTTGGTATTCAGTGGTCGTAGTAAGGCTGCTGCTGATGATGATGGATATATCCATGACGTGTACTAGAATAAACTGTAGTGAACAAATATCCCGGGTGTTTAAGCGACCACTTTCGAAAATTAAAAAAAAAGGCTTTTTAAGGCAAAATTATTGCCTTTGAAAATGGTATTGCCAGGCTTGGCGGACGCCAGAAAACCGGTGAATCATCTTAACTATTAAGCTGGTTAACTAATTACGAATAATTAACTTTTTAGCTATTACAGTTAGGCGCCTGGGTGCAATTTGAGATCTGTAGCAGGTCATTACTGATAGCCAAATCAGTTTTTATAATTTCATAAACGCGGTTATGCTTTGCTCTGTGGCTGGACAAAATTTGGCTTTTTCGACTACTTACGAGAACTCGCGTTGCTTTTCCTGCATGCTTTTAAGAGCGCATGTATTTTTTCCCCATACTGCCAATCTTTGTCGAGTCACAGCCGCAACGGTAAATTCGTTTCTGAAATTCTGAAAACTGATATGGCTATTACTAACGACCGGCTACAAACCTCTCACCAGAGCCAGGCGCCTGTCTACTAGTTAAAATATTATTTATTATAAATTTGTTAATAAGCTTAGTACCTAAGACGATTCACCAGTTTTGTGGTCTCCGCCCGCACTGGCAATACTACGCCGCAAAAGCCATATTTTTATTCCTAAAAGCATATTTCTGAAAACTTTTGAAAGTTTTTGCTGAAACACTCGGTATTTCCGGCAGGGTTGATTCCTGAGTAATCAAGGCGCTTGTTTTAGTCTAAGTGGAATGCGGAGAATTTCCAGAGGAATTCTCCTCTAGCACGCTCTGGTGTACGCCAGAAGAACATCAGCTGCTTGTACAGGAAGCGCAGTGCAGGTCTCATGAAGGCAAGCCTGACAAAAAGGTTTACATTAGAGATGTTGGTATTCCGCCTGGTAGGCTAGCGTTGCGCAAGAGTGCTGGTTCGAATTTAAGGTCGCAAATATTGTATCGGCGCAGCTATCTAAGCTTACACAATTTGTACAGAATAAGGTACAAGCGAAAGCAAACACCACCTCACAAACGAGAACTTCAGAAATATTTTAGCGTCTATAAAGTGAAGGTAGACTCATCCTGACGCCCTAAGTCTTAACTGCATTGCTTTATTCGAGGAGGCAATGTGCGAATGTGGGAATATTCAAACATCCCAGAAAGATATTGGCAGAAACCGGTTTTCTGAGTACTGATTACACCTGCAGCTTGAATTTTAGAAAGGCAAGTTCAATCTCCATTCTTACAGACCTAAAAACGAAGCCACTCTAATCTTCTACTCAAAGATTTGCTTTTCTCTGAAATGCATAGAAATATGCGCACGTGTGTGCAAGTGTTTAAGTCATATGCTCGTTCTTTTTCACATGCAGAGAAGTTCAGACCTGCAGCCACGTTCGCAGTGTCTGAATGTTAATCTGTGTGAAGATGATGTTTTTCAAGGACCCCTTAGACGGAGTGGGCGATGACCACACACCTACTGGACATCAGAAAAGCATCTAAGTCGCGGACCTGTCCGCTAAGGACTATGCATCGAGCCACAAACCACAATGGAAGTACAGCCTTTCCTTCCTCGATTGCAGTTGGGCATCGTTCTCGAAAGTATCAGACGCGTCTCATCAGTTCCTCGATGTGGGCTGCGGACCAGGAGACTTCACACGAGAGGTCCTTTTTCCTCGTTGCCAGCCGTGCCGCAGGATCGTCGGCATCGACTGTTCTGAGGAAATGATCGAGTATGCTAAACGTCACTCGGCCGGCGAGAGACTTGAGTTCCGCCTGCTGGACATATGTTCGGATGTTTCAGGTTTCTTGGAAGAGTTCGGCCACTTTGATCGGATATATTCCTTCTTTTGCCTCAACTGGGTTGTAGACCTGCCTGCAGCTTGCAGGAATATATCCAAACTCTTGACACCAAACGGTGAATGCCTGCTTGTGTACTGCGCGTCGGCTGAGGGTGGAGACGTCTGGAGGGGCCTAGCAAATACGGATCGCTGGGCTAAATATTCCGAGGTAAGTTCAAAATGCTTGTTATCACCACCAGAAGGTTTTAAGAAGAGACAGCGACTAGTAACCTGAGCTGCCGTAATAGCAATGTTACTGAGGGACGCAGAGAGCAAGGTTTGTAGAACAGGAAAATGTTTGCAGTGTAAGCTTTATTAGCATTATACAAGCCGTTGTGGGGGTACAATGGCAGCCGTAAAGCTTAACGCTTTTGAGGTTGAGGTGCTGACCGAGCAGCGACACAGTTATCGCGCCATTCTGTTCCTAGAAAGAAACCGGTGGCTCTTACTCCTTTCCCGGCAACGGCAAAGAGTGAATGCACACGGACCCCATTCACGTCAGTCGAAACACGGCCGCCGCGGTCAGGCTCGCGGTCAAGGTTCCCAGCTCACATGGCCGGGCGCCTTAGGAACTCAACGACTGAGTCGCCAGTACAGGCGGAGCCTGATGGTAGCATGTTTCAAAATTAGCAAACCTCGCCATTTGCAGGTACCTTAAGTCGAGCTGCGGGCTCCCGAAAGCCTATGGGCTTTCCCCTAGGACCCGCGGCAAGCAAGAAATGTCGGCTAAATGAGTTTAAAAAATACTGTTCCTTGTTTATTCTGAGCGACTGTTCACGTTATCTCCGAAGCTAGCTTTGCTAAATTTAATGCCACGTAAGATATTGGCACTTGTACTGGTTGAATAATATTGTTGCGGTTGGAATCGGTTTATTTAGAGGTGAAGGCTGGGCGGACTAGAGGAAATGTTGTTGTTGTTGTAGCCTTTGACAGAATGGCACATACCCACACTGGGGGATCGGCCAAGAATTTGGAGGTAAAGGTTGCTATTCACCTGTACGTAGTAAAGGCAAAAGGAAAGCACACGGGAGAGGAACACGGGGGGAGTCTACCACAAGAAGGGCACAGATGAGCTGGCCGCCCAGCGAACGTGCTTCGCGCGTCTTCAGCTTCGTCCACCTTCCAGACAAAGCCAGCTTGCTTCGTTCCCTTTGGATACGCTGGCTGCGTGGTGCGCGAATATTTTTCCCTTGCCAGACGAAGCTCGTCCTCGAGCCAGTCAGGAATACCGACAGTGGTAGCGCTTGAGACGAGCCACTTTGGCTACTTGGTTCATGCGGCAGCACCGATCGTTTGCAGTAACTTTGACAATGACGTAGTTTACATCGCTCAGTCGAATCACAACGTTGAAAGGACCAGAATAAGTAAACAAAACCTTTTGGTATAGACCTCACTTGAGCAATGGCGTCCAGAGCCGCATAAAATCGCCTGGGCCAATTTTAGCCGCATCTTGACGCTTGTCATCGCGGTCTTTTGGTGCGAGCTGAGAAGCAAAGAGCGCAATCGGGTCAGTCACCGAGCATATTCAGCGTGACATAATAACTGGTAGATTATAATGGCTTCGTGAAACGAGAAAGGAAAAATGGTCCCCAGAAACGCGCGCGGAATTCTGACGGACAGGAGATAGAAAGCGAATATCCGGTGACCTCATGTTTCGCGGTGTTGTATGCAAGGTCTCGAATAGTAGCCCAGCGTTTCAACTCCGGTGATGGGATATCCCATAAATGCACAGCATGTATGGGACATCGCTTTTTGTGCTTTGGAAGGCCGTGGGTCTGTTCAAGGCGGGGCGTTGTGTGATGAAGACGAAGTGTAGCAGCTGCGCTGCACGCACTCGCGCGCACGACAGAAAAGAACGGAGTAGAGAGAATACAGATAGGCTCCGCCCTATGCGGCGTGTACTGCTTCCTGATTTCTAATTAACCCTTCTTCCTGACGCGTATCATTCTACTGTCCGTTCGTTCGCAAGCACGCACGAAAGCGGTGTTAATTTTTTTCATGACCCGAGAAGCTAGCGGACTAATCTGTTTGATTACAGCCATGAAGAGCTGCGCCTGCGTTTTTACAGATTACTGTAGATGATCTTAACCTGTTATCTCGATGTTTCCTTGCCGGCTTTAAATTGAACGATGCCGCGAGCCGCGCGTTCCTAGTTCGACGACTGACGAGCACGTTTGTTGTTTACACCACCGCCGACTGATTCAATTGTTTTGCGGGTAGAAGTCAGCCCAAATAAAGAGGTTCGTTTTCAAGTTTTGTTGCCGTCTTCCTGACCGTTAGACTGCCGTCACTACAACGTGACATGGGGTGGAGGTGCGGGCTAGCCTTCAATGTACCGGACACCCCCCGCAAGTCGTGACGCCAGTCATCGGAGTCATTCACTGGAGGACCCGAGTCGAGTCCACTGCGCAAGCCGACGTCTGCTAGAAGACGCACCTGAGTTCGGGACTCTGCTGGAGCCTACCAGGAAGCGGAAGCAAACAGCAACGTCCGCCATGAGCTTGCCCCAGACGTCGACTGCAGTAATTCTGCAGCTGCCCCGGGTTGCATCGACCTTCGACGCTTCGACGCTTCGCCTAGCGCCGACCCCGAAGAATGGCTGGAACAGTTCGACCGTGTAGCTATCTTTAACGACTGGAACGATGCCATGAAAATTAGGCACGTCTTCTTCGCCTTGGAGGGACCAGCAAGAATCTGATTTGAGAATGAGGAAGCTAGGCTTACGAGCTTGGAAACCTTCGAACAGCAGCTTCTCAAGACTTTCACAAACGTCGTGAGGAAGGAGAGAGCCCAGCAGCTGCCACAGTCTCGCATACAACACCCAAACGAAACCGTTGCAGTGTACATTGAGGAGATGAAGGGTCTCTTCCGGCGTGCCGATATGAGCACGAAGGAAGAAGAAAAGGTCAAGTTGCTTATGCAAGGAGTTAAAGAGCAACCCTTTGCCGTCTTCGTACGGCACTCACCGAAAACCGCCGCGGAAATCGTAGAAGAGGCATCCACCATGGAAAAAACTGCTGATGCCAGAGCCCGCCAGTATGACCGCCAGCAGCGCTTTTTTCAGCAAGCTGCCTAGAGACCGTTAACAACGATAACCAGCGGGAGTTAATACGGCAAGTTGTGCGAGAAGAGCTCCGACAATTGCTGCCAACGGGAACGCAGCCGCACCTTGCATCGCTCACAGACGTCATCCGGGACGATGTTCAACAGGCCTTGCGTGTGAGGTCGACAACCACGCAGGCTCTGCAGCCCCAAGCCGTGACTTAAGCCGCAGCAGTGCACCGTCCTGCACCTCGACGACGAGACTAGCCCCTATCTCCTTCTACCAGCTGCGCTGGACCGCCGTCCTCTCGCCCCAACCCGCCCTTCAATGAGCGTCGCACACGGCCGAGGAAATGCGACGAGTAGAGAACTCAGGACTAGCGCCGCCCATTATGCTTCCACTGTTGCTAAGCCGGCCACATTCTACGGGGCTGCCCATAAAAAAAATGGGCATCCGATGGTTTTCTTACCACGCCCCACGACCCCGAAGCGGCCAGCGACGAGCCGAAAGCGAAGAGTTTTTGCGTCAGGAAGAATACTCACCGCCGAGCCGCCTATCACGTTCCCCGTCGCCATCGTCACCACGCTTTGTATCTCCTAGCCTAGGTTGCTTCTGAGCGCAAGAACAAAGGTCCTGCATCGGGTAAAACGCAAAACCATGCCTCAACTACGAAGACAACACCGACGACAACGACGACGCGGTCAGACTTGAATCTTATACCACCGCACAGAAAAGTAACGTTGGTGTATGCCCACAGCAGCCTCACTAATCGACGAAGCCAAGATCGTACACCGAAGACAACGTGCAATACGCAAAACGCGAACAAGCCACTTTGAAGTTCCGGTCGACGATAACGCGGTTACTGCCTTGGTCGACACAGGAGCTGACTACTTCGTCATGAGCGGGCCACTCGCTGTCCGACTCAGAAAAGTAACAACTTGGGATGACCCGCTGATCCGCACCGCAGATGGTAACTTTATAACGCCGTCAGAATGCTGTACCGCGATGGTTATAGTAAAAGGGGTAATCTATGCTACAACATTCCTGGTCCTACAGAAATGCTTGTGAGACGTGATTTTGGGAACAGACTTCCTGAGTGAATGTCGGGTGTTCATCGACTTTCGATCTAAGGTGATCAAGCTCTCCACGGACAAAGCCATATCTGTTGCGAAGAAAGCGACTCATCACGTTGCCTGCCGAAGGCGTCGTCGAGGGGAGCGCCCAGTCACTACTGGATCGAGGACTTCGCATCGCAAGGAGAGTCGCCCAAATCCGGAATGGCCAAGTCCAGGTGCGGGAAACTAACTTCACCGAAGAATACCGGCATCTAAACAAAGGTACGACGATTGCTTTTCCCGATGAGCTGGCAGACATCAGAGACATATTTGCCCTCTCCTACCAACTCGTAGAACCATCTGGCCGGGACCAGCAACCCACCTTTTATATCAACCCAGCATCACCCCGCAGCGGACAAGACCAAATACGACGTCTTCTTTAAAGGTACAGCGATTGCTTCTCATCGGGCCTGAATGTGCGACGAACCCGGCTTGCCAAGAACCGCATTGTCACAGAGGAACACGCCTGAGCACTCCGGCGGAGCCCCTACCGCGTATAGCGGCTAGAACGCCAAGCTACCCGCAAGCGAGTAGAGGAAATGCTTTGTGATGACGTCATCCAGCCATCGAGGAGCCCCTGGGCAGCACCAGTCGTCCTAGTGCAGAAGAAAGACGGCACCCTTCGCTTCTGCGTCGATTACCACCGCCTGAACGGCATTACGAAGAACGATGTCTACCCCCTCCCGCGCATCGATGACACATTTATCGCTGTGCAACGCTAAGTGCTTCTCAAAGAGCGGCTAGTGCCAAATTGAAGTCGACGAAAGAGATCGCGAAAAGACTGTGTTCATCACATCAGACGGACTTTCTGAGCTCGAGGTGATGCCATTCGGCCTCTGCTCTGCTCCAGCAACGTTCCGGCGTGTGATAGATACGGTGCTCGCCGATTTGAAGTGGCAAATCTGTCTAGTCTACTTAGATGACGTTGTTGTCTTCTCCACAAGCTTTGAAGACCACCTCAGAAGGCTTCGGATAGTGCTGGAAACGATCAAGTCTTCAGGCCTAACACTGAAACCAGACAAGTGTCACTTCGTCTACGAGGAGCTGCTGTTCCTTGGTCACGTCTTAAGCAAGGATGGAGTTCTTTCAGACCCCGAAAAAATGGCTCCGATCGCAAAGTTTCCACAGCCTAATGACAAGAATGCTATACGCAGATTCCTTGGACTGTGCGCTTATTACCGGCGATTCGTCGAGAACTTTTCGCGCATCGCTGTACCCTTTTAACGTGCCTTTTAAATGGGAAACGCCGCAAGTTGAAGCTTTCAAAGAGCTGAAGCGTCGCTTACAGTCACCCTCTCGTGCTCGGACGATTTGATGAAAATGCCGAAACCGAAATTCATACAGATGCAAGCAGTGTGGGCTTAAGAGAGGTCATCGTTATGAAAAATGCTAAACAGGTGAAAGTTATTGCGTACGCAAGTATTTCACTGTCGAAAGCCGAAGACAACTATATCACGACCGAAAAAGAATGTCGCGGAATTATTTGGGCCACGTCGAAATTTCGACCCTACCTCTATGGGCGACCATTCAAGGTTGTGTGCAATCACTATGCTCTAGGCTGGCTTGTAAATTTGAAAGATATCTCAGGCCGCCTTGCTCGTTGGAGCCTGCGTCTTCAAGCATTCGACCTAACTGTTGGTTGGTGGCTTTTTGAGGAAAGAAAATGACGCAGTATCTCTCTCACATATCTCGGCGGATGCCTGAACCACGCCGTATGGGAAAGGAAGAAGGTAGGAATGAAAGAAAAAAGAGAGAAGAGGTGCCGTAGTGGAGGTCTCCGGAATAATTTCGACATGGAGATCTCTAACGTGCGCTGACATTGCACAGCACACGGGCGCCTCTTGCGTTTCGCCTCCATCGAAACGCGGCCGCCGTGGTCGGGTTCGAACCCGGGAACTCCGGCTCGGTAGACGGGCGCCTTACCACTGAGCCACCGCGGCAGGTAAGAAGACATAACTGTAGTCTACAAATCTGACTACAAGCATTCCGACGCCGTCTGCTCCCCGTCGACGCAGCACCGGAAGAGGAAGACGACGACGCTTTCTTAGGAGCGGCCAGCAGTTTCGCGCACCAGCAGCGCTCAGATCCTGAGTTGCAAAACCTGGTTGATTATATGAAACGCAAGAACGCATCGCCTCCCCGAAGGTTCAAGATGCAACTATCGCCCTTCGTCCTTCACAATAATGTCCTCCTGAAGAAGAACTTCGCGCCCAACAGGACAGTGCATCTTCTTGTCATTCCCAAAAATCTCAGGCAAGAAATTGTGCAGGCATGTCAAGATGAGCTGACTGCAGGGAATCTCGGGATTGCTCGCACGTTGCACCGCATCCAGGAAAGGTATTATTGGCCACGGCTAGCTACCGACGTTTCCCATTACGTGAAAACGTGCCCTGAGTGTCATCGACGCAAAACTCCTCCTACTAGACCAGCCGGACTCCTGAACCCCATACCACCACCAACTAAGCCCTTTCAGCAAATAAGGATGGACCTCCTCTGCCCCTTTCCGACTTCATCATCAGGTAACAAGTGGATCATCATGGCCACCGGCTACATGACCCGCTACGCCGAGGCAAAGGGTTTCGTAGTGGTACCGCAATAGAAGTCGCAAAATTTTTTGTCGAACAAATTCTCCTGTGACACGGCGCCCCCGAAGTGCTCATCACAGACAGAGGAACGGCATTTACAGCGAAGCTGACGCAAGCCATTTGAAACTACAGCCAGACAAGCCATCGGAGGACAACTGCCTATCATCCGCAAACCAACGGACACACAGAGCGTCTGAACAAGACCATCGCAGACATGATCTCCATGTACATCGACGCCGAACACAAGATGTGGGACTCCATTCTGCTCTACGTGATCTTCGCCTATAATACTGCCGTCCAGGAGACAACCAGGTTCACCCCATTCCAGCTGGTATACGGCAGGAAGTGCACGACAACACTCGACGCACTGCTCCCGCACGTTTCCGACGAAGACAACCTCGACGTCGCCGCCTACATTCATCGCGCCGAGGAAGCCCGAAGACTTGCGCGGCATCGCTTTGAAGACCAGCCGCACAACGACGCCCGACGCTACAATCTGCGCCGACGAGACCCGACGAGACCCGATCGCCCAAACGATCGCCAAGCACTCTTTTGCAGTGACTAAGTAGTTCTGCTCTGGCTTCGCCAGGGTGCGGCTCGCGTATCCAACGACGTACTCCGCATAACCCGGTTTGCGTTGAGCAAGAACGGCACCGATAGCAACGCCACTGGCATCTGTGTGGATTCAGTTGGCGAGCAGGGTCAGAATGGCGCAGTATGGGCAGAGAGGTAAGTAGATGGCGCAACGTGACGAACGCTTCGTCACAGGCAGGACTCCAGCTTGATAGGTCGCTGCTGCCACGAAGAAGGGCAGTCAGAGGTGCGATGATAGAAGCGAAATTTCGGATAAAGCGTCGGAAGTAAGAACATAAGCCGATGAAACTGCGAAGTTCCTTCATCGTAGAGGGCTTCGGGAACTAAGAGACGGCACGAAGCTTTGCAGGGGCACGGCCGGTCCCGGTGCGCTCGCTCGCTCTCTCTTACGGCCTGCGCATGAGGGGCAGTTGCTACCTATCACCGCAACTCTAAGGGGGTGCTGCGAGCCAACCCTCTCAGCTCGAAGGGTGTTAAGGCAGAAGCCTATGGCGCTAGTAGCTAATTTCCCCCTACCGTGTCCGTCTGGAGGGGTTAGGAATGGCGACAGCGGGTCGCGCGCTTCGGATGCTTCGGATGCCGTCCAAGGCTGCGGGAAAGACCGCGACCGCTTTGTCGGGGACCAAGGGGCCGACGACCCCTTGAAACGATCCCTTGACAAACATAGAGGTGGGGGTGGGGGACAATAAGGTCGACGACTCCTTAAACCCCCGACTGTCTAGCTAAGCAGTGGCGCCTCCAGAGTCGGGCTCTGGCGTGCACTGGGCTCCGCCTACTTGTATGCGCAGTGCCACTGCAGCAGTATTGGTTGGAATTGGGCGAGAGCCGGTTTATTAAAGCTCCGCCCAATTATCGAGGGGATAAAAACCGCTGCAAACAAAGAGCGGGAGGAGTGCGCCGAGTCCTAGTCTCGGCCGCTTTTAAACATCCTTTTTTTTTAAACGGCCCTTCTTTAACAGCCTTTTTTGAACCGCCTTTTCTCTAAGTGTTTGTATTTTGGTCTCGTCTTGATTAAATCAGTTTGGTCTCAGGAAGTTTGGAGTGGCTGCCCCAACCGGCAACGTGTCGCCGGAGGAGCATACGATCAGACCAACCGGCCAATCCGACGATTTTTGTTAACTAAGGGAGTCGCTGAAATGTACCCTCGAGGTAGCCTCGCCGCGCGCTGGTTCGGATACTTTGCACATGTTGCTTAACGGCTTCTGCGAGCACTGAACAAGAACCTGACAACCATGCAGTGATGGCGCATAGTATTAGCGGGTAGGGCTGTATTATTTGCGATTGACAGGAATAAAAGTGCGGGAAGATAATTCACTGAGAAACCAAGGTTATGAAAAATTTATGTCCATCTTCAATGCTAGCACACTCTCTGTCGGCACTTGGAAATGTAAGAAGAAAACAATTGCTCTTGCCCCTTGAAAACACTCAAATGTATCTGTGCCATCTGTTCTGACTGTGCAAAACACGCCAAATCAGAAGAATACTGTGCTCTTTGAAACTCTGACATCGTTTCACATACTTAAAAGAACTCAAAACAATAACAAGCACTGCTTGTATAATGACCTAAACAACACTGTCGTGCGACTTACAGTTCCAAATACACGTTGTCTGTTACAGCCTGAAATATGTTTTCGCGTTGGCTTGTGGAGGAAGCAAGACGGGTAATTTTGGTTCGACCATTTCTTTGCGTAGTTGACGAGAAGAATTCGGAGAAACTCCGCAGAAATCAGATATGCTGAGCGTTTGGTGTGACTTCTGTCAACACCTTCAGGGCAGCATAAGAGGGGTGAATCTTCAAGATGTGGTTGAATGGTTAGTTGTAAGGCTTCGAGAATTTTCGATCATTAAATATACACTAACCGCCTTTTCAAAAAACGCCGAATTCTTTTCCAGGAGGGCTAGAAACAACGACTTTGGGTACTGAAGTTCACCATTCTCTTGGGTACGCAGAAGTTTGTAAACAGGACTGCTAGTGTTGTTCGTCGTCACAAGCATGTAACAAGGCGCGCGGAACATGAGGCAGCCGCATAGTTGACTTCACTTCGCTATCCTTTCGTTCACGCGTTTAAGCAAAGCGACACAACAGTACACCATAGCCACAGAATGATATGCGCAGCTTAACTACACAAGTTTCTGAGCAAGAGGCGCGAAGCATGAGGCCCGTGGCGGACCTTTTTTTCACGAGCTAAACACAGCGACAAAACCAACACCGTCAAACACGTGAAAAGAATGCGGCCCTGCGTGCCGTAGGCGCAAAATCGGCTTTCGCGCTGCCGCAGGAAGGGTCGGCTCGCAGCGCCCTCTCGCGGAGATCAGCGGTGGGGCAGCGCAGAAAAAAATCCTTTGTCCTCTCGGCACCTGCTCAGTCCGCAAGGAGAGAGCGAGAGAGCGCGCGTGTCGAGACCGGCCGTCGCTTGGTCAGGAAGGACATCCTGTTCTGACACGACGTGGCCCAAAATCGTCAACTGGCGAGCGGCGAAGCGACATTTATATAAATTGGTTTGAAGCCCGGCTCCCGCGAGGCATCTCAAAACTTGCTCCAGGCGAACGAGGTGCGTCTTGAAATCTGGGGAGAAAACAACGATATCGACCAAGTAACCTAAGCATGTTTTCCATTTAAGGCCGCGCAGTATGGTGTCAATCATCCGCTCAAAAGTGGCAGGGGCATGATGTTGAATTCATACAGCCCGTCAAGCGTCAGAAAGACTGTCTTGGAGCGGTCAGCGTCGGCCATCGGGACTTGGCAATAACCCGAACGTCGATCTAAAGATGAAAAGAATTCAGCTCCCTGCAAGCAGTCAAGGGCGTCATCAATGCGGGGCAGCGGATAGACGTGTTTGCGAGTGATTTTGTTCAGGCGCCGGTAGTCAACGCAAAAGCGGATAAGCCGTCTTTCCTGGTGACAAGGACAACGGGGGAAGCCCAAGGACTGTGCGATGGTTGTATAACGCGACGCCGCAGCATGTCATTTACCTGGGTGTCGATAACCTGGCGTTCGGTGGCAGAGACGCGATATGGGCGTTGGCGCAACGGCGAATGGGCGCTAGTGTCGATCTGATGGGTAAAAGCTGAGGTGCGGCACAAACAGTGGTGAGAGAAGTCAAACGATGACCGAAACGTATCTACCAGGGCCGCAAGTTGGGTCTTCGGCGGTGGCGAAAGATTCGCGTCGATAGAGCGCGTGAAGACGGCCTCGGGAGCGGGATCAGAAGAGGGTGGGGAAGAATTAAGTGAAGACACTTGCAGGCGACAGGAGGCATCCTTATAAGGGTCCCAGGCGACGACGGAGGCGAAAGGCTGGACACGTTCAAGGCATTCACCGCGAAGAAGAGTAGAGGGGCACAGGAATGGATTCGTCAGGGGCAAGGCGCTGCAGCCGGCTGAGACGGTGAGCGCGGCGAATGGCAGGGGTAGACAGTGGCGAGAAGCGAAGGAGTCTGACGGGATGACGATGACTGGGCCGTTGGATGCAGAGTCGCAATGAACAGAGACGAGCACAGCAGAGCACGGCGGGATCACAACGCCATCAGCCACAGTCAACTTGGAGCACGGATTAGCGGAAGCGTTCACCGAGGCGTCGCCGAAGGGAAGAAGGGCGACTTCAGAACGAGTGCAGTCGATGACAGCATCATGTTGGGAGAGAAAGTCCAAGCCTAAGACAACGTCGTGAGACGGCGATGCGAAGACGATGAAGTCAGCAACGTACAGAACGTCCTGAATTGTAACTCGGGCTGTACAGGTCCTCAAAGGCGCGACAATTTGCGAATTAGCGGCGCGAAGCATAAAAGCAGATAGCGGAGTCATCACTTTTTGTAATTGGCGGCAAAATTTTGCACTGAGCACAGATACAGCAGCACCGGTGTCAACAAGTGCGAAACATCGGTGCCCTCCACAGAAACGATGATCAAATTGGCCGGAGAAAGTCGAGGTACTTCAAAAGGGTGGCAATTTGGGCTGGTTGGTGCATGATCTCAGGATAAAAAACAGCGCAAACGGGGACGAAGCAGAGGGAGGGACACGAGGGACAGCGTCGTGTCCCTCTCTCTGCTTCGTCCCCGTTTGCGCTGTTTTTTATCCTGAAAGTCGAGGTCTCGAGCTTGGCGACAAGCACGCAGTTCTCGAGGCACTGCGAGAGGTACTGGGCTCGATACCCAGCACCTCCAGCAACATGTAACGGCCTTTATTGGCACGAGAAGACTTGTTGTGAAGGCCGGTTAGACCGGGCAAGGACAGGTCCGGTCCCAGAACAGTTGATGCTCCCGTCTCGCGCCTCGCGTCGGCTCTGCTGCTTCAGCTGCCGATAGTCTTCCTCTCGCCTCGCGCCGCGCATCGGTTCTGTTGCTCCGACTGCTATCATCTTCCTCTTTACAATATATATTTTGCAAGCGATGATAATCTATTAACCTCCGTTCTTATTCATGTAACCTCAGAGCCTCCCATGTCTGCACGTAAACTTTTGCTCGTGGTCTTTAGTACACGCTATGGCGCCAATGCAAAAACAGGCTTTCTAGTCGGCAGGCTATCATTTTCATAAGCATTCTTTTTCATATTTCTGATGTTAGCTTGTTCGTTATTGTTTACGTTGCCCTCTTTCTGTCTTACTAAAAGTATTGTAAATTTTCTGACAGGCGCTGCTCAAGTTCATTCCTGACACGCAAGACCTGAACGACAAAAACGAACTGATGGAATTCATGGCGCGACTCCTACACGAGGCAGACCTCCATCCAAGTTTGCTGGAAGTTCCCCAGTCTACCTTTCTGCATGGTTGGAGCGAGGACGAGCTGCTGGGTATGCAAGAGGCAGTACATTGCCAATACTACTGTGTGATATCGCGCAGAAAAGTGTACCGAGTGTCATTCAAAAATTTCTGCAGGCCACTTCGTAAGAAATTATCTCTCTTGAAAAGTCCGCGTAAATTCTTTGGGAGGGGTGCAAAAAGTGTAGAAAAATATATACCTGAAGAAATGGGCTTTCAGGAAAAAGGTTTGCAAACATCGCTACTAACGTTAGCAAATGCAACTTCTGGAGAATTAATGGTATGGATGGTAAAAGCTCCAGGCTTGCATGAATCTTGCAGAGCGTGTGCGATGCACCATTCCGCTTCCACTTGTCTGATAATGTGCCTGAAAGCTGACCACCTGCCTTATGCAGGCAATAAGGTTCAGTTGTTTACATCAAGTTGTTCATGCAGAACCTCGTTAAGTATGCTGTCATGTGCTACATAACGCCTCATCATTCTGTCCGAGCCTGTCTCACGCTCGTGAAGAAAGATCAACGGGAAATTTTCGCATGTAAACCGCTATAGCAGAGCACAAGCACATAGCCAATATAGCGCAACTGATGAACACAGGGTGCCATACAGTTGATTTTTTCATTGAGAGTTTCAAACGTTAATCGTAAGCAGTAAAAGGTGATGTTTCCTCTTTTCTCCTTCACAGCCGCTCATCTTGGAGCCCTTCCAATCGCCAAGATGATCAGTCCAGAAGAAAAAACCGAACTCGTCAGTGCCGTCAGGGGCCAGGTCCGGATTGTGCATGGCCCCGACGCTGACAAGGGACGTTACAGAATGTTCGTCATCAAGGCGTCGAGGGCAGGGCCGTAGTTGTTTGCTGTACTCAGAAGTATGTAGCCGTTCCATTCATTATAAGTAAAGAAATGTGAGAATTTGCTCAAATTCGCAAAATTCGCGCATACTTACGTTAATGTAACGCTCAGCTGAGGAAAATCATAATCGAAAAGTTGAAAAATAAGAAAGTGAGAGATGCAGTAAAGCATTTAAACGATAGAAATAAAACAGGATGAATGCTTTAACAGCCCTTCTAACGCACCTAAGAAAGAAGAATGCTACGATTTGAAACACAGTAGCGTAGATTACAGTGATAACATTCCAAACAATCCACCTACTTGTCTGTTAGAAGAAAATTGTGATTGCACTTGTACCTTTCTTTTTCTCAAAAAAAAAAATCCTGTACCCGCTGGTGAAAAAATACATAGATGGAAGCAAGCAATCGTCGTGTTTGTATTCTCTGCCCACCTTCCAACTGATGAAATAAACATAGAAAATACATTCAGGAGACGGTTAAAAAAGACTATTCAAGCTTCGGTACAACCAATTCTCTACAAGCTCTAGTTTTACGAAGTCAAAATTTACAGGAAATTGCAGGAAATGGCCGAAGGGGCCGCTAGCTACCAATAGGGATACCATAAAGACGACTAAAAAGGCAGGAAGTTAGCCGCAGTCATAGTTGACGAAGCACTAACCACTCTCACAGACCCGCTGTACCGACTAGAATAGGAAACAGCGTCTCTGGAGGCAAGTGCCCAGACCTCTCGCTAGTCCAAAACGCTAAAAATTACGAACGGCACAATACAGAAGAAACTCTCGGCAGTGACCACTGCATCCTACAAATTGTATTAGAATGAAATAAATTACGGAAAATGAGGGGAGAGGCTTGCCTGACCGATTGGACCAAGTTCAGGCAGGTGAAAACTCCGGCACTGGGTGTCAACGCCGAAAGCTACAAAGATTGGGCCAAAAAGCTCACTGAATCCAAAAATCGCTTCACGCGCAAACTTCAGACCACCGACGGCACCCTGGCAGCAGGCAACCACCTCTTACACTTGTGTGAAGCCAGGATATCTCTAACTAAGGGATGAAAAAAAGAAAAACGACCGTAAGCTTATAATTGTAATTGCCAGCTAACGAAACAGGCGAAAGATTACGCGTGGTTTCTTGCCAACACCAACTGGTATCTAAATGCGTTTCCCTACAGGGTACACTAAGCATGAAATGCACATGGAGCTCCCTGAGGTGCCTCATTGAGCCTAATAAAACCAAAGGCAAACAGCGCAGAAATTTAAGGAGGGAACTCCAGGTCCTTCAATGCACACGTAAACAACTCGCCGACAAACTTAAACCAAGGTACTTATGTACGACTCTGCACGACGGGGACAAAATAACGACATACACCGGAGAGAAAAATTCAAGGTTGGACGAAAAATTTACTGTTCAGGAAATCAAAGCCGCACTGATGAATATGAGGCGAGCGACGGCACCAGGAGGTGACAAGATAGCAGTCGGCCTTCTGCCTAACCTCAATGATCCAGTGCTCGAAGGTTTTACGGACTACGTCAGCGAATGCTGGGACCTGGAGGAGTTACCGAACGACTGGAAAACATGGTTAGTGACGCTCATCCCCAAGCCCGGTGAAAAGATAAATATAGAAAATTTGAGACCAATATCTCTCACGTCCTGCGCCGGAATGCTCATGGAGGCGGCAGTGAGCCAAAAGCTGTCCAATTAATTGGAACATCAGGAGCTACTGCCGCCCACCATGTTCGGCTTCTGGCCACATTTATCACCTCAGGAAGTGCTGCTCCAAATCAATAGGGAACTAATCGACTCACCCTTCAGGAATCCGGCAGACAGGGCTATTTTGGTCCTGAACCTGAAGGAAGCTTTTTATAACGTTAAACAAAGCAATATTCTGGAGAATTTGAATGCCACCAGTTGCGGCGAAAAAACATTCAGATATATACAAAACTTTTCAGAAAATAGGAAAGATTATATCAGACTTGGCAATGAGCAATTTGAGCCCATCGAGACGGCAACTCCAGGGGTGCCTCAAAGAGCAGTTATCTCACCTCTGCTTTTAACGCTGCCCTCATGGGCCTCCCCGAGAGGCTCAATGCCGTGGATGGCGTACTCCACGCCATCTACGCAGACGACATTACTATCTGGTCGTCCTGGGGCAGCGTGGGGCAGATGGAGGGCATCCTCCAATAGGTCGCCTCGGTAGTTACGCTCGGGAGTATGGTATGAAATGCGCTCCAAACAAATCGGAATTCCTACACATTAAAAACGACAAACAATATGTGAGAACATGCAAATTTACGTTAACGACACACATATACCAGTGGTGGGGATGCTTCGGGTTACAAATTAATAGCTGGGGTAACAATGCGATGGCCTTGCAAAAAATAAAGTCCACCTGCGAAAAAATTAGTAGCATGATTGGCAGGATATCCAGCAAGCATGGTGGACTTCTCGAAAAAGAAACCGTTCGCCTTGATCAAGCGTTCATCGTCAGTCGTGTGGTGTATGCGGCGCCCTGCCCCAAGCTTAGGAAGAGCGACCGTGGGAACCTCGACGCGATGATTCGGGTGGCGGTTAAAAAGGCGCTAGGACTACCTGCCAAAGCGTCTGCTGAGCGCTTGCTCCAACATGGTGTCCACAACTCGGAGGAAGAGCTGATTGACGCCCACAGAACAAGTCAAATTTGCAGGCTGTCGGTGACCAGCGCCGGCAGACAAGTCAAAATTACTACGGGAACAAGACAGGCAGATACTACGTGGATGCAGCGGGTCCAAACGAGGAGGGCAACTGCACCATTTAGCTGGTGCCAGAGGGAAAGCAGGTGAACAGGGTCTCGGTAAAAAGTAGCGGCGCGCTAATGTTGCAGTAAGTGGAGATTGCACTGGCCGCCACCCACTCCGACGCAGCGTACATAATGTCGGACTCGCAGCGGGCCTGCCGAAATTACTTGCAGGGTAGGGTAGCGCCACTTGCCCGCGGAATACTATTGGCATTAGAGAACAATTTCGATTCGGCTATGAGTAAAAAAAAAACAGATAGTATGGGTGCCCGGTCACCAGGGGGTTGAGGGGAACGAGGCCGCTCGCGCGGCTGCCCGACAGTTCCTTCCCCCGGGTTCCGCACAATCCCCTGGTTCTGCCGCCGCAGTCATACCGATTCCGCTAATTTCTTACGCGGATATTACAAGCCATCTACGCCTGTGCAGGAGGGTACTCCTGGGACCCGCCAAGGGTCCGGACAGAACCGATGAGTACTACCTTAGACCGCTCCAAACCGGGTCTTTCTTAAGTCCCGCCGTACTAAAACAAATGAACCCGACATTCACCGGCAAGTGCAAATTCTGCGGGCAGTATGCTGACCTATACCACAAGGTGTGGGCCTGCCAGTGCAATGCACTTATAGCCGTTATAAGTCAGCCAACTAGGGAGGGCTGAGAGGCGAGCCTGTCCTGCTCGGACCTGGAACATAGGGACTGCCAACCAGCTCGACTGCCATCCCCACCTCCCTTTCCAAATTCAGTACAGTGTCGCAATAAATGGTTTCTCCTCCTCCTTAGGCAAACAGGTGTTGCAAATACAAAGGTGCGCATTGCTCCTAAAGCGATAGCTTTGTTGTTCGAGAATTTTAAGTTTGGATGCCAGTAATTTGTACAAGAGATAATTAGTATATTTAGGGAGTCTAGTTTACAGAGAAAGCTGTACATTCAAAAAGAGCGATTTACAGTAGCTCCCGCACCTCCTTTCTCAACCCGAATTACCATAATGAAGTGTTCGTCTAACTGCAAGGAAGCATACAAGCCGCTACGTCATCTGCCTTCTGGCCTACGCGGACAGCTGACATCGCCACTTTCTTTTAGGCGGCGCTTTAGAAGCCATGTTCCGCCCTCAATTACAATTCACTGCAAGAAAAATGGCATAATTGTGAGAACAAAAATTGAGGTACGCTTTTGAGGATCAGCTGGGCAATATTCCTGAAGATTTCAAAGAAGCCCTGCCGTAAAGAGCGAAATATACTACCTTCATTGGTTTTTCACAGGCTACTTAGTACACGAAGCCGGAAGTGCAAGGGCTCTAGGTCTGCGCAGCTTTGATGTGAGAACAAATGGTAAAAAAATGCACAAAAATAAAAACACCTTTGCGGCATATTTTCTAGCCATTTTTTTCCCTGTCTATAATTTCATGTTTGAAAAGTTCGTTATTACTTCTCAAAACTCTTGTAGCAAGGACATTCTATGTGCTTGCCTGTCTTATGCGATGATATGGGTAGTAGAGTACAACGTGCATAAAAAGAACGTGCCTCACTAAAGCAGGATCAGCCGGCAATTTGAAGCTGAGGGACTCTATTGACCTTAAAAATTTACTACGGCGTGCTTGTTGTGTTCGCGTACCTCTCTCCCAAAAGAGCCTTTACGAATTTTCTGTGCACATTTTAAAGGCACTGACGGGCTCCCTAATAAACTTCTGAGCATAATAAAATAACAGTGCTAAGCGTGGCGAGACCTCACGAGCGGAATCTATGCAAACATTCCTTATGCAATCATATTCTAGTGGGTAGAGTGCTCATATATTGAAGCCGAAGTCGTCGAATCCACTACAAATGGCCTCCGAAAAGCTTCTCTGTTCCACTAATTTCAGGACTGAATAACTCCCTCGATGTGTACAAATCAATAACAGGACAGCTACTGGCTGCCGCGAATATTCCTAAGCCTCAAAGCATCCCTCATCGCTTATGCGAAGCTGATCGCTTCCAGAAGGAAAAAAAATATTTCAATAAACCTAACAAACATTCTCCTGTGGCTGCCGACTTGCGTGCGGCAGCCGCTCCTTAAATCGAACATCATGCAGCACGGGGCGCAGAGCGGTTATGCTCTTCTGACGTCTTCAATAAAATGCTGTCATGCCAGCGAGGTCCTCATAAAAGAACGAAATATATTCATTTTTGAAAGATGAACTGCACTAAATCGGGCGAAATTTCGGGGAAGTGCAATTTGACGCATGTGACAAAAGCGTTATGTGCAGTGTGTATACAATAGTTATCCGCTCGGCTACTTTACGAGTAGTGCTCTTATAATGCACCATTAATACATACTGCAGTGAAGACATGCGGAATAATTTACGGCTACCTTTAATCTGCTGTCGCGGCCATATTCGCAAACACCTGAAACGTGCGGTCATGCAACTTCGGTAGGTTTGGAGTAGGGCGCACATCCTGCCTCTTCCTTCTGTGTCTTTATAAAGCTGATGCCCAGAAGAGCAACATGAACAGCGTTTTGTCATTGTTTACAGAGAATGCGTAGTAAATGGTTATTCGTCGATGGCCAAATGCTGTGAGCCTGCACGTTGAACGAGCGGACTCTCCCCAATGAGTTAGCGCGATCCATTAGTTCATCATGACCTCGTCCTTTTCTGTTTCCAGTTGAATAGATAGGCGGTGAGCTTCTGTTCCATTTCAGAAATAACCACCACTCCTACCTGCATAGCCCACCACCGTAGACTCTTCCAACCGCAGTGAACAGAATAAATTCTTCCGCTTCCGTATTTTCGATTCAGGAAAATTGGGTATATGCCGATTTACCGGCTTTGGTCATAAGGCATGCGTTCGAGCACAAAAACAACAGTTACTAGCGCTTTCTGTTTCGCCTATATTTGCGATTGCAGCCTCACAGCTCACAAGTCCTGGGTGAAAGCATGTTCACTCAGTACACTTAAGGCATACTTAAGGTGTTCGCAAATTTTTGTTCCTTTGTTTCAGTGCGGGGATCGCGGATAGGCAACGACCAAATCATTTTCGATGCTCCAGAAACGTAAGCAGGTCATTTATAAGTTTCTTTTCCATTCCTCTTCAAATGAAGGTTTATAATACCAGATATCTTCCCTGACGAACAAAATGAACAATGAGATAATACCGTTCCTTGAAATTTTCATTAATTTAACCGGCCCAAAATTAGCGTTCAAAGAAATTCATCACGTATATTGTTAAAATATTTTCGAAATGCCGACCAGTAGACAATGTAGAACAGAATTTACCGGCACCGATTTCAATGCAGTTATTTCGCTTCACTAATTATTTCATCTAGGTATACGACTTCATACCGCAAACCAGTCCGCTTATATTCGCTGGAGAGTTGGTTTGATTCTTAATTCAGACTCACTGCATTATATAAACCCAGTGACAGCAGGCAGCCGGATGTCCAGCCACGTTCTTCAAGAATTACGAGAAAAAACAGCACCGGACTACCCAGAACCACAACAGCATTCCCGCGCAACTTGCGACTGCGCCATGGAAACAGTCGGCTTTTGTATCTTGAAGCCGGCGAAAAAATAGCGTGCATCGCTGACCCGTGTTAGCGAGTGAGTAAGCTCCGGCGCAGATTTAAAATGTGGCTCTCTATCGAAGCTAGTTCGTAGACCAAGCTGCAGTTGGATTAAGTACTTTCTGCCCATAAATTTGTCGAGTCGGATCCTGGACAAGGCGACTCTCTGAGGCGTGCCGCAGCAAAAAAACTACTCATCGAAGCTATCAGATATACAGGCAGCGACGGCCAATCGCGTGTGTGGCACACAGTATCAAGTGAGCTTGCGCAACGATCAACACCGGTTGTATGAAACCGAAGCCATGCACCGTTAGTTATAGCACACCCTGTTCGTGCACGGTGCCCACCAGAACGTTCAACCAGGGACCGTGCCGTTCACATCGTGAGGTGCACTCAGGTGGAAAAGCGTTAGGCAGTGTTTAGCCACGGTTATGCCCAAAGGTTGAGCGATTGCGTTTTGGCAATGACCTGGACCAAGATTAGAGGCCGACATCATGTCGGCCACGTTGATTTGTTTTTACATCTTTGTTGTACCAAATCGTCCAGTCAAATTTTCCGTGTGGCCCAGGCCAAATTTTCGGCAGCCATATTTAAAGGTTGCCATCTTGTGGGTGTCACTCAGTTATGGTTAGAGACGGATTCTGGTCCTATTGAGCAAGGCCAAATTTCAGGAGTGGGTCTAAGGTTGGCTGCGAAATCAGTGTCAAAGCACGGATTTCTGCTGCGTAGAAGGCGACGATGAACGGGCAGTGCCGCCGGACGGAGCAGATGGAAGTTGATGAAGACCACGCTCTCCAATGCACAGCGCGAGGGTGTGGTGCAGTTTAACACTAAGTATTTCCGGCTCTGACGATAGCCTAGTGGTTTGACATACCACTACAAAAACTACAAGGACTGTCACCAAATCTTGACACCAGCAACTTGCCGATCTTCCTGGAAGGCCTTGCCAGGTTTGAAATTGTTTCTACTGCCTTATATCGTGCAGCCTCGGTGTTAAGTCAATGTATGGTAATAAAGAAAAAAACAGACGATAGCCTATTGGAGTCGGACAGCGTTCTGTGAATAATCTGTTCGCATCACCGCGGGTGTCACGCAAATCCTTCATTTCCTCTTCTGCATCTTTTTGTGCTTAGGCACAAATTTACCTTGTCAGGCTGAAGGTGAATTTCGGGTAGAGAACAGGCCACGTGGTGTTCAGCGGGGTTGGTGCATAGATTAGACCTATCGTGTTAAGAAACTGCTAAATGCAGCTTGAACTCCATCGAAAGGGAAACTCACCGCTTAGCTGATACCGCAGTTCCACATTTGGTCGGTGCAAGCAACGCAGCGCCCCTGCGCCGCTGCGGCTGGCGCATGTACTATAGCACAAATATTAACTGTGCGCGCTCTCCGCTGTAGCATACCGTCAATGTGAACAGCCCAAGATGTTCGAACACGTTGGTTGCGCCCAAATGGGAGCCCTCTAGTTTTAAATGACAGAGCAGCTTTACTTATATGATGGCACTGCACAACGTAATTAAAATTCCATGAAATATTTCATTGTCGCAGCATAAAACCATTCATAACCTGAAGAATAACGAAATGCTATTCCAGACTACTGTTCAGGGGTGCCATGCATTTGGAAGAATTTTTACGATTTCATCTGTTACTGCTTAAGCAATATCCTTAAAGAACGGTATTAATTGTATATATATTTGCAAACTTGATTTGTCGAATCTGGCGTCCACGACAGGACGCCAGAATATATTGTAACCCACACTTCTCGCACCTTTACGTGGGAAAAGCTCCCAGACACCCTTAGAGCGTGTGGGGGTAGCGGTCTCGGACTCAAAGGAGATGCACTCGACTCAGCGTGGCAAACTCAGCGGAGACCAGCCACCAAGTGACAAGAGGTTTTTGGGCGTTCGGTGCCCAGCTTTCGCTGGCCACAATCCAGAGAATGGGTCGGAGCCAGAGGTTTACAAAACAAAACAAGGTTTATGAGACGATACAGAGGCTTTCACAATCACTAGTACAAACACATACAGAGTGATTAACCAAACAATGCAACTCGTGCAAATTTAAACTCGAGAGAGAGAATACAATACAAAGGCAATATTGCACCTAAAGTGCACTAACACGAGAGAGAGGCAAACAAACAAAACACAATTTGTTCACCGGGCACTGCGACAGTCCGACGACCAGAGGTCCACGATGATGCCGTCCCGCAGACTGGCTGACGTTGCCTCGTTGGTCCGATGCTGGCCGAGTGGTGTTTTCCCGGGAGTCGAACGGGCGCGCTTCGATGGAGCTTAAACGGCGGTCCGGACTAATCTGATAGTTGTTGTTGTTGTGACTGAGAGAAGGATGAAAAGGAAATTGCACGGGCCTGCTCCTGGCTCTATCCAAGCCACCATCGCTGCCACGTGCAGATAGAAGAGAGGTAAGAGATCAGAGGAAAGAGAAAAAGGCATGAAAAGACGCGCGTCGCAGCAACAACTGCGTCCGCCGGAGCGGACGCTGCTGAAAAAATCAGATAAGCGGCCGAAGCCGCGCTCGCCGAAGCGAGGACAGATACTCCGATGCTATCTAATCTGATAGCGATCAACGCCTTCTTTTATAGGCTTGCTTCCACGTCTGTTTGTTCTACGCGCCAGAGTAGGCGCGCACATACACTGAGCATCTGCAGTGCTCTCTCCCTTCCCTCTTCTCACCGGCCGCGCGTCCCCGTTGGTCAGAGTCCGGAGACGTTTCGTGAAGGTTAGGGCTAGTTCTGGCGTGGCGCCGCCGCCGACGGGCGAGGGGGACGTGTCTTAGTGCACGCAAGGCTACCCCCTTTTCCACCAGTTAACCGTAGAAGCGACTCGCACGTTCCAGAGAAATCTTCGGCATGGATGACTCATTCCCTCGGCGCACGCCGTGTCGGTGAGCGGTGGTGCAGGAGAGAGAGAGCCACGCGCTCAGCGGGGGTTTTCCTTCTCCCCCATTCGGCTCGCGCCGGCCAGACGCCGTGCGCGCGGTGGTGTTTTTTCTTTGTTTGCTTCAAAAATGCGCCGAATTTTGTGACAACATAAAAAGCGAAACAGACCTGACTTGGGTTTTTCCAGCCTGAGTAGTGCACGAAGCAGGGTGTGTTAGCGCTCAATGTTTGCTGAGCACTCATGTGGGAAGAGATGCGCAAAAAGAAATACAGCACGGAAAACAAGCTGCTAGTGGCAATAGCCAGGTTGTGACAAAAATGGAAGGGAACGAAGTCTATGGCGCGCGATTTGCTCCCTATTTTACCAATTTCTTTTTTTCTGTGTATAGTTCCATATTTGCAAAGTTCGTTCATACTTCTGAAATGTCTCATTGAAAGCAATGCTCCTGCCTGGTTTATGCGATGATTTTTGTTGTACAGAAGAATGTGTATAAAATAATCAGCCGTACTAAAGCAAGAACAGCCGGCAAATTTCAGGTGCACAATTCCTGGAAGCGTGGACAGTAACTAGAACGCAGGTTAAAATTCAGATTATCTGTAACCCTCAAAGGGCGCCTTCATAAACTCTCACTGCCCATTCAAGGGCACTGGCACGTCTCCGCAGTGAAATTCTAAGCATAATAAACGAACAACATTACGTGCCGCTAGACTTGACATGCGAAATGTAGGCAAGCATTCCTCATTGAATCGTGTTCTGGGGGGTTGACCGCTCATTTGTCAATGTCGAAGTCTATATTTTTCTTGCAAACTTCTGTCAAAAGATTTCTTTCTTGTAGTAACTTCAGCACTGAACAGTTGAGCTAATGGAGTAGCAGTCACTTGCCTGACAGTTATTCGGCTCCGCAAAAATAATTAACCCCAAAGGACAGCTCATCTCACATGCAAAGCTGAAAGTTTTCAGTAGAAATAAAAATATCTTTTATTTTTTAAAGCAAAAAAAAACAACATATGCACTTAATGCCGTACTGGTGAATGGCAGCCGCTCAACACATAGAACATCAAGCAGCAGACAACGCCAGCCGGATGTGTTGTTATGATGTCAGCAATAAAAGGCTAGCATACCAGCGAGCTACTCTGAAAAGAACCGAAAATACTATCTGAGATATATACACCTCCAAACCGGCCTATATTTGGGTGAAGTGCTACTTGACATACGTGAAAAAAGCGGTGTCTGCAGTGCGTGCCGAATCATTTCTCCCGTCAAATTTAGGCATTTTCATTTTTCAAAAAAATCAGAAAATAAACTAAATCACAAGCGAACAAACTTCAACGCTGTACAGTCGGGGACCAAAGTCTCCGGGCCACGTGTTCCTCTAACGAAGCCGATAGCTCTGCTATAGTGCCCTCAATACTTTTATGCTGTGCTATTGCAAAACTGCTCGTAAATAACGGCGGCATCTATCGTATAAATGGCATTAGCGTTTTTAAGTTACCTTCTTTTTAGGCTAATTTGACGCTAGCGCTGGTTGGTGAGGAAGAGAACGGTTGAGCTCTAAAATTTCTTCTTGGTGAGATCCTCGCTTTACGGCTAAGTAACAAATAGACGTGGTGGGTCCACAACAAAGGATTGCTTAACTCTGGAAATCAGTTGGGCGCTGTAGATTTGTAGCTTCAATGCTTTAGGTAAGCGACAACCCACAACTACAAAGTCAACACTATCGCTCAACAAGTCGGACCAGTGGAGACACAAGCCATTGTGGAACTAGGCTGCCTCATGGCGGCCAGTTAAGCGTCCGCGGGTCTACAGATGTCGCGGTGTTCGGTAAACAACCTCTTATGTTTCGGTGGCATTAGTACATTATCCTTCGATCCCTCTCTCTCTCTCTCTTTGTATTGTGTTCCCTCTCATGTACAGCTATGTAAGGTTAGTATAAGCGTCCAGCCTATTTCCTTTGTATTTTCTTCCTATTCTATGAACATTTGTCAAACCGTGAACCTGTAGATCCTGTCCATTCCCTGCCGTGCGAAAGGCGAAAGCTCGGCTGCAAACGATGACGCAATCCGCACCCTCCTTTTTAACATGTTAACCCTCTTGCGGCTTCGCTTCTCATGTGCAGTCGAGGTTACCTGCTACTTCAGTGTCGCAAAAAATTGCCTCCACATGCACTAAGTTGTTTCAGATCAAAAGTGTTTGTGGATGTGATATTTATAATTTTTTTGTGGTACGAATACATTACCTCACGTGCAGTATGATCGTTTTGTTTCCATAAATAATTTTTCTGACCAAACAGCGGTACGCAATGGGAACTGATACAAATAGATTACGAATGGGACCTTTTAAAAGGACCATTGGGCACTGGGACAGCAGTAAATCCTTATAATTGGCAGGAACTGCTACGCGGAAGAGACAGGCTACTGACAGTCTCTGGAGCTGAAGAGTTTCGCAGAGAGAGGCCCGTGAGAGAAGAGGCGGGGTACTATTTAAACCTGAGCTTTCAGTTTTTTGTATTTCAATTCAGTGTCATATAACAAACGTCCCTTCGAATTTTCGCCCGGGGACGTATCTCCGCCACTGCATACAAAATTCTTCGTACGATGGCAAACTGCAGAAAGGAAGTTGATCTGGTGTGGGTCCCAGCCCACACGGGTGTTCCAGGGAACGTGGCCACTCACCAGTATGCTCGAGGTATTGACAGCCAAGCCACTGAAGAGGTCTCAGACACTGATGCCCCAGGGGTGAGGTGCTAATTACACATCAGGCCATAACCAACTATTACAGGGAGCTTAGAGCGAGCCTGCCTCCTCTGCACGCTTTGCTCAGCCGCGAACAGGCTACCACGTGGAGGCGGCTGCAAACGCGGTCGCAGCCAAACCTGTGGACATATTCCACTATCTTTTCCGATTTGGTAAATTCGTTTTGCCAGCTGTGCGGCAAGCCTGCCACCTTAGACCACATAATCTGTATCAGCATGGAGGATCCGCCTTTGGCAGATCTAGTCACATCTCCCACGCTTGAAAAGTGGGAAGCTGTTCTTCGCCAGCCCGGACCCGGACGTTCAGTCCACCTCACCAACCTCTCATTCACAATAAAATATTTTCTGTCGCTCTCTCTCGCCATTGTGTTCCGCACGGCGAAGAAAACCTGGCCGGTTTTTGTTTGTTATCTGAATCTCTGGGATGTGCTCAAATGCAAGAACACGAATGCAGCAGGAAAGCCGCCATTGCTGCGGGAACGGAGGCAGCAGGTGAGAAAAATGGCCTCTTCATGAGCGGCCACGGATTTTTGCCGCCATATTTAACAAGTTTTTGCAAGAAGCTATGCAAGACATGCCGTTTAATCCTGTGTAGTGCCCGCTAGACGCTGAAAGTGCGTCGTCGGATACATCTGCGATCTTAGTTGGTCGCAGGGCTCCGGTTGGGCAATTTTTCAACTTTTAATGGATGCTCGTCGTTCACGATGTCTAACTCCTGCGGAAGCTGATTTTAATTCTGCCAGTTTCGGCTGTAATAAAGCAGGCCAGCGAAGCCGAGTGTAGGGAAGCGCCGAGGACGAGAAAGACGATTTTGACCAATGCGCGAGACCTGCTTGCTGAACTGCCTTTTTAACAACTAACTCAATGTCGCACTGACGCCGTCTTGATCGCTACCTTGCCGCTGCCTTCTGCTTCAACGGAAACGTAGGCAGCAGCCGCTGGGGTTTCCACGAGTTAAGACATATTTTTTGTTGTGCTCTGTCACATTGCCTATAATTTAGAAGCAACATAGGCTTCGCTAGGCGCACCTCTAAAGAGCAACTTCACAGTAAGAATACTCTCGCATAACTTAGAAAACTCAAGGCATGAAATACGGGCAAGCCTACCAAAAGAGGCGCATATATTCCTTGCTTTCACTTCTTTTCTGAACTGTTCTTACGGAAAAAATGCAGCATGATTAGAGTGATGAGCACATCTCACGGTGTGGTTCAGGCCTCGAGCGGAGCTCAGAAAAAATGAAAAGTACAACATGTACGGCTGGATGGAAAACTTTATTAAGCAAGCGAGTTTGGACCGTGCCAGGTCTCGGGGCCACCGCACAAGCTTCCGATGCCAAATGATAATATTAATCTTCTCTGTGTGTTCTGGATTGAACACTGACAGCGTCACCGCGTAGAATTTTGTTCTTTGAAAAAGAAATGAATACTGGTTTTCAGGAGAGGAAATGGGGTAGTACCTGTCTCACGTATTTCGGTGGGCATGCGAACCGCGCCGTAAAGAAGGGATAAAAGAGGAGTGAGAAAAAGAAAGGAAGAAAGAAGCTCCGTAGTGGAGGGCTCCGGAATAATTTCGACCACCTGGGTATCTTTAACGTCCACTGACATCGCGCAGCGCATGAGCGCTTTTTTGGGTTTTGCCTCCATAGAAATGTGACTGTTTCAGTCGGGCTCGAACCCAGGTACTCCGGCTCAGTAGCCGATTGCCATAACGACTGAGCCACCGCGGCTGGTCATTCTTTGCTGCTGATTGCCTTTTTTTTCACCTTTTGTTTGTGCATTTAAAGTAGGAGTAGACGGCTGCCCTTTAGAAGATCCGTTAATGTGGAAGGACGGCAAGCAAGAGGCAATGTTGCATGGCGAACGTATCACTCATGAATAGTGAACTGCATTGGCTAACAAGCCCATGCGGCTGATATTACTGCTGCTAAATTTCCCTGACAGAATGCACAACGAACCAAACCAAATTGTGGGGATGAGGGCAGACTGTCTACTTAACCAATGCGCTGATTGCAGCAACTGCGCTTCAGCGCTTTTTTCCCTCTGATAGCCCTATGCGAAGCAGCTACTGCTCGTTAGTTACCAGGAAACGCAAGCTGACCTCTACTTAAGTTGTCAACTTTGTAATTTCAATTCGTCGACTCTATTGCTTACACGGAATCTATTATGCGCTTGTGCAGGAGGACAGCAGTGTGATGCCATTTTGTGTTTTATTACTTTTGCAGTATGGTGCGATAACTGTATGAAGCACTGACGGACGCGGTAGCCTGTTTGAAAAACGCTTCGAAGCCGACTGGCCGCAGCAACATAAGCCTGGCGCTCTTGCTGATTGTATCTGCATTCCCCAATATCAGTATATCAGTTTAAATCTTTTATAAAGAAATCAAATCGGCGATTTTTTGCTATGATTGAGAGTTACTAATTTATCTTCCACAATCAATGACGTCGACTGCCGCCCGCAGGGTTCAGCATTTCTCAGCAGGCAAAATCCCATCACCTACCATCACTGCATCCCTGTCACCGTACGAGCCTCCTGCGCCGTGAGCTGGAGGCGATTTCAGGTCACTGTTTGCGAGATCTAAATTCGATGAAGATTGAACATAGTTCAACTTATGAATTTGCTCTTCATATTCGATGGCTTAGCACGTAAAAACTTGCAGATTCTTGGCCTATTCATTGCGAAGGGAGGCTGGCGTCGAATAAAGTTTGAAAATCTAGCGAAAGTTTGCCGCTACTGAGCGTCGAAGTGTAAAGATGCTACTGATGGTTGCTCGTCGCGCCTGGTTCCAACGCAGAGAAGACAGGCAAAAATGCGTCTTTTCCAGTCACCGCCTGTCTCAAGTGAAGAACGGCTCTTAGGCTCTCTGTAAATCGCTTTAACCGGTGTAGCTCGCGTGAAACAATGTCACACGGCGATGATACATTAATATCGGTCGTGATAATTTACCCGTCGGTCTAGTGATACGTAAAGGTTCGATGGCGACGGGAGCTACCGGTAGGAAACGAGGGTTAATGACATCTTAGTCTGAATCACGAGTAATAAATTTGCTCGGGCAGGGAATATAATGCGAATGCAATTTGACCGCTGATCCTTAAGGGTAAGAAAAAGAATTCCAAGAGAAGGCAAGCGTAGCAGGTGATGGCAGAAAACTAGATGTACGGCTGAGATTAAAACGGTGGCGTGGATAGATTGCCGTAGATGGTACAGGAGAGGATTAATTGAAGATGTATGTAAGAGGCTGTAGTCCTGCTGTGGACGCAGTCAGGTTGACCATGATGACTACAGAGGTGTAAAAACGCATGCAGCTGGCTGCGTAGACATCACTTGATGTCGAGGTTTAAAGCGGCTGATCAGTCAGTACCTAATATTCCAACAATTTTATCCAACCCTGCACTTCGGATTGAATGTTCCTGAAGATTATCTTCTTGATGCACGGATAGTAACCATACTGTTTTTTGTCTTTGAAATGTCGTGGCCAATCTCGTTATGCTTAATTGTTGTCAACAAGAAATTTTCTTCGTGACCAAGCTCCGCAAATACGTTCTGTACATTTATTTTATGCCCAAGGGCGCTATGCCGGAAGGCCCGAGTTTGGCGCTCGCCCGAGTTTCATCCGAGTTTGCGATGACGGCAGTCAGTGAACGAAGATAGCGCGGAACGTGCGCAGGCAGCGGACAATAAAATGTAGAGATAAAGCCACGTAAAGGCGATACAAGCGCACCCTGCGCGCCTGTTTCACACTTCAAACACAATACACTGCGCAATACCAGGCCGCAGCGCTACCTGAAGTTATCAGCGCCATATCAGCAATCGCGAAATCGTGACTTCTCTGCTATCTGTCTGCACACTCGCCGCTAGCTGTTTGACACGCCTTTTCGGGCGCGTCAAAGGCGTGTCTTCTCTTTCAGGCTCTATCTGTCTCTCCATTTCCGAAGACGAACAGTGCGCACTAGGTGCACTCTTGTATCAACCCTTTCTCTTCTCTCGAATACGTTAAAAGGCAACAAATAATATTATGAACATTTTGTTCATTTCCAAATGTATCTTAAAATCTGAATCCAATGAAGCGTTGTTGAAAAGCATAGCTTCAGGAAATTAAGAAAGATTTGACACTTCCTGCCGCTAGAGGCGATAGTGAGGCCATTGCTTGCAGCGTGGCTTGCACTAGAGCTACAGCCCACCGTGTCGAAAACGAGAGAGCTCCTGCGCTGACACGCCGCCGGTAGCGCTGCCTTCGACTGGAAAGACTGGGCAACTACTACACGCTGAATCTGTCTTATTTTTCGGCCATTGCGATAATATATTTTATTGTGTCGTATATCAGAATATAACAGTCATGCATCTTCTGGCTTGCATAATAAACAAAAGCAAAAAACTGAACTTCACTGCACCCCCGCGTCACTGCTGCTCTCTGCAGTGACCTCAGGTAGAGCTCTCCGCTGCTACGGCCGCTGCCGCACCTCGCTATGGCCAACCATTGCTTTTAGTACGCTCTTGCCCAATCTCAGCGGTAGAAATTGGTCGTGCGAGCGGCTGTGATGCGGTGTGAGAAAAAAAATTGCTGTTTGGCTGTATCCAATGATTCAGTACGTATGCCTGTTGTGTGTGACGCCTCTTTAGTGCACTGCGGATGCGAAGAGCGTGCTACCCAGCGACAGAACTCATCCTATGTCATCAGACGCTGACTAAAAGCTGTGAAGGGGGTGGCGCGCGTATCTGCGTAGTAATTGTTAACGTCGCGCACTTCAAGGTTTTGCGCACTGGTTTGGTCCCTAACGTCGATCGCCGTTGTATACCGCAGGGACATTGCATTAATATCATTCGGGCAGGTGAGGGATCCTGTTTGTAATGATGGAATCGGACTTATAATAGAGAAAGGTGTTACGGTTGTGAAGTACGCAGTGTTTGCGTGCTCGAAATTACAAACACTTTATTGCACTGGGTCTGGAGCAGCGATCATTTGTCGATCCCAGATGTGTTTGACACGTTGATGCTGAGCTTTATCACCGATAAAAGGACGGCCAAGCCAAACACCTGTGATGCGATGTTGTTGGAGTAGGACGTGCTCCAAGCACCGGTTCGTCGTCGTGCTCCGTGTTTGAAGCCTTGCAAGCAGGTGTGACGCGCCTTCAGCGTTGTGCTGTTTCTTACGTGGTTGCAACAGGCTATAGTGTTGTGCAATCTTGGTATGCGAGCGAAGAAATCGGCGGCTTTCGCCACGTTGCGTGTCCTTCGCCGAGGTGCTTAGATTTATCAGCGATGACGTCCGTTTTGCCTGTTATATTTCGATGGTCAACATCGTCGATGTCTGTCAGCAATCAGCACAGCCGCGCAGCATACCTGTAGCCGGGAGGGATGTTGGGAGTGGCCCACCCATAGCGCGTACGCCTATAATTTATGTACGGCACACCGGGGGCGTGACCAATGGTTTTGACTGACAGGTGAACTCGGAGCTAAACTCGTGAACGGTGAAGTGCCCCGAATTCATCTCGGGACTGTCATGGCGGCAGCAGCAGCAGCCTGGGTCATCGCTTCCTCTGACGGCGAATGTCAGTACGGCCGGCTGGACCCGTTTACTGCCTTAGCCGACGACGAATCCCAGCGACATTTTCGCCTCTCCAAAAAATCGGTACGATGGTTGTGTAAATAGTTAGGCGACGACCCACGCCTGCGGAGAGTGCGTACCGGGCTTCATTCGCTTTCGGTCGAAGAGCAAGTCCTCTGCACCCTCCGGTTCTTCGCGACCGGGAGCTTCCAGGGGACCGTCGGCGCAGACCGCTTTATTGGACGCCAATAAAGCACTGTGAGCCGCTGTGTGAGGGACGTCTCCGACGCGCTTATCGACGCGGCTGTGCAGAAGCGGTGGCTCGCTTTGCCCACGACTGCGGCCGAGCGTGCGTATGTTGAGGAGCGTTTCCTTCTGCGCGGCGGCATCACAGACGTCGTGGGGTGCGTCCACGGGACCAACATTGGCGTAAAGGCCCCTTCGAAGTCCAGCCCTGACATGGTGAAGGCCAACTATTTCACGAGGAAGGCACATTATGCATTGAACATTGCAATCAGTAAAAAATAATTGTTCTCGCCAAGTCCCTTGGGCTACTCTACAGCACAGTGCCAAAGTCGGTCCCAGACTCTTTTGGCGAAGACTGGATCAGCCGCTAACCGTTTCCACAGAACAATTCATAACATGCCAGGTGCCTTAAGAGAGGCCCACAAAAAAAAAGTGGGCTCCTCGGCAACGACGAAATCGAAAGTTGCAGATGGCCACTTGTTAATCGGGCCACTGCAGAACACTCACCACTGTGCAAATTAATTAAATCCAACGAATGAATGTCATCTTTCGCACAAACCTCTCACTTGCATCTAAAAAGTATAGTCCCAATGCTGCAGAATCGGGAAGATAACTGCCACTGCTGACCAAAAGCCGGTGCGAGCTCATTGACAGCGAATTTAGGACAGCTCACATTAACGCGATATGCATGAAATGAACAGATGCATGCAGTTCATTTCAGAACATGGCATAATATTCAAGCGATTCTGAACAAAACGCGTTTTCTCATTCAAGTCACGCGAAATTCAACTTGCGATGAAAAAAAAATGTTAGATAAAAAAGTTTCACCATGCGGGATTTGAACCCACGCGATCCCATTGCCTGTCGACTCTCCGGAGCGACGCGTTAGACCATACGGCCACAGAATTTTTTTTTTATTTATTGCCTGACTTCGGCAAGAACCACAGTACACAAATACACTTACAGAGCGCAATGAGCAATAATTAACAACACTATCCGCCCGGGGGTGCGTGACTTCATCATATTAAAACTCCTTAAGCGTCACCAAAGGCTCGACTCTTTCGAGCCACTCGGGAGCTTCAGGAGCAAGTTTCTGAACTTCAATATACTTATGCATGCACTCCCGAAAATAGATCCGTGCTGGCCGTGCATCAGGATCGCAATGATATCCTGCCATTCTGGAGCGCCAAATACAATGGAGGCCCATTAGCATAATGAGGTCGAATGGTGTCCCATCCTCACTCTCTACAGGCAAGTACCGAATACCATGAGCATCGAGCGGAAATTCCTTTTTTAAAGTCCGTTGCAAGATGTCCCAAAAGTATACCCCCTCCCAACAGTGCAAAAAAACGTGGTCTATTGTTTCTGGTTGTTTACAAATTAAACAATGTGATCCCCAAGGTAGAAATAACCGCTTCCTTTCCAAGAATTCTTTTACTGGTAGTGTTCCGGTATGTAATTTAAAGAAAAAAGTTTTTGCACTTGGCGGCACCTGCATCGCCTTCACACGCTTAAGTACGTCGCGTCCCTGGCCTCCATTGTATAAGGCCCTGTACATAGGTTGTGGAAGAACTACATCGCACAAATCTTTATGCAACTTCTTCCTGCTAACAGAAGATAAATATTCATACGAAAATCGAACAGACAGGAATCGAACACTCACGACAACCTCTCTAAAGTAACCAAAAATACGTCCCGAGAACCTTTCGGTTGTGACAACAAAGTCCGGCAGTGCATTTCCGAGCCTTAATTGGCACACAGTGCGCAAAAAACGGATCGCTTACATCGCGCACAAAACAAAATCTGCTTACAATCTGCCGCAGAAATAAGTGTCCCAGACTCAGGCCGCCATCCTTCACCCGCCTAAACAAATTGGTCCGGCTACAGCGTTCCCAGTCCGCAGCCCACACAAAAACGGCAAAGATCCGGTGCAGTCTCTGTACGTTCATCCTTGCACAATGCAACACTTGCATCACGTACCACAGCCTAGACATAAAAAACAGATTGCACACTGTGGCCCTTGCGAAAATTGAAAGGTGTCGCCCTTTCCACCTTTCCACCTTTTCACGCGTGGCTTGCGTCTGTGCTTTCCAGTACGAATCGCTATCGCGATAACCGTCCAGTGGAACGCCTAAGTACTTTACTGGGGTCGTCACCCAGGAAACGTTTGCAAAATTGCCGGGCTTCGTTGGCCATTCTCAGTGCCAAAGCCCCAGGGACTTTGCATCGTGGTGGAGCAGCGCAAAGGACGGGACACAAGAAACAAGAAACAAGGAAAGACGTACACAGGCGCTGACTATCAACTGAATTTTTATTGGGAAATACAGAGAATATATTTTTATTGGGAAATACGAGAATATGTAGCTGGAATCCTCGAATTTTTTCACTTTCCATGATATTCAAACACAGCGCTTCAATGTAAATGCAGAATAGAAGAGGGCTGAGGGGACAACCCTGGCGCACCGAACGCTGCAGGCTAATGGGGGCCCCCAAACATCGTTGTTTACAAATTAAACAATGTGATCCCCAAGGTAGAAATAACTGCTTCCTTTCCAAGAATTCCTTTACTGGTAGTGTTCCGGTATGTAATTTAAAGAAAAAAGTTTTTGCACTTGGCGGCACCTGCATCGCCTTCACACGCTTAAGTACGTCGCGTCCCTGGCCTCCATTGTATAAGGCCCTGTACATAGGTTGTGGAAGAACTACATCGCACAAATCTTTATGCAACTTCTTCCTGCTAACAGAAGATAAATATTCATACGAAAATCGAACAGACAGGAATCGAACACTCACGACAACCTCTCTAAAGTAACCAAAAATACGTCCCGAGAACCTTTCGGTTGTGACAACAAAGTCCGGCAGTGCATTTCCGAGCCTTAATTGGCACACAGTGCGCAAAAAACGGATCGCTTACATCGCGCACAAAACAAAATCTGCTTACAATCTGCCGCAGAAATAAGTGTCCCAGACTCAGGCCGCCATCCTTCACCCGCCTAAACAAATTGGTCCGGCTACAGCGTTCCCAGTCCGCAGCCCACACAAAAACGGCAAAGATCCGGTGCAGTCTCTGTACGTTCATCCTTGCACAATGCAACATTTGCATCACGTACCACAGCCTAGACATAAAAAACAGATTGCACACTGTGGCCCTTGCGAAAATTGAAAGGTGTCGCCCTTTCCACCTTTCCACCTTTTCACGCGTGGCTTGCGTCTGTGCTTTCCAGTACGAATCGCTATCGCGATAACCGTCCAGTGGAACGCCTAAGTACTTTACTGGGGTCGTCACCCAGGAAACGTTTGCAAAATTGCCGGGCTTCGTTGGCCATTCTCGGTGCCAAAGCCCCAGGGACTTTGCATCGTGGTGGAGCAGCGCAAAGGACGGGACACAGGAAACAAGAAACAAGGAAAGACGTACACAGGCGCTGACTATCAACTGAATTTTTATTGGGAAATACAGAGAATATATAGCGATCATGAGGGGGTGGAACATAGATAAAAGGTTGCTCGGTCACCGGAATCCAGAAGACAGTCACGTCAGTAGATACAGTATGTTGGTGAATGCGGTGGCGGTGAAAGACGATAAAGAGAAGCGGAGGGTGTATAGGGCCAAGGCGCGAAATAACGGATGATTCTCTGTATTTCGCAATAAAAATTCAGTTGATAGTCAGCGCCTGTGTACGTCTTTCCTTGTTTCTTGTTTCTTGTGTCCCGTCCTTTGCGCTGCTCCACCACGATGCAACAGCACCAACTAGCCCAGCAACTTGCTCTTCCCAGGGACTTTGACCAATTCACTTTACTACCGGTGATCTTGGTGAATTCTTTTACGCATGCCACGGCCTCGGTTATACCCTCCCGGTTCACTGTGAACGCCGCGACATCATCCGCATAAGCCAGCAGCTTAACTTCTGCTGCCTGTAGCTGGAATCCTCGAATTTTTTCACTTTCCATGATATTCAAACACAGCGCTTCAATGTAAATGCAGAATAGAAGAGGGCTGAGGGGACAACCCTGGAGCACCGAACGCTGCAGGCTAATGGGGGCCCCCAAACTCTTATTTACAATTAATCTTGTCGTGCAGCTCCGGTACGCCAAGGCCACTCCCTCACAAATAATGAACCCTAAATTCACATTTTCGAGTATGCAGAACAGGATATCGTGCGAAACACAATCGAATGCCTTCTCAAGATCTAGCTGAAGGATGGCTACACAGCTATTTGTGTAATCACAACATTCCAGCACACACCTCGCTTTATGAATATTGGAAACAATAGACCGACGACGCCACAGAACAGCGCGGAGTGATACACCTCTATTTTTTGGAGGGGACTACTTCCGTAGCCTTCACAGCGTTGCACATGTACCTCGTCGCCATTGGCGGTCAGCTGATGACGGGCGTTGATAGCGTTCCCTCGCGGTACAAAGAAAAATTTAATAATGCATAAATCACTCCAAAGCGCTTTAAATCCAAGTCTTGCACACTATAAAAAGCTTATAAAGGTGTATTAAGTGCATTATAAAATTCAACAAACCTCGTTTGTCTAATTGCACACGCAGTGCACTTGGTGGAGCGACACACAAATGAAAAGTGCACCGGCGGTTGGCTCACGTGACCCGTTCTTTGTACACCGCCCAAGAAGCCGATGCGGTGGCGCCGATGTGATGATAAAGCACGGAATATATCCAGATAAACCAATGAAGTTTGAGGCGTGGTGAGGGTGGGATTTTGTCCTGCTACCATTAGTTCACTCATCTGAGGGCGTCGCCAGAGCTCGGGAAGATTCCGAGTTTCAGCAAACTCGGGCCATCCAGCATAGCGCTCCAAGCTGCAAATGGTGCAAATTATGTCCATATAAGTAGTCACTCTTGACACTCCCTTATTACGTTCTTTTCCACTTCCTCTTTAAATGTGTGCAGCAGATGGCCAGAAAATTGTTCCTTTAGTTGACTAGTCGAGCACTGTAAGGTATCGGTAGCGTTCGCGGGGGTCATCGGAACGCGGCTGGGGGCGCTCAAAGCGGAGCGTCTCCTTTCTCGGAACGCGGCCGCTTGCGAACGCGCCGGGAAATTCGGGTGTCCCCCGCCCCGCGGTACCGATTCGCGCACGTGCTGGCACGAATGTGTATTTGTGTTTGTTTTTATTTTGTGGTGGAGAGGGTTCTTCACCTTACGGGAGCTGGAGGGCTGGTCAGGCTCTCCCCAAACCAATCATGTGAACATTGTAACATGATTGGAAGCCACGAAATGTGGGCCGGGCCTTTAGGGCTTTAAAACCGGGCCCCGGAGCTGGAAGCGGGGTCTGCGCTAAGGTGAGATGCAACGCATCTTCGGCAACGCCGAGTAGGGGCCTCCCCTAGTATTAGCCAGATCCACCTTTTTGTTGTTTGGTTTGTCCTTTTTGCCGTTTAATTTGTCTCGAGTGCCTAAACTTCTGTACGCTGTAAATATCTGTACATAAACCTCAGTTATTGCCTTTTTTTATCCCTGCGTGTCAACACATCTTGAGACCGTCTCTGACGGGCACCCCTGGTGCGAAGAGTTTCAGTCTTCCAGTTGGAACAAACCGTCTCTGGCGGGGCACCGCTGGTGCAATAAGGAAGACGAAAGAACCTGTGGAAATTTACTGGCGCAGTCGACAGGATCCTGCGGCCATCGGAAGACGGCGCAGGAAGAGGACTGACGGCAGGGATAAAGGCGACGGTCAGGCAACAGCAGCGTTCGAAAAAGGACCTGCGGAGAGACAACGGCAAGGGCCACGGCAGCGGACCAGTGACGCGGGACTGCATACGGTCCAGAAAAGCAGCGCGTCGATAACTTGACGGTCACCGGCGGCGGACCAGCGGCGTGCGACAGCTCATCGCAGCGTCCGGGGAAAGTGGCGGTGGACTCCGACGCCAAGGAGCGGGCAATGCGGATCGACGCATCGAAACCGTGAGTTTCCTTGGTCGCATTGTTCACGTCCCTGTGTTCGAGCCGGTAGGACAGTTGAGGAGTACAGACGGCGGTATGGAGGGCTATCCATGCCGGCCCTCACTCGATGTGAGGTACCAGGTTGAGTTAGCGAAGGCCCGCTTAGCGGACCTTCAGGCTCAACTCGCGAAAGTGAATGGCGGAAAGGCGGTGCTTCGCGAGGAAGAACCTCAGGATGTAAAGTATGTCTTGAAGGTTATAGAAGCAAGACGCCAGCAGGTAGAGCTCGAGATCTCTAAGATCAAGGAGAGCAGAAGAGCCAGTCAATCAGCCACGGAGAACTGCTCCGAGTCCCGAGAGATGAGGCCGCCTAAACTGGAAGACAAAGACTTATCCTGCTCAAGCACAGGTGGAGGAAAGAGCAGTCAGGTCGCTATAGGTAATCAGCCGATATGCGCGGACGCCTCTTTGTTGGGAAATGCCGCAGAGAGCGAAAACGAGATTTCTGAAGGAATCACAGCTTCACCACTGCGGGCGGCTAGCAAAGAAAAAGAGCAGCCCAATTCTGATGGTCTAGGACCAGTCGAGACCAAATTGTCCGAAACCAAGCAGGAGAGTGATCTAATTCCTGCAGGCTCTATGACTAAGATTGTGACCTCCGACACGGAGCTAGTAACCGGTGAAAATCTGGCGTTGCTGCAAACACACACTGTGTCGGCCATAGGGCATGAAGTGCCCCGTAGCGTTCCTGGTGACAACAGCTCTACATCCGAGGCAGAGAGCGGAGGTGGGCCCGCTGGGCCGACCGGGCAGAGCGCCGCGCAGTTATCGAACGCACCCGGTGTGTGTCCGGCCAGGTCATTTGAGGACCCGGAAATGAGTGGCGACTTGCCGCAAGGCAAGCTCGGGTCAAGTGGCTGCGAAAGAGCGCAGGTAGCCTCAGAGTTAGACAATGCCACGAAACCGGCAAATGCCTGTCAAGCAGGGAACGGCAACGTCAGTGTTTGCCCGAGCAGGAACGTAGCAAACGGCTCTAAGCGAGGCGAAGTGCCAGGTGACAGGCGCATAGCTTTCAAATTGAAAGTCGCTGCGTGGAGAAGTACGTTCCGTGCTGCAGTATGCCAGATCAAGAGTAGCAAAACCGGGTCAGTGGTACGGTTAGACAGGGCAGGGGCTATGCTCCTTATGCAGCGCGCGGCTCGTACCGGCGCGCCAGAGAGAGCGGGCCCTCAGGTGCGTCGTGGGGTCAAAGATTTGGACTTATCGAGGATCAGGACGTTGTTTTCGATCCGGGAGGGCAGCAATTTTTGAATTCTTGCCCTGCTGTGGCACCAGCCTAATGAGCCGAGTGGCAGTTAGGCGTTGTGTTGAGACGCGTAGTGGCTTGAACGCACACAAGGACGCTCGGTGCGACTAAGGAGGCTCACGTGGCCACTTACGGACGTCGTGCGAGTGCTACTGAACGCTCTAGTTGCGAGTGTCGGTGTGTGTGTCGAGCAGGACGCGGGTGTGCATGCTGGTGAACTGGGTGCAACGCACCAACTTGGACGCTGTGTTACGGCGCACGGCAGGCATGCCACTGTGTGTATTTAAGTGTGCATTTTGCGTGATGTTGTGTTGGTGCCCGTGTGCATTTTGTTGTTTTTGGTTTTGTTGGTGCAACTGGTCGCAGCGCTACAGCTTGGACTTCGGTGAATGCGCTGGTTTTACAGGTGTGAAACGCGCATTTGAATGTGTACGTTTTGTTTATGTTATGTCACCCGAAGGGTAGTTTCGTGTCAGACACCGATCCCTTTTGTTTGTAATTCTAAAAGTGCCATTTGAGCCCTTTGTAGAATCTTGGGAAGGGCGTGTAAGGTATCGGTAGCGTTCGCGGGAGTCATCGGAACGCGGCTGGGGGCGCTCAAAGCGGAGCGTCTCCTTTCTCGGAACGCGGCCGCTTGCGAACGCGCCGGGAAATTCGGGTGTCCCCCCGCCCCGCGGTACCGATTCGCGCACGTGCTGGCACGAATGTGTATTTCTGTTTGTTTTTATTTTGTGGTGGAGAGGGTTCTTCACCTTACGGGAGCTGGAGGGCTGGTCAGGCTCTCCCCAAACCAATCATGTGAACATTGTAACATGATTGGAAGCCACGAAATGTGGGCCGGGCCTTTAGGGCTTTAAAACCGGGCCCCGGAGCTGGAAGCGGGGTCTGCGCTAAGGTGAGATGCAACGCATCTTCGGCAACGCCGAGTAGGGGCCTCCCCTAGTATTAGCCAGATCCACCTTTTTGTTGTTTGGTTTGTCCTTTTTGCCGTTTAATTTGTCTCGAGTGCCTAAACTTCTGTACGCTGTAAATATCTGTACATAAACCTCAGTTATTGCCTTTTTTTATCCCTGCGTGTCAACACATCTTGAGACCGTCTCTGACGGGCACCCCTGGTGCGAAGAGTTTCAGTCTTCCAGTTGGAACAAACCGTCTCTGGCGGGGCACCGCTGGTGCAATAAGGAAGACGAAAGAACCTGTGGAACTTTACTAGCACTTTCAAAGCTGTTTCTCCTTTTTTCCAGGGCAGGAAATACGCATCTACGGCCAAGAAATCATTTGCGTTGCCTCAGAGCGGTAAGATGGAATTTAATAATTTAGTTTTAGAAAAACAACGGCACTTTATTCTGGAATTTGTTTTAGTTCAGTTGAGGAATTCACGTGTTAGACGTCATTTTCCATCAGGATTTTTCCTGCATACTAGCATATAATCAGTAGGTAAACTCAAGTAGTATACATAAAGAGGGAGGATTGATGGAAATAATCAGAAAGCAATTTGAAAACAATTCTCGTCGTTACTTCCAAGGACTGTTTCCAAATAATCAGTACAATTGGTATCATTTCAAATCTCTGGTAACGCTAAAGAAAGAGGAGGAAATAAGTAGCACTCCTGCGCCTTTCATCCTTGCACATTTGATTTTGCTGAATATCTAGACCTTTCGTTAGCAGACCGTAGTTTAAGAGATTCTGTGCGCTCGAGAAGGTGCATGAATTAAGGCATGAGAAATGCGTGATCTTTGCGCGGCGTTTACAAAAGTTTGTTTGTTCAAAAATATAGAATTCGTGTTTAACAGATAAGGCGGTACATGCGCTGAAGAGCTCTAGCGAGCTGTATAAGTGAACAGCTGCCGCAAATAGTACACCACAAGCAACGATGAGGTCCAGCGGCTTCCATGGCAGCAGTACCAACTTGGCTCTATTGGCGCATGGCGACAAAAGACTCGCACCACTCTCTACACACTTCTTTATTCCTACAGATCAATGGTACTCAAATAACTTTTCCCATGGCCCAGTATTCCAGTAGGGATAAGTGACAATAAAATGAAACCCATTTTCAAACATAAAAAAATGCTTTTTGTTTGGAACGGCTGCATTTAGAGAGCTTGGCTTGATCGGTGATAGAGATCCTAATAATTGTAATTACGTAGATGTCTAACTAAAAAAGAACAATATTTTCAAGCCTTCATTGACAGCTAAAAGGGACAAAAATTTGACTTCAGAATTTTGGGATGTACTTTACAGAAATACGCAGAAATCTTCGTGATAAAATTATTCCACCTCTCGCATTGAGTAATAAACCCCCCAATAGAAGCAATGGGGAATCTTTTTGACGGTATCAAGAACTTCGTTATTTGAGTTCCTTGAAAAATGGTTTTGGCTGGAATTGACGGGTGTGTTTATATGTAAACAGATACTGCGATCCCATATTCTCTGAGTTTTGTAGGGTGGTAAAAAAATATTTCAAGAGTACTATACAATGTAAAAGCACAGGTAAACAGGGGCAGGTTGAAGCGAAACAAGGAACAAAATAAAAACGTTCACATGAAAAAAAAATTGGTGGAGATGAAAAGGACATGTGCAAGCTATGAATAGAAAGCTATAATTATACTACGGTCCTTCCAGCAAGTGGCTGTTCTTGAAAAAAATAACATACTTTAAGCGGGTGGAAGCAGATTTAATGAAACTTGCCTTTGCCTAGTAGCATGTACACTTGAGAAGGATAATATTTCAGAGAAGTTCATTTCCTGGCGCGCATTTTTAAAATGAACTTAAGTCAGCAAAAGAAGCGAAAACTGCACAACGTTGGTATATTCGAAAGGGTATCTGGCAAGAAGTCTTAGCCGATATGGTACCGCTGGCAAAGAAAAGGCTTTGACTTACACTGATGTAGTTTAAAATCTTTTACGATCAAGAATAAGCTGAACTCGAACACTCTGTCTGTCAAGAAAAGGCTAAACCATTCCACATTCGGTAGCGTGAAATAACGTAGGCAAATTGCCGAGTTATTAGGTTTAATATGTAATTTACGCTTGTTTAGATTTCCCCAAGACGCAAAAGGAACAACCAGGCGCCCTTAGTCTTACACGTTTCGAAAGCAGCATAGGTATTCCCTGTCCGGCGTCTTCATCCTCTTCGCTACAAGTGGATAGGAAGAGTGTGAAGGGGGCGAGAGAAAGAGAGGTGGCGGGGGAGAGTAGGACGGCTAGCAGGGGGCAGGTATGGCGGGTAGATGTGTGGCCACCCGCTATGTGCGAAGTTGGCGTTAGATGTGTTTTGCTGCAACGATCGCTTCTATGCTATTGCATTAAACGCGCGATCTTTGGTCCGTCCCAGAACAACCAGTGGCATCATTGCTAAGCTGGTCATTTTGAATTTACACCTTAGTGTAATTTTCTCCTACAGTGCGTTAACACTGGAGGTTCCACTCAGCTGCTTGGCCATTGTCGGTGAGATCCCTCTGTTTGCCCAGTGGTTTATGGGGTACCAACTCTAAGTGGCCCAACTGCCAGTTAGGTGGCTCCTTTAAGTGGCAGGTGTGACATCTAATGGTGACTTCCAAACGCAGAGTTGGAGCTCTTCGGGAGCAAGTTCTCTGCTCTTTTCGGAGCAACTGTATTCCAAACGCAGATCTGAGCCACGGATGGCGTCTTCCAATCGTAGATAGGGAGCGGTTGCCGAGCTGAGATCGCTCCGTGGAGCAGTCGGGACTGCTCCGCTGAAATCGGTGGAGTCAAGCGGAAGTTCGCGTTACGTTCTTTGTCAGCGGCGCTAGCGGTGCCCTTCATTTGCGGCGGCTTGTCGCCTGCCCCGCGCCGGCTCCGCGCTCCGTAGCAGACGACCAGCATCTCCCGCCGGTATGGACTCAAAAGCGAATCGCGCACTGGCGCTCGCTCTGCTTGACGACACGAGGCGGAGAGCAGTAGCAGTAGCAGCTGGAGTAATCTTCACCTCTTGTAGCTACGCTCAAAAAGCAGACGACGCGCACGCGAAAAGCGAAAAGAATGACGGGTACTTCCTCAAGCAGTATGCGAGCGCCACCTACATGCTCCGGCCAGAGCAAGTGTACTCCAATCGCAATTTCCGGTCGTGCGCTCTCCGCCGGATTCAGGCGCTCTGTCACAGAGCGTGCAGACCGCTCCGGGCCTGCGATTGGAATACACCATAAGTCAAGTGGCCTCGTGACATGATTTTGGCGCTATGATTGATGGCGGCAAGCGCGTTGTATGCTAAAGACTCAACCATGAAGTGTGAAACTCCTTTTTGTGTGATCGTCTTGAAGACAGTTTTATCAATAACATGAAGGTTATAAACTAGCAATGAAGTTCGGGAGAAAAGCAAAATGTCGCGGGATGGATGCTTTTTGATTTATAAGTTATTTTCAAGAAACGGAACTGAAATATCACCCGTGAAGATTACGGTGTTAAGACAGCATGCAGCATAAAGACCATCTGGTTGACAGAATTAAGTATCTTTTCTTTTCAGTGTCAATCGTAACGCATTTGCATCTTTTTCACATGAAATCCTTAGTGCCACATAGCACTTTTTCTCCTCTTATCGGATTCGGATACGTATATTTTAGTCCCACATCTGCGATACATTTGCCGACTATAGCGTGGCAGGTAAGTTGAAATTCTTACTTTTGAAAGAAACAAAATATAAAACTTACCATTTACTGCTTACGTTTACCTAATAATAGATTTCATTTCTAGGGCTGGCCCGGTCAAATGAGAAATCATCTGCGAAGTTTCAAAGTCGCAAGATGAAATTTTCTACGCTGTATTTTTTAAAGTATTTGCACGTGCTCAGAAACTTTTTTAACATATGTAGAACTTAGGCGGTAGTAGTAGGGGTTTTAAGAGGAATATTTTTGGTGTAGGATCGGCTTGTTATTGCGTGGAATAACAATGCTATAGAATTTCCACTTGCGTTAGAAACATTCGAAAAACATCTTAGAAATTCTCTTCGACGTTCCATTCTGAAAAAGTTACAATGTGGTCACCTTACCCGAAATTTAAGCTCACTCGATACCCAATAAAAATAAAAGTTGAAACATTCCTCCAATTAGCAGACAGCGTCGCTGCATCGTCACTTTTTTCAGCATTTGAATAATGGCATGAAAAATGTTAGTTTCGTATGGTCTAATGAAAAAGAGGAATGACCCCATTCGCACATGAAATATTCTTCAAATATAAAGAAGAGCAACAACAAACTTTTTTCAATAGAATTGCTTTTGTGATCATTGTTTCACAGAAGATGCAGTGAAAGTGCTCATAGCATGTTCACTCTGAAAAGAGCTGATGAGAATGTTGTCGGCCTCACAACGGTGAGGGCTGTCCGCTAGCAAATCAGCCATGTGAGTTTTTGGATATAATGAGATGCCTGCGAAGCTTTAATACTCAGAAAGCATAAAAGCATGGACTGCGAAGAAAACCTGCGAGAACTATTTCAACACCGCGAATAAGCTTAGGAGATTCTACGATATTTTCATATGCCTGACAAAAGTGTAACAAACAAGCACTGAAACAGTTAAAGCAAGCTTCTGTCGACCAGACACTGTTACTCTGCTTTGTAGAATATAGTAAAAGCCATCGCGTATTCGTTTTTACGGTAATGAGAATTTAACGGAAGTATACGGGAATGATATTGTGAGTTGCTCCAGATGTTCCAGCACGAGTAAGCGCCAAAGGAATCGCCAACTTGTGATGGCATGTTTTAAAGCATCGGTAATATAAATACAGCATATAAAATAAGTAACAATTCTCCTCCGCCTGTTTGTATTTCAGTGACGTTGCAATGAATAATAAAGGAGCTCCGATTAACAATAAAGACATTTATTAGTAGATTTCTTTCTCACTTTCTCGCTGAAACATTTTGATTTTTGAATAACAATAGAGTGTCAAGTATTGTCTTTTGACTGTAACAATACTTTTTTTTCTGCGACATTCCCAGTGCAATCCATGCGCTATCCAACACAAGTGCCCACCTGGATGTCAGTGCTTCCCCGAGATCAGTAAGCCCAGCCTGGGAATGTGCCTCGATGCCATCCTCCCGCTACCTCCTGCGTTCACTAGAGCACCTACACAAACCAGGAGGCAGGATGACAAGTGCAAGTTCGTAATATAGTCTATTGCTGCTGAATAAAATAATTTGCAAGGAATTTCCTAGCCATGGCTCATTTTTCTAACTGTTTTGGGAAACACCAGAACCCACGCGCATTAAATCGAAGCACAATAAGCAGCAGGCACATCAAGTCAACCACCATAATCAGCCCGGTCGCGCCTCCTGCAGATCAATGTCCCCACCACTGATCTGCACTGAGGATGTTTTGAGGCAATGGTAAGCAACCTATATCAGGGAGTAGACGCCTACCTATTTCACGCTTGGACTAGTGCAACTCAGAACGCATGTGAAGGTATTGACTTGTTTTTCACGCATTAGTGATTTATGTGGTATAGTGCAATCCTTATCATTTCTATAATGACTTCTTGCACGAACGAAGGAATGAATGTGTAAATGACTCCTTGAAACAAACATTGGTCCAGAACTCTGCGACAAAATTTGCTTTATTAGCTATAAGTGTGCGTGGATTTTTTTTGCTAGCAATTTATGCTCCTGGCTTGTAAAACTCTGAAAGATTGAAAATTATTTGCCTTCTGGATATTTTTCGATCGCTTCGCGGTAATAATCAATGGCCTTGGAAATACCAGATAGTAATACTTTATTTATACTTGACAGAGCGAACTGCGATTTTAAAAACATCTTGCAAGCTCTGATTCTTACAGCGGAAAAAAAATCCTTAACCGAAAATACTGCTTCTCTTCGTGGGGTAAATTGTTCTTTAAGTACCTAATAAAGAGAATAAAAGGAATGTTTTTGAATTTTTTTATCTGCCGTTTTGTTATGCATGTGGCGAACACAGTGGAAGGCTGGATGTGAAGTCTGGACACGCATATTCTGTTGCGTCCCTCAAGAAAATTGTCATTGAAAATTCCATGACTACAGCGCAACAAATGGAACAAGAAGCCGGACTCAGGAAGGGATACAACACAGCGTTGACTTATATCTTAAATCTTTATTAGCTGCCAGCCGGAATAGTACCTAACTGGCGGCCAAAATGAAAAGTACTGGACACAAGTCATGCAGCGGAAACACCAAATTCTAAAATAAAGACTGAAATAAAGCACATGCGTGTCAAAATTCGCATTCGAGGTAGCGTTTTTCTTTTTCTGACTGCGATGCAGATGGTGCGCTTATACATTTTTCTGGGAGCCTTGCTATTTTGTGTAATTCTATAAATTTTCGTGTCAGCTAATCGCGGTTCCTACCTATCACAACGCACTCTTTGTACAATGCGAATGCGAATGCCGACACGTGGGTGCTTTATTTTGAATTTTTTCATCTTTGAATTTATGTGTTTCCGCTGCATGACTTACGTCTATTACTTTCTATTTTTGGCCACCAGTTAGGTACTTATTCCGGCTGGCAGCTAATAAAAATTTCAGTTATGAGTCACCGCTCTGCTGTGTCCCTGCCTGTGTCCTTCTTTCGTCCCGTTCGTTGGGCTGCGGTCATGGAATATCGGAACCAACTCGCCCAGCAACTTACCTTGTCAGATTGCAAATCGCACTCCACAGATATCTAGCATAGCAAGGTTACAAGTTTTCTGCACGACTAGCTGTTAAAATTTTCAATAGCTACGCCACGTTAAATTGGTGTTATGTCTTTTGATAAGGGCATCACGTCATATACAGAGAACGGTGACCGAAATGACTCCAGGGAAAATCACAATAGTGGATTTCAGTTAACTGACGTCATTACAATTTTTGAACATTTCTTAAAAGGAAGAGAGGGGAAGAGAAATATTTGAATGGAGAGGCAGGGACTATAAAAGTTCAAAGAACAAGGGCGATAGTTTGATGGTTCGGCAAAAAAAAAATATCAAGATATACTGCAAATGTTTGATATAATGGGCCGACATCTACCGACCAGCAATAAACTAGCCCTCATATAGTAAGTAATACTGTCCCCCGGTAGGTGTCCGAAATTAAGACTGCTTCTAAACATCGTGAACGAGTCCAGTTCTGTTTCAGCAAAGACAATTAGCCTCGTAAATCTGTGTACACCGCGCGACAGTTACGAATGCTTGCACATCACTTTGACGTTCTATGGCTACCGGAAAGGGCGGTAGCGAGCGCAAGAAGCATTTTAAAGGAGAAGTTGTGCAGCAAAGAGAAAAACTCGTGCAGAATAAACAGCGTGTTTGCGCATATTCTATCGGAACTATCTGGTTCGTACAAAAAAAAAGTTGAAGAATACCCATCGAGTTAAGTGTTGCGTGGGCTTAGTAAATGCATGGTCCAAATCCCAACTCCCAGTACCTCAGCATGCGGAAATAATGCAGTGAGAACTATTAACTAACTTTTAAACTCTTCTCTTCAGGCGCTAAAATTTAATAGAAATCTTCGACATTGCTTTGCCATTTGGGTGTTTAAGAGAATACACATTTTATGCGAGAGTTTTGAAGGTTTTTAGAGAAACTCGCACTACGGAGGAAAACTGCTTTGGCTGAGCAGTTCTCCAGTGTTCAGTCTAAACAAACCATATCCTTTACGGCAGAACCGATGTCACCCCATGCGCCAGAATCCTGTGAGGAATTATGAAGCCCGAACGTATGCCACTCATAATAAACCACATGTTTATTATTAATTATGAATTATTATAGGTTATGAGTTATTGTGAGGTTAATAGTTTGAGTGTATTATGGGAACTCATAATAAACCACAGGTTTATTATGAGTTATGCGACCGTTTCTAAAAAACGTCTAAAGCGTCCTTCATACTGCCACGTATCATTGTAGTGTTTGTTCGTTTGTGCTAAAGGCTGCAGGAAAGGGCTTTGTTATCATTTTTGTTCTTGACGCGAGAAACGACCAGTCTAATCTCGATTGATCGCAGCCATGAAAGGCTGCATCTAGGTTTTTCCAGATTACTGTACATGATCTTGTCCTCCTATCTGGAAGTTTCCTTGCCGGCTTTAAATTGAGCGATGCCGCGAGCAGCGGACATTCGTAGATCGAAGATCGACGAACACGCTTGTTGCTTACGCCGCCACCGAGTGATTCAGTTCTTTTGCGGGCGCAAGTCAGCCCAAATAAAGAGCTTCGTTTGCAATTATTTCTGGTGTCTTCCTGACCGCTGGACTGCCGTCACTACAACGTGACATTTGGTGGAGGTGCGGGGTAGCCTTCCAGGTACCGGACAACTCCTGCAAGTTGTGACGCCCGCCCTTTGAGTTATTCGCCGGAAGACCTGACTCCAGTCTACCACGCAGCCTCTCCAGCCCCCAGCCATGACTTACGCCGCAGCTGTGCGCCGTCCTGCCCATCGACGACGGGACCCAAGCTCCTATGCGCTGGAGCGCCGCCCTCTCGCCCCAACTCGCCCGTCCTACGAGCGTCGTACACGGCCGAGGAAATGCGTCGAGTGGAGAACACCCGACGAGCGCCGCCCACAATGCTTCCACTGCGGAGAAGCTGGTCACATTCTCCGGTACTGCCCATACAGGAGAATGGGCATCCGAGGGTTCCCTTACGACGCCCCACGACCCCGACCAGGCCAGCGACCAGCCGAAATCGACGATTTTTTTGCGTCAGGAAGGATACTCATCGCCGAGCTGCCTATCGCGTTCTCCGTCGCCATCGTCACCGCGCTAAGTATCTCCTAGCCGAGGGTACGCAGTGCGTGGACGCTTCCCCAGCCCCCGAAGGTTAAACTGAATAAAGCAGCCTCTGGAGGTGAGGTTGCTTCTGAGCGCAAGAACTAAGATCCTCCCTATCGAAAAATCTCATATATATGTGTCATATGTGTCTGGTTCATACGAGATTATGGAATATGTGTCATACGTGTGATATGTGTCATATGTGTGATATGTGTCATATGTGTGATATGTGTCATATGTGTCTGGTTTACAATTATTGGGAAAGGAAAGGAAAGGAAAGGGAAGGGCTGGGGTGGAATTATAAGGCAATTAACAATAAAAAAAGCTTCCATTGAAGTTAGTGAACTAAAAGTAAAAAAAAAATTTCGGACGGGGAAAAAAGCCACGGCTGGGTCTGGATTCGAACCACTGACCTTGAGATCTACAGCTCACTACACCAACCACTACACCACGGCTGACACGGAAAACTGTCGCGTTATATTAGGATGACAAGACTTACGCTATGCTTCCCACTACTTTAGAATTCGACGGTTAGGTGCGAGGTCAAATGTATATTTGTAAGGTTTAAGGAGCTGAACTACAGCCGATTGCACTTCCGCTGATATTGTGAATCTTGATGAGCTCTGTGATAAGCACTGAAAGATCTGATATTTGTATGTCTTTTAATTTTCACAGCGCCTGCACCATTCATCGTAGTACTCTCATTGCGCACCTATGGTTTACTACAGTCGGAGCTCTTGCATGAAAATATCTGGCGTTATTCGCTCAACAGCTCAACTAAGCCCAGAAGGCAATATTTGCCTTCTAGCTGAACGTCTGTCCAAGCACATTGGAAACGCCTAACGTCATACTGTTTGGATAGGCGCTGTTTACAACAAGAGGGCACAAGCAGAGAATCAGGGGGAAAAATATTTGAAACAGGCCAGGAGTTTTTTTATACGTTGGTTGGGCACTTGTTAATCGCTTGTTCATCCCTTCTTTTCCCCGTGTTTCAAACAACAAGGCCCACTCTATAAGAGGCACTCATCAGCGGCTATCGGTTTCGCACGAGATTGATGTAAGCTGATACGACGCATATCGGAGCTCTTGTGTACGCACGAGTGTCGCGTGTCAGTTGAGGTATGCCACATATGTAATAAGTGCATACAAGTCACATTTCCGTAGCGCGTGAACTACTATATATGCAGCACATGTGTTCATCTGTGACATTTGTGACGCGTATGAGCTCGTACGTGACACATATGAACTCGTATGAAGCATATGTGCTGATACGAGGCGCATTTGTCGACACATATGGCTCATATGATGTCCATATGAGTCCATACGAGGCACATATGTGGCACATATGAACTCGTATGAAGCCTATATGTGTTCATATGAGGCACATATACTGACACATATAACTCATATGGGCTGCATACGAGTTCATATGAGGCACATATACTGACACATATAACTCGTATGGGCTGCATACGAGTTCATACGAGACACATATACTGACACATAACTCATATGGGCTGCATACGAGTTCATACGAGACACATATCTGACACATATAGCTCGTATGTAACACATATGGAATCATACGAGACACATATGAATTCATATGAGATTTTTCGATAGGGCTCCATCGACGAAAACAGAAGACCATGCCCCCTACGACGACGACGAACCCTACGACACCGACGACCCCTACGACAACGACGACCCCTACGACAACGACGACCCCTACGAAGACGACGACCCCTACGAAGACAACGACCCCTACGAAGACGACGACACCTACGACGACGACGATCCCTACGACGACGACGACTACTACGACGACAAATACGACGACAAAAACTACGACAACACCGACGACGACATGGCCAGACTTGAAGCTTTTACCGCTGCCCTTACACCTTATTAGGAACGCTAAAGGACTCTAAGTTCTCGAAGCATTCTCCGTGTTTAATTTCATTTTAAAGCATCGAGACCATGCTTCTTTGGAAGGGGGGTAATGCCACGTATCATTGTAGTGTTTGTTCGTTCACGCTCAAGGCTGCAGGAAAGGGCTGTTATCATTTTTGCTCGTGACGCGAGAAGCGACCAGTCTAATCTCGATTGATCGTAGCCATGAAAGGCTACATCTAGGTTTCTCCAGATTACTGTAGATGATCTTGTCCTGCTATCTGGAAGTTTCCTTGCCGGCTTTAAATTGAGCGATGCCGCGAGCAGCGGACATTCGTAGATCGACGATTGACGAACACGCTTGTTGCTTACGCCGCCACCGAGTGATTCAGTTCTTTTGCGGGCGCAAGTCAGCCCAAATAAAGAGCTTCGTTTGCAAGTATTTCTGGTGTCTTCCTGAGCGCAGGACTGCCGACACTACAACGTGACAATACTTAGTCGGAGAGACTATATAGTGAACTTGGGACAAATAAATTGAAGCTGCAGCTTGCATTGCCATTTCAAAACTCTTTTTCGGAAGAATTTTTTTCTGACACGTTTCAACAGTCTGAAAATGTCTCGTGCCTTTTTTAAACGCAGCAACTCTATAAAGACTTCTAGGGGCTTACGGCGGCAACGAGAAGTGTGTAGTTGCTAGAGCAAATCCCGGTTTTGAGGCGGTGGCTGATGTCACTTATAGCTCATTCGGAACAACTTTACAAGATAATAGAGATGTGCCGACACGACGCTTGTTCCACAGCATTTAAACTAGCTTTTCCATTTAAAGGAGCTGCATTTCAACGAGTCCTACCAACTAAGCCGATGGAACACTCAGTTCTGTCCGCTCGGAAAACTTTTTCTGAGTGTTTTACATCAAAATATCAATTTCCCCTTGGTCAATATTAAGTTGAATAAAGATTTTCTCGTGCAAGAAAGAGAGCGTTAGAATACTATTCCTGCTAAAACGTTACGTAGTTTCTGATTAGCATATGGACACGCTGCAGGGAAAACATATTTTCGACAAGGATTGTGCAAATTTGCTGTTCCCTGCTTCCTTTTTAGAGCGCAACCTAAAGCCGTATATGCAGGAGCTATTCTGAAAATTTCTCCTACACGCGAAAAGCTTTAATAGAGAGGCCACTAACACCGTGTCCGGAACCGACGCAGCAGCTGTGGCAAGCGAAATGAAGTTTTGAGAATATAATTGCCCTCCAGTGTTCTGGTTGCTCTACGTGTGCTCGCTGTCATATGTGAATGCTTGTCGTGTTGATGAAAAAAAAGACAGCATCGTCAACAGCGTAGCTATGTCCACTGCCCGGACCTCTGCCCGTTGATTTCCAGTTCACCGTCGGCTGTTCCAACTGCAGGCGTAAAACTGCCGCGAAATACTCCGCGACGTATCTATCTCATCTTAATATAATTACCTGCGTTGCAACCCTTGCTTTAAAAAGAAAAAGAATCTATTTATCATCACCAATTTAGAAGCCTAAAAGGACAAAAGCAGGTGATTTGGTGTCACAAATGCCACTCCTTTACTGTGCTGATACATGCCTTTGCAAAATAACCTCAAAAAGGCTAACGCATATCTAGTATGTAGAATTCATCGGGTTTACTGACCACTGGGCGAATCAAAATTGAGCAGTAGTCTTTTCAGAGCCCGGAATGTGCAGTTCTGTACGAGTCCGCTGAACTCTGTACTGCGCAGTATCCAGTCAGACTTTGGGCGGGGATGAAACGGATTTTGTCTGGCTTTGTCAGGTCGAGGCTCATAAGGTAAGTTCTGTCTTCTACGAAAATTCAGGGTCTAAATTGCAATGAATGACCATATTAACAGGAAATCATTGCGAGCGCATGTTACATGGCATTTCATTTGGGTGTATAGGCAGTGTTAAGAACATTTTGAATGTACAGACCACAACTCGACATTCTTGTGTACCGAGCTGCACTGAATTGAGATGTGACATCACGATGGCTGAAACATCAACTTTATATTATGGTGTATAGGTATGCCCTTCCTCCAACCATCGCAATGGGTTCTAACAATGGTTGGTGTGTGGTGTACGAAGAAAACCATAAAGGATTGTGGTGGGAGGTGCAGGAAAGTCTCGGGTACTGCTGTAAATAAGGACTGCAGAATTCTCGTCCAAAAGTGCTACTGGAAGTTCTGATCCCTTGATCTAATAAGTACAAGGGGCGGGGGACATTGAGACAGAAATGTCGTTTCCTGAGTGTTTTCGGCGGTATCCGAATAATATCTAAATGAGGCATCTCACGTGAGGCACTTTGCAAAGCCTTTTTGCAAGTATCGTGTCTTCTAAAAGGTACTGTGCGGCGCAGTGCAGAATATATCACTTTTAGCGACAACTAGCCATTCTCTAGGGGTCTTCTTTCTTGGTCTTCACCTAAGATTATACTTAATAAGAAATGAAGAATATTGCCGCAACCCATTACTGGTGCCGCCTAGTAGTCGCGCTCAGGAGGCTGGCACGCGCTCTTCTTCGCCCGAGAGCTCGCTCTCGAGTCGGTTTTGCCGGCCGCTGGTGCTGGGACGTTGTGGCAAATATAAACCTGCCTACCTGCTTCTGTGACATTTTGGTGGAGCTTGCTGGGTACATCCCATGTCCGAAGCGCTTTTGGGTGCCTCCGAAGCCCCGCTACACACCGTGGACACACCTGTGCACAAGGCCAGCCGCCGCTTGAGAGGCTTAGCCCCCGAGTGTGGTCCCCTGCTTTCCTTACCGCGAACCATGACGCCTACAGAGCCAAGCCAGCCCATTCACCTTCCAGTGAGTGCCCAGCCGCTGTTCTTCCATGCTCCGCGTATGCCCACGCCGTTCCATTGCTACAAATTTGAGGATGTTGAGGACTGGTTGACCAACTACGACCGGGTCGCTGCGTTTAATGCGTGGGACGAGGAGCGAAAGTTGCAGAACATTTATTTTTCACTTGAAGACGCCGCCAAGATGTGGTTCGAAAACCACGAGACTACCATCACCACCTGGCAAGATTGCCGGCAAAAGCTGCTCAGCACATTCGGCAACGACGCAAGAAAAGAGATGGCTGAACTGGCTCTACAGTCCCGAGCGCAGCGGCCCAATGAGAGCGTCCCCATGTTCGTAGAAGAAATGACTCGGCTTTTCAACCGCGCGGATCCGTCCATGTAGGAGGCAAAGAAGGTGCGCCATCTTATGCGTGGCGTTAAAGAACAGATCTTCGTCGGCCTTGTACGTGACCCTCCATGTACTGTGGGTGATTTTAAGAAGAAGGCGACAAGTATGGAGCGTGCCCTACAACAGCGATTCGTACAATTTGATCGTTCTGCGAACATCACTGCTGTAGACTTCCGCTTGCCGATGAACGGCAACAAGAGTGGCGCCTCTCGCGAGCTTGTCCGAAGCATCGTACGTGAAGAACTGCAAAAGCTGCCCTGTCTCGAGCAACACCCGCGTGTTGGAGGCATCTCGGATGTTACACGTGAAGAGCTCCGGCAAGCAGTGCCATCAATGCCATGCGCGCGGCCGGCCTTTGACTAAAACCGGAAAAATGCCACTTTGCATTCCAAGAGCTGAAGTTTCTGGTCATGTCGTCAGCGCTGAGGGTATTAGCCCTGATCCAGAGAAGACGGCTGCCGTAGCTTCTTTCCCGACTCCTACTGATAGAAGTTCGGTTCGACGGTTTTTGGGCCTCTGTGCATATTACAGACGCTTTGTCCATGACTTCTCCCGGATAGCCCAACCACTGACTCGTCTAACAAAGGACGACCAACCTTTCATCTGGGCCGACGAGCCGCAAAGGGCTTTCGAGGAGCTTCGCACACGCCTTCAAACAAAGCCCATACGTGGCCACTTCGACGAGGAGGCGGATACAGCATTGCATACCGACGCCAGTAACGTTGGCCTCGGAGCAGTTCTCGTTCAGTGGCAAGATGGTGCTGAGCGGGTCATTGCTTACGCCAGTCGCACCCTCTCTCGTGCCGGAGCGAATTATTCTACTACCGAAAAGGAGTACCTTGCAATTGTGTGGGCGGTGACAAAATTTCGGCCGTATTTGTATGGTCGGCAGTTTAGAGTGGTCAGTGATCACCACTCTCTCTGCTGGCTAGCAAATCTTAAATATCCTTCTGGCCGGTTAGCCCGCTGGAGCCTCCGCTTGTAGGAGTTCGACGTCACTATTGTGTACAAGTCCGGCAAGAAACACAGTGACGCTGACTGTCTATCCCGAGCCCCTATCCCGTGTTCTTCACTTGAAACAGATGACTCCGTTTTACTCGGCACTCTCACGACGCCTGATCTCGCTCAACAACAGCGAGATGACACCGCACTGCGGGCCCTCATCGATTACCTCGAGGATCATCGCCACCTCGCCTTTTTACGCGTGGCCTGTCGTCGTTCTGCTTGCGAGACGGCGTCCTTTACAAGAAAAACTACGCTTCCACAGGCATTCAGTACCTGCTGGTGGTCCCAACGCCGCTCCGTCCCGACGTTTTGCAGGCATGCCACGACGAGCTTTCTGCCGGCCATCTCGGTTTCTCACGGACCTTGGCTCGCGTACGACAAAAGTACTACTGGCCCAAGCTTGCTGCTATTGTCCAGCGCTATGTTAAGACGTGCCGTGATTGCCAACGTCGGAAGACGCCGCCTGTAAAGCCGGCCAGCCTGCTGCAGCCTATTGGTCCTCCTCGAGTACCCTTTCACCAAGTCGGTATGGACTTGCTCGGGCCGTGTCCTACGTCATCATTGGGCAACCGCTACATTATAGTCGCCTCTAATTACCTCACCCGCTATAGTGAAACCAAAGCCCTTCCCAGCGGCACTTCTACTGATATTGCGAACTTTTTCATCTTTAACCCAGTCCTTCGTCATAGTGCCCCTGCGGTCGTTTTAACTCACAGAGGCACTGAATTTACTTCAGCTCTAACCCAGGAAGTTATGCGGCTCAGTGGCACTTGTCATCGCAGAACAACAGCTTACCATCCTCAGAAGAATGGCCTTACTGAGCGACTCAATATGACCATCGCCGATATGCTTTCAATGTACGTCGACGAAGACCATAAGAACTGGGACCAGGTATGCAACATTTGCGTATAATACCGCAGTCCAGGAAACGACCCGCTTCACACCGTTTCGTTTGGTGTACGGTCGCGAAGCCGTTACCATGCTGGATGCAATGTTACTGCCCGATGTCGCCCTCCCATCAGTTGCCGGCGCTGACCAATTCGTCCAGCACGCTGAGGCCGCCCGTCAGCTAGCTCGAATGAGACTCCGCACGCAGCAGGTTAAAGACGCTCAACGCTATAACCTTCGTCGCAGGGAGGTAATTTACAACCCTGGCGATCAAGTCTGGGTGTGGGTTCCTGTTCGCCAGCGGGGTCGCTCCGAGAAGCTTCTGCGCCGCTACTTCGGCCCGTACGAAGTGCTGCGCAACCTCAGCGACGTCACCTACGAAGTGGTTCCGCAAGGAACTGTTCGTACGTCCCGACGGCAAACACAGTCGGAAGTTGTACACGTTGTCCGGATGAAGCCCTTCCACGCCCGCTAGGTCAAGCCTACGGTTCTGCTTGACCTCGCCACGCAGCATCGGGACGATGCTTTTTTCCACCGGGAGGCGCAATGCCGCAACCCATTACTGTCGCCGCCTAGTAGTCGCGCTCAGGAGGCTGGCACGCGCTCTTCTTCGCCCGAGAGCTCGCTCGCGAGTCGGTTTTGCCGGCCGCTGGTGCTGGGACGTTGTGGTAAATATAAACCTGCCTACCTGCTTCTGTGACAATATTATCCAGTTTTCCGTACTTCCTTTTCAATGCACGGCTCCGTTTATATAAGAAGGGTACAGATCTTAATCATGTGTTCTATTGTCCTGGCAGCTGGGCTAGTAGCTCCAGTCGCAGCTAGTCCTCGGAGTACAGCCGAGGAGCAAGTGGCTTCGTGTTTTCAGGCGTAAGGGTTTTGAAACTGGCAACCTTTTGAAAATTAGCTCTTTAGTGGCGTAAAATCTTTATTTTTTGTACTATTTTGCGCGGCTTTTTTTGTTTCGACCGCTTTTATTGTTTGCTGCTACATAGAAATCTGTGAAGAATGACACCCGCTAGTAACGATAGTAACCTCTGCCCTAGGTCTCACCGATTACTTTGCATTATGCACGCCATTGAAAAGAGCACGTCGCCACAACGTGGGGGCAGCAACCCGTAATAACGAACTTTATTGCGTGAAAAACCTATCATTTTGCATCTCCGGCACCATGACTTAGACCAGAGGAGACCACCACTGCTTGGACGGCAAAGACGGTCGCGCAAAAACAGGCCGCGGAATGTCACTTCGTGGTACATATTGCTGGGAATGCGCCAACGGCTACTTGGGGTTACAATCACAAGGCAATTTACCAATCTCCCTAAAAATAAAAGTATGCAGCCCTTGTATCTTGCCGGTACTCTCCTACGGGGCAGAAACGTGGAGGGTAACGAAAAGGCTTGAACTTAAGGACAACGTAGCGAGGTACGGAAAGAAAATGATAAGTATAACGTTAAGAGACCGGAAGCGGGCGGAATGGGTGAGGGAACCAAAGCGAGTTAATGACATCCTAGTCAATATCAAAAGGAATAAATGGGCTTGGACTGGTCCTTAAAGATAACGGATTGGATTCTAAGAGAAGGCAACCGTAGCAGGGGGCGGCAGAAAGTTAGGTGGGCGGATGAGATTAAGAATATTGCAGGGATGCGTTAGGCGCAGTTGGCAAAGGCGAGGGCTAATTGGAGAGCCATCAGAAAGGCCTTTGCCCTGCTATGGCCGTAGTGTGGCTACTGCTGATGATGACGATGGATATATCCATGGTATGCACAGGAATCAAAATGCAGTGATCAAATATATTTCTGGCAGGGGTGATCACTGAGTAATCAAGGCACCTGTTTTCGTCTAAGGGAAATGCGGCCAGTTTCGAGAGGAATTCTCTTCTAACACTCTCTGTCCTATGCCAGAAGAACATCAGCTGCTTGTACAGGCAGCACAATGCAGGCCTCGTAAAGGCAAGCATTACCGAAAGCTTTACATTACAAAGGTGGTGCATTTCGCCTGGCAGGCTAGTATAGCGCAAGAGTAAAAGCTTCAATGAAAGGCCGCGAGCTATATATATCGGCGCAGCTATATAATTTTCCACAATTTCCTCGGAATAAGGTATCGTCGAAAGCAAACGTCGCACGGCACCTTCACAAAATTTTGGCGTCTATAGAGTGCAGGTCGAGTTTTCGTGATGTTCTAAGTCCTGACTGCATTGCTTCACTCAAGGAGGGAACTGCAAATCTAGAATATTTAAACTTCACAGAAAAATATTGCCTGAAACCGGTTTTCTTATTACTGATGAAGGTTAGAGCTTGAATTTTAGAGTGGCAAACTGAGTGTCCAATCTTACCGACCGAAAAACGAAGGCGCTGTAATCTGTTCGTGAATGATTTGCTTTTCTTTGAAGTACGAACGAATATGAGCACGTGTGTGCAAGTCTTTAAATCATGATCGTCTTGTTTGCGTGCAGAGAGGTGCAGACCAGCTATCACATTCTTTGTGTCTCGACGTTCACCTGTGTGGAGACGATGCATCTGAAAGAGCCCGTAGAAGAAGTTGGCAATGACCAGACACCCACTGGATCTCAGAAAAGCCTCAAAATTGTGGACCTGTCCGCTCAGGGCTATGCATCGAGTCACAAACCGCAGTGGATGTACAGCCTTTCCGTCCTTGATAGCAGCTGGGGATCGTTCTCGAAGGTATCGGACGCGTCTCAGCAGTTCCTCGATGTGGGCTGCGGACCGGGAGACTTCACAAGGGAGGTCCTTTTTCCTCGTTGCCAGCCGTGCCGCAGGATCGTAGGCATCGACTGTTCTGAAGAAATGATCGATTATGCTCAACGTCACTCGGCCGGCGAGAGACTTGAATTCCGCCAGCTGGACATATGTTCGGATGTTTCAGGCTTCTTGGAAGAATTCGGCCACTTTGATCGGATATACTCCTTCTTTTGCCTCAACTGGGTTGTAGGCCTGCCTGCAGCCTTCAGGAATATAGCCAAGCTCTTGACACCAAACGGCGAATGCCTGCTTGTGTCCTGCGCGTCGGTTGAGGGTGGAGACATCTGGAGGGGCCTAGCAAATATGGATCGCTGGGCTAAATATTCCGAGGTAAGTGCAGAATGCTTGTTATGACCACAGCCACGTTTTAAGAAGGGACAGCGGCTAGTAATCTCAGCTTCCGTAATCGCAATGATACTGAGTAACGCAGAGAGCAAAGTTGACCGAGCCGGGAAATGTTTCCAGTGGAAGCTGTATTAGCATTACATAAGCCATTTAAGGGGTACAATAGCAGCCGTAAAGGTTAACGCTTTTGAGGTTGAGGTGCTCACCGAGCAGCGACACAGTTACTGCGCCATTCTGTTTCGCAAAGGAAACCGGTGGCTATTACTCCTTTCCCGTGAACGGGAAAGACAAAGCACGCGGACCCCTTCACAGCAGTCGAGACGCGGCCGCGAATATACGAGGGGACATCTTTCGCAAGTGATGATAATTCCACTAACCATCATTCTTTTTCATGTAACCTGACAGCCTCCCCTGTCCATACGTAAACTTTTGCTCATGACATTTGTATACGCTATTGCACCCAACGAAAAAACAGGTTTTATGCTCGACACGCTATCAGTTTCGTAACCGTTCTTTTTTATTGCCAATGCGAGGTTGTTAGTTATTTTTTACGCTGCCCCCTTTGTGTCTTAGTAGTAGTGCTATCAATTTTCTGACAGACACTGCTGAAGTTCATTCCTGGCACGCAAGACATGAACGACAAAAACGAACTGCTGGAATTCATGGAGCAACTCTTACACGAAGCGGGCCTCCATCCAAGCTTGCTGGAAGTTCCCCATTCAACCTTTCTGCATGGCTGGAGCGAGGACGAGCTGCTGGGTATGCAAGAGGCAGTACATCGCCAGTATTACTGTGTGATATCACACAGAAAATGTGTAACGAGCGCCATTTAAACATTTCTGCAACAATGTACAATGGGCAACTTTGTAAGAAGTTATCCTTCTTACATAGTCCGCATAACGTCTTTGGGAGAGGTGCGAAAAGGGTAGAAAAATAAATGCCTGAGAAATGGGCTTTCAGGAAAAAGGTTTGCAATCACCGTGACTAACGTTAAGAAATGCAACTTCTGTAGAATTAATGGTATTGATGGTAAAAGCACCAGGCTTGATTGAATCTTCCCGAGCGTGTGCGATCCACCTTTTCGCTCCCACTTGTCTGATAAGGTGCCTGACAACTGACCACTTGCCTGATGCAGGCAATAAGGTTCAGTTGTTCACATCAAGTTGTTCATGCAGCACCCCATGAAGAATGCTGTCCTGTGCTACATGACGTCTCATCGTTCTCTCCGAACCTGTCTGACGCTCGTGACCAAAGGACAACGAGAAATTTTGGCGATTCAATCGCTATGGCAGAGCATAAGCACATAGACAATATAGCACATCTGATGCACAGAGGGTGCTATACAGTGCCTTTCTTCATTGAAAATTTGAAACGTTAATCTTAAGCAGTAAAAGGTCATGTTTTCTCTATTATCCTGCGCAGCCGTTTATCTTGGAGCCCTTCCAATCGCCAAGATGGTCAGTCCGGAAGAAAAACCCGAGCTCGTGAGCGCCCTCAGGGACCAGGTCCGGATAGTGCATGGCCCCAACGCTGACAAGGAACGCTACAGAATGTTCGTCATCAAGGCGTCGAGGGCCCGACCATAGATGATTGCTATACTCGGAACATGTAGCCATTCCATTCATTATTAGTAGAGAAATGTAAGAATTTGCTGGAATACAGAAATGTCACGCATACTTGCATGAATGTAACACTCAGCTGAAGAAAAGCATAATCTAAAAGTTGAAAGGTAAGTGAGAGATGCAATGCAGTCCCCCGCCCTCTTCCTCCGTAGCGGCTACTGCGCGATAGCGCGTGGTGTTCTCCGGTTGCCGAAGCGCCGGCTCGGCATCAGCAGATCACGGTGCGTGCATCCAAAGCCGAAACGCAGCGACACGTTGGTAGCGGCGGCAGCGACAGAGGCTGTTGGCTCATACGCATCTTCTGATATTCACAGGAGTCGTCGATCACTGCTGTGCACCTCATTACCTGTCCCACCGGCCGACCGGCTGCTTTGCATCGGTGAAGATGCTGCCATGCGCAATACAGCCGCTTCCAAGCTTCACCGCTAGACCCCAGAAAAGATATAAAAAGCCCCGGAACAAGCCCTTACCGAGCGCACGCCGATCGCGGAGGGCCTTGATCTGAGAGAACAAAGGAACGATACTCTAGTTGTCAAAAACAGGCATTTATTGCTACAACAAAAATAACGCCAGCTAGCACCAAAATACACTGAGGAATCGAGGTCGTCCGACTCGCCCCCAAGGTTACGAGCGAATGTTCGCCAAAGCTAGGGCAGGGGATACTCAGAGGCCAGACGGAATGAGATGCGGGAGAACGTTCCCCCCGCCCCCAACCCACGAGGCCTCGCCCCGCAGGGTCGCATGGCCCCAGTTGACCAACCAGTGAGCAGCGCGAAATCAGAAATTACCCGCGAAATCTCCTGATTGGACAAGAGATCACCTGAACTTGTGACGTCCTCACACCCTGCTCACCGGATGTTGAGCAAACTGAACAATCAATGCAGTACCACTTGCCCACCATGGTGGTGCACATGAACGGTAGGTGGCTGTGTTTGAAACAGACACCTAAAGGGGTATCGCTGAACCGCTACACCCCTCCTCCATTAGGGGTATGAGGGCTCGCCGCGATCTATGAATGTGATTAAGAGGGGCGTGACGTCATCAAAATTGCATGGTCACCAGTGTACCGATCATAGGGCACCGCCAGAAGTCAAAATGTGAAGACCCCAAAATGTTATTTGGCCCAACACCCAATGTTTCTAAGAACCCTCAAAATTTGAAAGTAGGCCCACCCCAGAAAATATTTTGGGTGGATTAGTGGGCCGGATTAGTATGGCAATACAATGAAGTACTCGAACGTTCTACAAGGTGAAGAGCCATGCATACCACTTGCGAGCAATGGAACGGGTTCCAACCGCAGTTTTGACGGGAAAATCTCAAGAACATAAGACAGTAGATTCACTTGAGCATTTTAGATAGCACCTAAAGTTAACGCATTTTCTTTAACAATCTGCATAACAAGACCAGCAAGTTTTTTTTATTTGAGTACTCCGGCCAGAGCCCCGGCTTCTGAGCGATGTGAAGAGAAGGTCTCTGTAGCACGTCCTCGTAAAATATCCCGGGGTGAGGCCTTGTCAGGGAAGTATTCTCCCCTTCCCTTCTTCTCCCATCATCTCTTCCCTTCTACCTGCACTATCGTTCCTTCCCTTGTTCACTTTTGCTCACCCGTTGGATATCTTCTGTGTATACATGTATACGTGTCTGAGTTAAAGATTTGATTTGACATACACAATGGCCCGTGCTGCGCCCGGTAACCTGATCAATGTTCACCGTGGTTAGAGAAGCATCGAACGCCCGCATGGTTTGCTTCCTTCAAAATCAAGCCAATTCTTTTCGCGTGCTATCCTGCAAAGAATTCCGGATAAGAGTTTCGGAATGTTCCGCATCATTATCAGGCTCAGGTTCGACGTTACGTTTGGTCACTAGATCACCGTTATTTCCTATAACCAGGCTCAACAAACTCCTACCGAGAATTCCAGCTGGAAGAAATTTCCTATCGAACACTGTCGGACAAAAATTTTGAAAATGAGAAAACTAAGTGAGTGTTATCGAAACATTCAAGCTAATGGTCCATTTTTCTGGTATGTGGCAAAATGTTTCTTAAAGTGTTTTCATTGATCGCATCGAACAGTTAGGTATGCCGTAGAAAACCAGTGATGAACGCTTTTGACGATATCGAAAACGTTAATAGAAAAAAAAATAGAAGACTACCGTCCGATCCTTTGCTGATATATTGATTGTTATAACGAAATCTTACATTATATGAAAAAAATTGCGCTCGGAAACGGTTTCCCGCTCAAAAATGCTTTTGTCCAAAATTGGCGGGTATGAGTTTGTAAGTGAATAAGAGGCGAAACAGCAGAGCAAAGCCGACGATAGACAGCAGCAGTACAATTTTCATCAGATGTATTAACTACACCAATGGCCAACGAGAGGCAGCACATACCCACTCGATTGTAGCCTTGACGATAACGAAAAGGAAAGAAAGAAGCAGCGATAGCAGTGCGTTCTCAGGGATGCGGACAGGTCAGTTCCTGCCGACCGCCGAACTGAGGGGGGACATTGCGAGCGATGCCTCCAGGAAGCATGCAGTACACCCTTTTCGGCTTCTCGGCAGAACTGGACTGGACGCCTCTGAGGTTGGTGAAACCCGTTCCACTGCACAGGGTGTGCAGTGTCTGCCGAATGGTGCGCAAGAGAACTGCACTGCTGGCTTGCACTCATATGCTCTGCTAGTCTTGCTACGAGATCAGCTCACAGGACGGCTCATGCGTTTGTCCGCTGGACGGCCAGCAGAGCGAGCTCGCTCACGTCGACCAGACAGACTTGGATGCTGAAGAACTGCTGAGATGAGAGGTAAGCGGAAAGGGAACAGTTTGGAGTGGATTTTGGTATTTAACTTGATTTGATTCCTTGTTTGTCCAAGAATTATCAAGCTGCTGATAGGCAGCGTACATAGACCTGGCTACTGTAATGGAATTCCACGAAAGATAAAAATTAAAGAGGCACTTTGTCTAAAGTGCGGAGCCTCGAAAGCGTTTTCTGCAACCACTTTGACTGCCTCTTTCTGACACTGGTGACGTCAGCGCTGAATGACGTCTCACATACTTAATGACTAATTACTAAGCAGTGACAAATTACTTATTATTGGTTAATTGCTGATCAGTGGGTAAATACTAATTAACTGCTAATTAATGACGCTTAAGCTTCACCTTTAGGAGTGGAACGCGACAGCGTGTTGTAGCGCTGCCAGCGAGACCACGGAACACCACTACCCGTTCGGCGCGATGCCTTGCCCTTTCAACGCAGCAATTTTTGAGGAAGTGAAATGGCGCAGTAATTCTCTGTAATCTCGGTGGACACCTGAACTGCACCGTACAGGAAGGCAGGAAGTGGGAGTGAAATAAGAAAAAGAAAGAGGGGTCGTAATGAAGAAAATGAAAATTGTATTTGAGGAAAGGAAATTACACAGTTACTGTCTCACATATCTCGGTGGACGCCCCTTAAAAGCGTGACACCTCTGCTGACAGCCTTCTATCGACAACGATGAGGTATTGAAGGCTTTAGTCTCAAAAACAGCACTTAGGGTGGGCTGGAACGCCTCTTTCAAGCTTTGACGCAACCATTGGGTTTGGCACTGACAGGGGCTGAACCAGTATAAAAGGGAAGAACTACAAATGAACTTTGTAATTAGGAAACGGTGTGCGAAGAATATACAGCAAAAGGAAATGAGTGCTGATTTAAGATTTTTAAAAGACATTGCTCCACAGCATGTGCCTCTGTGCAGCAATCTGGTTTAGGCGAGGCTTTCGTTTTTGTTTTCTAGGCAAATTAAGCGAAAGACGCAAATAAATGCATTAGACATGAAGTTTATTCGCGCAGTGTTAGAGCTAGGCTATAAAATATGCCCGATTTAACCTCCGGGGTGGCAAGGCTCCTGCGGCCATATTTTATATGGACACAGAAAAAGACTATCACCAGGGCTCTTCTTTCCTGCATGAATTCAACACAGATAGTTGGCTGAAAGTCAACCTTAAGTATAGATGACTTGCTGAGGACTACAGCGCAGTAGCGACAAGGACAAGAAAGACGAACGCAAACAAAGGCGCCCACTAACAACATCGTTTATTGCCTTCAACTGGCTTATTAGGCAGCACTTGCTTCAGTTTTTGTTCTTGTTCGTTTTTTTTCCCTTTTGTTACCATACAACTGCTGCCTATATGATGAACCTCCTCAGTATGATGAATGAACAAGCCAGCCACTAGCTAGATGCTATGGCTCACGGATACAACAGCTCGATCATGTGCCCTTAGTAGGAATATATCTCGCCCTCATCACAGTAGATATAATGGCAGAAGAGAATAAGGCTGGCGCACAACTCTGGGTGTTAAATAGGCTACTTTTTTGCCAACAGATAACAGAATTCGGTGGCAGTGACTGCAATAACTGCCCTCCGTGGTCTTTTATCGAAGACCAATTAATTATCCGTCGCTTTTGGCCGTGCACAATTTAATGGAGATAACGTACTTTGAAGATAAACTGCCAGAACGCCGGAAGCAATTTAAAATATCGTAGAAGAGGTTGCCCTTGATAAAATCCAGAAAAATACGGTCGTCTCTCACGCAAATAACTGACAACGCAGCGTGCAGGCAGAGTTGAACAAATAATATGACAAAAACATTGCAAATCTGGACGGCAGTATGGGATATCGAGCGTTATGTGTCAACAGGCTTCGTACGTTTAGATGGAACGAAAGTTCTAGATATGGCATCGCTCAGCACAGGGCCAGTGCTAGGGCCGTATTACAGAAACCGTGGTCGGCGTCGACGAATAGTAGTTGGACTCCGGGGCTGTTTTGTTGCTTCTTCAGATTTAGGATGGTCTGTAATTCGGTCCCTTGTAAATTCTTCGAGCAAGTGTTCAACAGTGGAAACAATTAAGCGGTAGTCGCTCTTTTCCTAAAAGATGGGGCCTTGTGGCTTAAGCGGTTGGCGGCATAACACCTTCGAGGTTACCTATGCTAGCCTCGCCCCGTACATCGACAGCTTGAGGTTGCCTTCGTCACTCGAGTGTTTCGTGAGATATTCGTCCTTCTACATTCTGTCTCAAAACTACGCGAAGCTGTTCACCTAAACGAGACCTGTGATTAGGGTTACAATTTTCGTCCGGCCGCACCTCGTTTACATAATTTTTGTTTTCAGTTCTTTATATCTTGACGGATAGACAGGAAAGTGATGCGTAACACTTGCGACGATACAAGAAGGGACGATTAATGCGTTAGATCTTCGTGTGAAGTTTGCTTGACCATGAAGTAACCTAGGTTGACCACCTAGGTCACGTGACCTTGCCGTGCTATCCCAACCTATCCACCGTGGCATATGGCAGTTCAAGTAATGACTGCTCGTGAGAAGATGTTCGAGAAGAGAAACCTGGGTCTCACAAGCCCCGTAGGTGGCAGCACCTGACATCGTAAGGCAGCGGCGCATCGCTTAAAGGTGCACTGCAGAGGAATCTGAACTCGTATTTGTACCGCTGGAACTCGATCTACACGTTCCGAGCGTTCTTGAAAACTTCCAATTATTGACCTGTGCAACCGATTTCTCTAATTTAAATCGAATTAACATCCGGCTCCCGCCTTTGTTCTCTGATTTCCCCGCAAACGGTGGGAGGAGTCGACCAACCTTTCACCCAGTCCGGTGGGGGCTTGCTGCTCTAACATCGGCGGAGGGATACGCAATGATCGGCGAAAGCATACAGTCCACACGTATTTTTATTTCCATGGGCCTAAGTTGCAGCTATGTAGTCTCTGACTACACCTATTTATTCACGGAAATCTAAAAGAAACAAAATAAAAACGAAAGCGAAGTCGCCACGCGACTGCCTGAATGGCACTTCATGCGTTGGTCGACTCCCCCAACCGTATGCGGGGAATTAAAAAAAAAATTTGAAAGCCGGACGTTAAGCCGTTTTAATTAGGGAAGTCGTCCGCACAGGGCAATAAATCGAAGTTTCTAAGAATGCTCGGAACACGTAGATCGAATTGCCGCGGCAAAAAGACGAGTTCAGATTCCTCTTCAGTGCACCTTTAACCGCTGCACCACTGCGCTGGGAGTGGTATGAGGGCCCTCAGCGATCTATGAATGTAAAGTAGAGAATGACCCATACTACATACAGGGGTATTAATCAATTTACGGTATCGCATCATACCCTTAAGGCGGAGCTCAAGAGTCCTCTCTAGATTTGGTACACTTAAACTAGGACAAACAAACCTGTTTAGCCGATCTTTGTCTGAAGCCTGCTTGACCTTGAAAAGAAAGCCTCGAACCGAAACCAAAGTTAAATTCAATGTGCTAGCGCACCTAACTGGGATTTGGCTTAACAGCGCCTGATCGTCCATCAGTTTTTTCTCTTCAGTACAACTCACCTTTTAAGCTGGGCAAAATGGACTCAAAAAGTTACGTATAACATATGCACATTCCTCTCGCCTGTACTGCAACACTATGCCGTGACGACTTCCGGTGGATGTGACGTCACGCCATTGCCGTGGATACATCGGTACTCAAATGTACATCTTTCGGGGATCTAAAGTGTTAATTAAGCATAGTTACACATTTTTTCATCTAATTTGACACTAATCCGACGTTTTTACTACTATTCTGTGAAAAGTTTCACTATACCGTGACGACTTTTGGTGAATGTGACTTCACACAGTTCCCCGTGGCTATATCGATGTGCACGCTATTTCGATGGTTTGACACTTCTGCCTATAATTAATTAATTGATCTATGGTCATGAAGCTGGGCTTCTGGGTTCATTTTTTCCTCCTCTATCACAAGCAACCATTGGTTTATATATTTTTTAGTTCCCAAGTTAAACGCGGGTGACACGCTTTTTTAATGGACGACAGCATGAGCCATTAAAGGCTTTCGCCTTAATATATTGTCATGTTGCTTCGCCGTTACTTCTCGAAGAATTCGGAATGAAAAAAATGACTGGGGATCTACGTGGCTTGAGCCGAGTTATATGAGTCGAAGCTCTGTTGAGCATGGTTTAACGTCCACAAAATCAAGGTCAAGGTCAAAGGTGAAGGTCAGATACCTAATGGTCATACTACTATAGGTTGGGCCATGCCACCACGGAGTTAAGTTCGATTTGACCTTGTGAGGCACTGAAGGTCATTGTCGACGGGATGTCCACACTCTCAAATCAAATGACAAGGTCAATGGTCAAGGTTAAATCGCAAGTATCCAATGGTCATAGTCACATCACGTGGTGTACTACCACAGCTTAGACCATGCCAACACGCAGTTGTGTTCGGTTTGAACTTGTGAGGTCATTGTCTCATCCTCATCGAAATTCGAAGTTGTGCCCCGAGGAGTAGAACTTTCGCTCCAAAATCGAAACATTGCTCTAGTTATCATCACTGGTAGTCCGTTTTCATACGATTTCTGGATAATTCACAAAACAGCAACATAGCTTACTGAGTTCCAGGAGGCGTAAGCAGAACAGTTTTAAAAATGATGTGCGTTTTACTTTTGCAGGTCAAGTGCTGGAACAAAGGAAGTGGCTGCGAAGCAACAGTGTTTGCATCAGAAATAGGCCAGCATTTCCAACGCGAATGTGGGCACCACTGAGTTTGCTGTCTCACGTGTTCTCGCGCAGTTACCTACAGCGAAGTGTGCGCGCACCTGAGATCGGAATGTCGCACTTTGGCGACGCTCGCTGCATCCGATTGCGAAGGAGATTCAAGCTGCAACGACGAGACAGCGCTTCTGAAATCCATCGAAAAAACCTTAAAATTGCAGGCTGGTGAAATGAAGGCACTCCTGGAGCAGGTGCTAACTAGCAGCGGCGCGAATTCTGATATCCTGACCGAAATTGGTCACGGTGCAACCAGCGGCCATGAAACAATGAGACAAGAACTCGTTCAAGGTGTTAACGGCCTGAGAGAAATAGTGAGGTGGTGGTGGTGAAAAGCATTTATTTAGTATTTTACAGACAGGTGCTCGGGGAGAGGACCCTAGTGGGTCTCACCCCTTACAATACTAGGCGGAGTCCCTTATTCCAGGATCCCGTTGGTCATGACCGCTACACGAGTTCGCCGAACCAGGGCCTGCTGGACCGGTAGTTCCTGGCAGCTGAGCAGGGCCACCTCCCAGTCCTCTCGGGTAGGGGAAGGGGTGATGGGGGGAGAGAAGGGTTTTTTCTGCATGCTCAAACAATGTGGAAGGTGTCGGCCACCTCCCCACAGAATGAGCTGCCGCCATCAAAAGAAGGATTAAAGTGCTTGAGAACCGCCGGGCACAGCAGGGTGTTTGTAAAAAGCCTGAGGAGAATTCGTTCGCCCGATTTACCCAGTCCTTTTATACGAACTGCGTATCGCCGGTGTTCGGCACGATAGTGCTCAGTAATGTCTTTAAAAGAAAGAGGAGGGCTGTGATCTCGTTTAAGGTCCTCCCAAGGGACGCCTGATGCCTGGTGAGTGAGTACGCGGGCTGCTTAATGGGCAGCTTCGTTACCTGGCATGCCTTGGTGGCCGGGGACCCATATGATTGAGCGATGAGTTTTATCGCCGTCGCGAGTGCTGTGGTGTGAAATTTGGTGAGCGAGTGGAGTTATCCAACGGAACTCAAAGTTACGACAGGCTCCACGAGAGTCTGTGAGGATGAATTTAGAGTCGGAATGGGAGGCTGCGAGGGCGATCGCCACCTCATCCGCATGCGCTGAGTTGGGCGCTTAAAACGAGAGACCGTCCACCTGTTTTCTCTCGTGTATGACTGCAGCTGTGGGACATTCCCCCCTGGAGCCGTAGGGGACTGCAATTTCCACGTAGAAGACGTATTTCTTTGAGCCGTAGTGGCGGTGCAGGTCATCCGCCCGCGCCTGGCGCCGGCCATTATGGTCCTCCTCGTTCATCTTTGTAAGAAGGGGTTGAACGTAGAGGGCGCTTCTCCACAGTTCGGGCACTCGAACTTGTTCCATAGTATGGTGACCATGTCTGATATGTAACCGGTCCAAGAGGCAGTGACCCGACACGGTCTGGGCTAGACGCGTGTATTGGTTAACGAGATGCGCCTCTCGAAGTTCTCAATAGGTGTTCACCACCCCAAACGCGAGGAGTCGCGCTTTGGAAGTAGAGATCGGGATGTCGCGGGCTGTCTTGAGAATTTTGCGGAGTACAATCTCCAAGTGATCTTCGTCAGAGGGAAGGAGTCGAGTACAGTACTCGACTAGTTACGAAGGCATCCGCGAGCCGCATCGCATCCTTACTTCGCAACCCTCCTCGCTTGTTGGAAACGCGGCGAACCAGTCGGCAAACTTGGTCGCCGACTTTGCAGAGTTTGGCAAGAGTTGTGTCTGCCTTACGATGTTGATTAATGAAGAGACCAAGTATTCATAGCTCCTTCGCTTCACGGATGGGGCCGCTTGGGAAAGAAAGCTGAGCGGAGATTTTGCATTTCGGAGTAGATCGAATATGCACAAATTCAGACTTCGAACGGGAGCACTGGAGGCCGCAGTACGTGGCATAGTGCTCAACTATGCTCGCCGCTGCTTGCAGGCATTCCTTTATCTCTCGTATGTTTCCCGTAGTGGCCCAGATGGCGATGTCGTCGGCGTACAGCGCATGCTGAACACCGCCGACATCCGCCAGCTGTGCCGGGAGGTGCATCATAGCAATTTTACAGAGAAGCGGGGACAACGCAGCGCCTTGTGGTGTGCCCCGCGTTCCCATCTCAAACGGACCGTACTTGGGCTCTTGTATACGTTTATAGGCCAAACGGTCTGCTAAGAAATCTTTAACGTAGTTGAATGTACGAGGACCAAGGTTGGTTTCGCTAAGGTGCTTTAGTATGACGCCGTGTTTAACATAGTCGAACGCAGCCTTGAGATCGAGTGCTAGGACTATTCTGTCGTTGTGTGGGTGTTCTATGGGTTCGAGAATCTCGTGATGAAGCTGTAAAAGGTTGTCTTGTACGTACATATTGGGTCGGAAACCGAACATGGTGTCGGCTAAGGTGTTCTTGCTCTCGGGATATTCCGAGAGGCGGTCACGCACCATTGTTTCCATGAGTTTTCCTACGCATGAAAGGAGGGAGATGGGCCGGAGGTTGTCTGTGTTTACCGGTTTTCCCGCCTTTGGGATAAAGGTTGCCAATGATGTCTTCCAATCCGGTGGCAACGAAGTGTCCCCAGTCCAAATGGCGTTGATATATTAGAGTAGGGTTTCGTATGCCTGATCCGGAAGGTTCGCCAATAATTTGACGGTGACCTTATCTCTCCCGGGTGCCGTCCCCCTGCGCATTTTGGCAACAGCCGCGCGAAGGTCATGAAGCTGGAAAAGTTGATCCAGTTCCAGATTATCGCAGCCTGCATACAAATAATTCTGCTCGCGCGGGTCTTGATCCTCACTGAGGTATTGTGAGCGCAAGGCGTTCGCTAGCTGCTCCGTGTTCCCTTGAAAGTTGTGTATCGCGTGATTTAGGTGTTTCTGGGTCTCCGAGCGTGTTTGTGAGGGCTCTATCAGACTCCTACAGAGCAGCCAAGTGTTGAGGCTGGATATCTCTCTTGCTGCGCTGTTGCATTGATCTACAGTTACTGTCGGCGAGCAGGGCAGCATACTCGGCAGCTTGCTGGGTGAGGTCAGAGATCCGAGCGGGCAGTTTACGGTTGTGTTTCTACCACCGCCATTGTTTAGTGAGGCTGCGGCGAGCTTCTCAGAAGTGCATCAGGTGGTTATAGGGTGGCAAGAAGTGGCTCAAATAGCGAGAGAACACTGCGATTGTCACAAAAAAGGCTTAGATGGAATAGCCGCGTTTAGTGAAGAAGCTAAAGAGGGTTCCCTTGCATGTAATTCTACTATCGAAACCATTTGCAAAAAAATAAGCAAACAGGAAAAATTTCTAAAAAAAAACCCGAAAAAAGTGGCGAGAGGTGAGTGTGGCGGCAAGAGTTCACAGTCTACAGGAGGCTCCAATGGGGCTTCTGAACACGTGAAAGAACGTGACAGTAGAAAATGACCCGCACCAAGAAAGCAAAGCTGAAACTCACTGGCCTGAATTTGTCGGTGTCTGAGTTTTTAGTAAACGGCGTCAAATCACTTCAAAAAGAGGCACTAAAAACAAATTCAGCTTTGTTTGACAGCGATCAGGTGTACCCACGTGGCTACTGCATATCCTCTGGTATCAAATTCTTCCTTTCTGGTGGAGCTATATTTCTGTTCGCAAGGTTCCTCCCATGCGAGGGTGACATAGACGACGTTCTTCGATGGCCATTTGAGAAGAGAATCAAGCGTCAGGGCGAAGGAAATACCATTTCCCTGAAACTGTTGGCAAAATAAACGCTAGAAGAACAGTCGCGTTTGTCGTAATACTGTACCTAAACTATATATATATATATATATATATATATATATGTATATATATATATATATATATATATATATATATATATATTGTCACGGCTATACAGTCGGGACAGCCAGGTCACGTTTTACTGAACAGCGCCAGGTAGCAGCGAACTCCCGAGCGGAACCCGAAGAAGATACGACGAAGAAGCCCCGCCCGCCACCATGGGTAAGGCTAGCCAGGATGGCGGTTGAGACAGTTCGGCCAGGAGACGGCGCCACGAGAATGTCCAGGAATGTGGCATTGCTCCCCCCCCTCTGGAAAGCGCCGCCCGCGGCGCTGGAGGGCGTGTGGTCCGGCAGCCGCTTCCCCGGGCACAGGCTTTTGGGGCACGAACATCCGCTGATCATAGAGTGCCCTTGCAGAGGCGCAGTAGTCCTGGTGTAGATAGTAGGTATCGGCGACGGGCGCGGAATCCACTTTCTCGGCCGTCGTGATCTCGTACGCGAGGAGAGGGAGGCATTAAGACAATCATCATAGATGCGGATAGCTGGAGCATATGGACGGTCAGGATGGAGAATGCCATGATCTTTGCGCTCTTAGTCGTCTGGACATAGGCTACTTCCAGTGGGAGCAGCACGCGGTCGTTCAGCGTTCGCGACAGTGAAGCGTGGGTACTCCGTCCGACGAAATATTCAAGCTGCAGCGTGTTGTGGTTGAACAGCACGGCAAGTGTGGAATGGATGGTGACGTTGCCGAATTCCATGAGGCGGTTCTGGCCGATCACCATCTCGACGGGTGCGCACGGTGAAGAGCCGAGTGGAGAGAGAGAAGGTAGAGACGAGTGAGCTGCTAGCGGGCGTGGTAAGGCTTCATTCGGGCGACATGCACAACTTCGGACGTTGGTCGTCTAGAGGAACGATCAGTTCCTTGAGGGAGAACTTCATAGTTTACCTTGCCGAGTTGGCGTAACACTTCATAGGGGCCAAAGTACCGCCGAAGAAGCTTTTCAGAGCGCCCTCGTTGACGGACTGGGCTCCACACCCAAACATGTTCTCCGGGCTGGTAAGTGACATCCCTGTGGCGATGGTTGTAACGGCGAGCGTCTTTTTCTTGTTGATGCCGGATATGCTGCCGAGCAAGTTGGCGGGCGGCCTCGGCTTCGTGAACAAAGCGGTCGGCCCCCACGACAGTGGAGTTTTCACTACCAGGAAGCAGCATGGCGTCGAGCATTGTCACGGCCTCGCGACCATGGACTAAGCGAAATGGTGTGAAGTGAGTAGTCTCTTGCAGCGCGGTGTTATATGCGAACGTAACGTAAGGGAGTACTGCATCCCAGTTGCGGTGGTCGTCGTCGACATACATGGAAATCATGTCGGCGATCGTCTTATTTAGGCGCTCAGTGAGTCCATTAGTTTGGGGATGATAAGCTGTTGTTCGTCGGTGACTCGTGCCGCTGAGTCGCATAACTTCCTGTGTCAGCGCCGAGGTAAAGGCCGTTCCTCTGTCAGTTATAACGACCGTGGGTGCGCCATGACGAAGCACGATGTTGTGCATGAAGAAGGTGGCAATTTCCGCAGCTGTTCCGCGGGGAAGAGCTTTCGTCTCACAGTATCGACTGAGGTAGTCGGTGGTGACCACAATGTACCGGTTACCCAGCGAAGACTCCGGAAAGGGGCCGAGTAAATCCATGCCGACTTGGTAGAAAGGAACTTGTGGTGGATCAATAGGCTGCAAAAGTCCGGCCGGCTTAGTCGACGACGTCTTGCGACGTTGACACTCGCGGCAAGTTCGGACGTAGCGTTTCACAACCTCCGCGAGCTTGGGCCAGTAATATTTTTGCCGTATGCGGGCCAACGTTCGGGAGAAACCAAGGTGACCAGAGGAAGGATCATCGTGGGACGCCTGCAAGACTTCATCGCGAAATGCATGAGGGATAACGAGCAGATAGGCAGGCTCCGTCGACCTATAGTTCTTTTTGTACAGGATACCCTCCCGTAAGCAGAATGATGACAGGCCGCGTGAAAAGATGCGGGGCGGAGTCTGAGCGCTTCCTTCAAGATAGTCAATCAGGGACCGTAATTCAATGTCGTCTCGTTGGCGGTGAGCCAGGGTGGACGCGGAAATGACCCCAAGGAAAAGGGAATCGTCATCGAGGTCCACGGGACTGTCAGGAAGTGGGGCATGGGACAAACAGTCTGCATCACTGTGCTTTTGCCCTGATTTATACACGATGGTGACATCAAATTCTTGCAGTCGGAGGCTCCAGCGTGCGAGTCGCCCTGAGGGATCCTTGAGATTTGCCAACCAACACAGCGAGTGGTGGTCGCTCACCACTCGGAAAGGGCGGCCATACAAATAGGGTCGAAATTTCGTTACTGCCCACAAAATAGCTAGACATTCTTTTTCTGTGGTGGAATAGTTCACCTCAGACCGTGATAACGTGCGGCTTGCGTAAGCGATTGCGAGTTCGACACCATCCTGCCACTGTACAAGTACCGCACCAAGGCCAACGTTACTCGCGTCTGTGTGCAGTTCTGTGTCAGCGGCCTCATCGAAGTGCCCAAGTATGGGTGTATTCTGAAGACGCGTGCGTAGCTCTTCAAAGGCATGTTGTTGCTCCCGACCCCAGACGAACGGTTCGTTATCTTTGGTGAGGCGAGTAAGGGGCTCAGCTATTCGGGAGAAGTTCTTCACAAAGCGCCGATAGTAGGCGCAGAGACCCAGAAAACGGCGCACACTTCGCTTGTCAGCAGGAATGGGAAAAGAAGCGACGGCGGCAGTCTTGTCGGGGTCTGGACTAACGCCCTTGGCGCTCACAATGTGGCCCAAAAACTTCAGCTCCTGGAAAGCGAAGTGACATTTCTCGGGCTTAAGGGAGAGACCAGCTGAACGGATAGCTCGAAAACAGCGCGTAAGCGGCTGAGGTGTTCTTCGAAAGTGTCGGAGAAGATGACAACATCATCCAGGTACACAAGACACGACTGCCATTTGAGATCACAAAGCACAGTGTCCATCATCCGTTGGAAAGTTGCCGTTGCCGGAGCTGAGCATAGGCCGAAGGGGAGCACCCTGAATTCGTACAAACCGTCCGGGGTAATAAATGCGGTCTTCTCCCGGTCACGTTCGTCCACCTCTATCTGCCAGTAGCCGCTGCGTAAATCGAGTGATGAAAAGTATCTGGCGTGGCGCAGACGGTCTAGGGAGTCATCAATGCGCGGCAAAGGATAAACGTCTTTCTTAGTGAATTTGTTCAGACGTTGGTAATCAACAAAAAACCGGAGGGTCCCATCTTTCTTTGCAACTAGGACCACAGGCGACGCCCACGGGCTCTTCGATGGCTGGATCGCGTCGTCGCGGAGCATTTCTTGAACTTGCCTTCGAATTGCATCCCGTTCCTTTGAAGATATCCGGTACGGCGACTGGCGTAATGGTCTCTGGCTTTCATCAACTATAATTCGATGTTTTGTTATCGGCGTTTGCCTAACTCTGGAGGTTGACGCAAAACAGTCCTGGAAAGAGTCAATGACAGTCTGCAGGTTGCGTTTTTGACTAGGCAGGAGATTCGGGTTCACGTCGAGTTTAACCGGAGCATTCGTTGATTCCACGGACATCGTAGTCCCTGTCAACGCGTACTCTCCGGCGCAATCCCCGAGTTCTTCAAAATAAGCAATCGTTGTGTTGGCCGCTAAACGTTGGGGTTCACAACCGAAATTTGTTATCAGTAGTTCGGCTCGCTTATTGTTCAGTTCTATAAGCCCGCGAGCTACACACACTTGCCGACCCAGGAGCAGTGACATGTTGGCTTCAGTGATGCCATGAGTGCCGACGCTGTCATTGCACTCCACAGTTACTAGCATGGTGGTTCTCGACGGAATCACCACGTTATCATCGCAGACCCGCAACTTAGTCCTGCGTTGCTGCGGTTCGTCGCCAACAGTACGGTGTGCGGCAAACGAGACGATCAGCTCCTTAAAGTCGATGACAGCCCCATATTCCTGTAGGAAATCCAGACCGAGAATCAGGTCTTTAGAACACTCAGGAAGCACAGCAAAGCAGCCGGGGAAAGTGACGCCGCGGATATGAATTCGTAAGGTGCAAACGCCGGTCGGCGTCACAACATGGCCGCCGGCTGTGCGGATCTGGGGCCCAGTCCAAGGTGTCAAAACCTTTCTAAGGGTCGTGGCTAGCCGGCTGCTTATCACAGAGAAATCAGCGCCGGTATCTACTAGTGCGGTTACTTCACAGTTATCGGCGGTTACTGGAATTTCCGTAGAAGCCAACTGCTGGCTCTTCGTCGGCGGTGGGCTCGTCGGGTCAGGTGGTCGTTGGTCTCGTCGCCGCTGCAGATCGTCGAGTGGAGGCTCTTGTTTCTTTCTAGCTGCGGCGGCCCTACCCCCAGAGGACGCCGTCTTCAGTTTTCCCGCCGTGGGGACCTGCCTCTGAATTCGCCAGAGGTCGACGGGCGGCTGGGAGAAGAGAGTCTCCTGGGCGATGGGGATCGAGACTGGCGTCGCGGCACGGTCTGAGCCTGCACGTTGGACGTCAGGTATTGTTCAATTTCCTGGGGTCGCTCGCCGTAGCGTGGTCGAGGAGCGTCTGAAGCGAAACCCCTTAAACCCATCCGACGGTAGGGGCAGTGGCGCAGGATGTGGCCGGGCTCACCGCAGTGGTAGCAGAGTGGCCGGTTCCTCGGCGTTCGCCACATGTCCGCTTTATGCATGGCGGGCCGGAATTCCTGCGGCACGGTGGTGGGCACAGTTGGACGTGGGTACTGCACAGCCGGCACAGGTGAAAAAGCTTGTGCCACTGCCGCAGGCCGTCGAAGTGCCTCGCTGTAGGTCATGATGTAGGGTTGCGGCTGAGGCTCCGGAACAACTGGTGCTGGCTGCACCACTCGACGGATTTCATCCCGTACCACGTCCGACAGGGCGGCGACGCTGGCCTGTGGAGCTTCGAAGCGAAGTTTGGCGAGTTCTTCGCGAACGATGCTCCTTACAAGGTCTCGAAGATCTTCAGGAGGCAGCGTCGTAGGCGTGCAGGTTTGAGCGGCTGCCATACTAGCCTGCCGGCCGTACTGGGCACCGCGTTCCTGCAAGGAGCGTTCCATGCTCACTGCCTCCTTCGTAAAATCGGCCACTGTCCTTGGAGGGTCGCGGACAAGTCCAGCAAACAGCTGCTCCTTAACGCCCCGCATCAGGTGCCGCACTTTCTTTGCCTCGGCCATAGCAGGGTCGGCTCGACTGAAGAGGCGCATCATGTCCTCAACGAACATGGTGACGCTCTCATTAGGCTGCTGCGATCTCGAGTGCAGAGCGACTTCCGCCTTCTCTTTTCGTTCACTGCTGCCGAATGTCGCCAGCAGCTCGCGACGAAAAACCTCCCAGGTGGCAAAAGAGGACTCGTGGTTCTCGAACCAGATCTTTGCCGAGTCCTCTAGCGCGAAGTAAACGTTCCTCAGCTTGCGCTCACTGTCCCACTGGTTGAAGGCTGCCACACGGTCGAAACTGGCCAACCAGTCTTCAACATCCTCGAACCTGTCACCGTGGAACGTCGGCGGTGACCTGGGCGCGTGAAGTACGAAGGGAGTGTCAGCTCCAAAATGTTGAGTGGTCTGGCTAGCTGTGGTTGATGTCATATCTCTTGCCGGTTTTGTCAGGCCGCTGAACTCTGGCTGTAGGCTCGCAGACGGCGGCTCGCTTTGTGGACGGGGGTTGTGTCCACGCACTGAGGGCTGGCTTCAAAGGTGTCTTCAGAGTCATTGTACATGGGACGGTACCCAGCACCTCCACCAAATATGTCACGGCTATACGGTCGGGACAGCCAGGTCACGTTTTACTGAACAGCGCCAGGTAGCAGCGAACTCCCGAGCGGAACCCGAAGAGACGACGAAGAAGCCCCGCCCGCCACCATGGGTAAGGCTAGCCAGGATGGCGGTTGAGACAGTTCGGCCAGGAGACGGCGCCACGTGAATGTCCAGGAATGTGGATATATATATATATATATGTATATATATATATATATATATATATATAAATATATATATATATATATATATATATATATATATATATATATATATATATATATATATATATATATATATATAGAATACAAGTAAAGGAGAATGAGCGGCTCGTTATACATTTAGGAGAAGCCAACAGCCACAGAAGCCAAGGAACAGAAGGGATTTTATTTATATTTACTTATTTTGATCAACGGAGAATATTGCTGAATATGCTATCACTTAAAGGTAATTTATTAGAAAAGTAGAAGAATAAACAACCACATGCCGCCGGTGGGAAGCGAACCCACGACCTCCGAATTACGCGCCTGGTGCTCTACCTCTGAGCTACGGCGACGGCTGTCAGATCTTCTGGTTTCGGGGGTATTTATGTTTACAAGTGACCTAACCTTGAGAGTGTTCATCAGCGCCACCCAGGTTAGTAAGCGGTGCACGTAGTACGTCCTGAGTTACCCCTGGTGTGACGTGGAACGTCATCGAACGACGAGGGTGGAAGCTGTGTGAGACCCTCTTATGCTTCCTATGTCATCAAGGCTGCCAGAACCGAGGCCCTCCTTATTAAGCAATTAAGCAGACAAAAGAAGGGGATGTGGGGCTCGTTATACATTTAAGGGAAGCCAACAGCCACACAAGCCAAGGAACACAGGGGATTTTATTTATATTTACTTATTTTGTGCTGTTGGTCAACGCAGAATATTACTGATATGTTATCTCTTAAAGGCAATTGATTAGAAAAGCCGAAGAAAAAACGGCTGCCGCCGGTGGGAACCGAACCTACGACCTCCGAATATCTCTTGAAAAAGGACAGGCTCGGTCCGAAACGTCGACTAGCAATAAATGTTTACCTAAATGAAGCGTTTCTCAATTTCGCGCGCGTGTGTGTGTGTGTGTGTGTGTGTGTGTGTGTGTGTGTGCGTGCGTGCGTGCGTGCGTGCGTGCGCGTGCGTGCGTGCGTGCGTGCGTGCGTGTTCCCACACAATTTCCCCCTCTTGCTGTTCGATGGCGTTTCACATCACACCAACGGTAATACAGGACGTACTACGTCCATCGCTTATGGAGAAGGGTGGCGCTGATGAACACTTTCAAAGTTAGGTCACTTGTAACCATAAACACAACCGGAAGTAATATTCATAGCCGTTGCTGTAGCTCAGTTCGTAGAGCACCGGACGCGTAATTCGAAAGGACTGGCGGCATGTGGTTGTTTCTTCAGGGCTCCTAAAGCTGCAAAAGCTATCATAAAATCTATGCGCGCTGCTCAGGTCCAGGAATCACATCGGGCGAAAGTAACTGCGCGTCCAGGACTCAGACTGCTGGCAATAACCAAGGTCAGCTAGCGCGATTTGCTGAGCAGCCCGAGACTGTTCTGCGCATTCATTTAAAAGTGCATCTCCATGGACCCATCTGAAGCGCACGAGCGGAGCGCCGCGCCGCGAAAACGTACGCAACTCGAGGGCCTGTCGCGCCCTGCCGCTGGTACTTGCGCTCAGCGCAGCGAAGAAAACAGCGCGAAGGGCCGTACAGGATGCCAAGAGAACTGCGTTCTCTGATTGGTGTACACCGACCTCAAACCAGCGAGCCACTTCCGGGCCCGGCGCGAGCGCGGCGCGAACATTTGACATGGGCAGATATTTACCAAGCCCCAGTGCCAGCTCGCGTCTTCGGCTCGCGCATGCCCAGCCGGCTTCAGCGTACGCTGGTACGCGTAGGCGCTGTGCTCATGCGCCTCGGATCACTCCATGGAGAGCCGCCTACACAGCTCCTCACGGAGAGAGCGATTGTGCATTTTTGATAGACATTGGTTGAGATTTACCTTAAAAGGTTATGCATTTTATTGTTTACAAGGGACGACAAGCGTGGCGTGCTCTGGCCGGTAGCGTCTACAAAAGTGTCGGACGATGTAAACGTTCGGCGCGTGCAGACGGTACAAATTCATCATAACCTGCTAAGACATCGTTTATTTATTAGAATCTGTTACTGTTTACGATGAAGTAGCGTATTGTTTTGTAAGTATCCGTCTCATCACGAGGACAGCAATGTTACCCTCGCATTATCTCCTGAAAGAGAGAGATTGGACATATTAGTGTCATCCTGGCACTTGTTGCACGTCTGTTGCAAAACCAACATCCAACGTTCATTTCAGAACAAGAACAAATTTTCACGACGTAAGTCCAAACAAAATGATTTTTTTCGCTCCTAGAGGCATGGTATTTTGTAGATTATAAATGCACGTGTCTATTCTTCTATGGCACCTTCAGTAACAAGATAAGTCCTCCAGAAAAAAAAAAACAAAATTTGAAGAAGTGCAATTGATGATGCTTTAGAAAAGTTACTTTTGAACACTTCCTTATAAGTTGAATCAGCAATGCGCCTTCTCGATGTGCCGTTGGCAATGTATTCGAGGGCACAAGCCATTTTGTGTGAGACCAAAGAATATTGCCAGGCATCACTACAGGGGCCGTTCGTTCGCGCTCAAGACCGCAGGAAAGGGGTGTCATCATGTTTTTTTGTGACGCGAGAAGAGACTGGACTAATCTCAATTCATCACAGGCAAGAAGAGCTGCACCTACGTTTTTCCAGATTGCTGTAGATGATCTTGACCTGTTATCTCGAAGGTTCCTCGCCGGCTTTAAATTGAGCGATGCCACTAGCGGCGGGCATTCGTAGTTCGACGACTGACGAGCACGTTTGTTGCTTAGGCCGGCGCCGAGTGATTCAGTTCATTTGCGGGCGCAAGTCAGCCAAAATAAACAGCTTGGTTTGCAAGTTTTGTTGCTGTCTTCCTGACTGCTAGGCTGCCGTCACTACAACGTGGCAATATGGAGTAAAAAAATGCTCACAGTGTGGTTTTCGTGTGTAATCCGATGTTCAGTGAGAGATGTTGAGGCTTACCTCGCCCTCTTCCTTTCTCGGTTACTGCTGTCCAAGTTCTTCCAATAGCAACCATCCCCGTTTGTGCGTTACTCCGCTCTCCCCATACCCTCCCCTTCTCATGGTAACAACCCTGCTGATGGCTCCCGCAATAACCACCGTCCAGTCACGCAATACCCGCTATCAGTACTGGCCTTACACGCTAACCATCCGCCTACCACGTTAATCCCCCTTCTTTTTGTTCTCGCGGCAAACCCTCTAGGATTGTACATTCTTACGCTCTCGATATACCGTCCTCCTCTCATGGTAACCACCCCGCGGATGGTTCCCGCAGTAACCACCTTCCAGTTGCTCACTCCGCGCTCTCAGTACTACGCCTCTATTGTAATCGTCCACCTACAGCGATAATCCCCCTGTTTGTCGTTCTCGCGGCGAACCCTCCATGATTGTACATTCTTACGCTCTCGAAATACCTTCCTCACCCCATGGTACCTACCCCGCGCATGGTTCCCGCAGTAACCACCTTCAAGTTATGCACTCCGCGCTCTCAGTACTACCATTCCATGGTAACAGTCCGCCTTCCTAGCTAATCCCCCTCCTTGTAGTTCTCGCTGCAAACCCTCTAGGATGGCACATTCTGAAGGCGGGGACACATGTGCGAAAAGTGCGTGCGATTCGCTGCGGCGCGTCGTTGCGACCGTCGTCGCAACGACCGAACGCAGCTCGTCGCATGCGTCCAACCTGCTGGATGCCAACGACGAGCCGCATGCGGCAAACGCAACGACGGGAAGCGGTAGCCAATGCGAGCGCGGAGAGCGGCAGCGTCATGATGACGTAGAGCGCGATGCTCAGGGCGCTTGGGGCCGAGCCATGCCGGGCCGGTCTGCCAGCTCTGATGCCGGCCGCCGGCGCCTGAAAAACGCGCTAGTATTGTTTGTTGACGTTCTAGCAAGCCCAGGGATAGATGCATTTCAAAACTGCATCATTTCTGACGATCGTTGGCTAATACCGAGTTGCACGAAACAAGCAAATTTCATCCCACAGCCGCTTCGGTGCTGCCGGTGGTTCACCTGCCGTCTGCTAATCCGTTTCTGAAGGCGTCGTGGAAATCGAACATATCTTTTATTATGGGACGAGTTCGCATTGAAGCGATGCAAATAGTAGGCCTTTTATTATAGCACAGGCGACTTCCGAAGCGCTGTCAGCTGCGGCTTCAACGCGAAATCAAGTAGGCCTAGCGACGACTGGGGCAGCCGGGACCAGCGCGCAGTTCGTCGCCCGGCGTTGCCGCAGGCGGTGTCGTTGCCGAAAGATCCTATTTTGCACAGGTATATTTTCGTTGCTCGAATCTAGGAAGCATCCTCTCTAGTACATGGCTGTTTTGTACTTTCTTGTGCGAACGTGAAGTACGCCTAGCATGCCGGCCAGCCGGCCAGCCTGGATCCCGTCTGCCGGTGTCATAAAACGAGCTAAAGTGTGTTCTTGACTGAAATAATAAACCCTGGGATGAGAAATGTGAAAAATATGTCATTTTTGAGGATCGCTGACCAATACTGAGCTGCTGCTAAAGGTAACGACTGCGATACAAGCAAACTTCTTTCCACAACCGCTTCGCAGCTGCCGCTGGCCTTACGTTGGGGTCCGGCTCGCCTGGCGTCCGCTCGCTTCGCTGCCGAAGGCGTCGCGGAAATTGAGCATATTGTTACTTTATTATGAGACCATGCTGTTGACAGTAGAGCGATGTGTGGAGTAGGCCTTTTATTATAGCTCAGGCGACTTCCGAAACGCCGGCCGCTGCGGCTTCGATACGAAAGAGGCTATAGGCCTAGCGACGACCACGGCAGCCAGGCAGTAGCAGAGCTCGTCGCCCGGAGCGCCCGCGAGCGGTGCCGTTGCCGAAAGCTCGCAACATAAGCAGGCATGCTTTGTCGCTGCTCGAGCAGACTTTCTGATAACAAGGCAATCTTTTATTTTCTTGGGATATTTGTACACGATCACAAGTAGCGCTGAGGCAGCGCTGCACGGCGGCGAAGTGTGACAGCGGTTGTGGGCGGAGCTTGGGTAGAGCGGCGCAGCGATGCTCACCGCTCCGTGTGTCCCTGCTTGCAGTGGGATGGCAGTTCGCACGCGACGATCGGTGCGGCGCGTCGGCGAAGTTGTCGCACATGTGTTCCCTGCTTTACGCTCTGGAGATACCCCTATAGTTCCCGCAGTAACCACCTTCCAGTTGCGCACTCCGCGCTCTCAGTACTACACCTCTACGGTAACCATCAACCTACAACGATAATCCCGCTGTTAAGTTCGCTGAACTTTCTGCGGTGCCATCCAGCCTCCAGCACAGTGCATGGAACCGCGGACGCACGACGGCCGCACCGCGGAAGCACGGCGCGAAGCGCGTCGGTGGCTGCTGTTGTTGCTGCCGGCGTCGTCGCCAGAACGGTTGTTCTCTCTCCGGATTGCCATTTTCTAGCACGGAGCGCGCCGGAGTGCAGGTTTGAACGCCTTCAGTCTTTGTTGCCACTGGATGCTGTACCCCCTCAGGGACAGCCTTTCCCTTTTCTTATAATAAGGAATCTTCAGTGAATGTTCCTGTGGCATACGTGCGTCTTGTATACACGTGTGCGGGAGGGGAAACGAAGAGGAGGGCGGAGGTTCGGAACGCGGCGAGTTCAGTGCTTTTTGCGTGCGTGCTGGGAACCTCTCCTTTCCTATGTATTTGATTGGCTGGCATCCTTTCCCCAGTATTGGATTGGTTGCTGTCCTCGCCAAGGGCGGAGACAGAAGGCTTGAAACGGAACTCTTCCGGTTAAGCGGGGCTGATTTCGTGTAATCAACGGTTGAGTCATGTTTTAAGTAGTTTTCTCCTTGCTTGTTTCTTCTCGTTTATTCTTGTTAATATATAGTTAACCTTCTTGTCCCGCCATCGAGTAACGTGATTGTTTGCGAGTCCGAACCATCAATTCATCATCATCAAGTGTTTCCTCTCGTCACCACCTGAAGGGGAAACTCAACACCCCCTCTTTGTTGTTATCGCGGCAAACCCTCTGAGGTTGTACGTTGTTACGCTCTCGAGATACCCTCCTCCTCCTTCCATGGTAATCACCCCGCGGATGGTTGCCTGAGTAACCACCTTCGAGTTATGCACTCCGCGCTCTCAGTACTACCCTTGCCCGGTAACCGTCCACCTTCCATGATAATCCTCCTCCTTGTAGTTCTCGCGGCAAACCCTCTAGGATTGTACATTCTTACGCCCCCCAGATGCATTCCTCCTTCAACGTTTACTACCCGAAAGGCTGTTCCCGGGTCGGTGGTGCTGGTTTGAATCCGCAGAAGGGATTAATTACCCTTACAGCGGCCTTTCGGCTATTGCTCCGTCTAAGCCACTGATTTGAATGATTCTGTCACTACCACTGCTTCTTAAGGCCAGTGCCCTCTGTAAACTTCATGAGTGATTTTGACAGCGATCACCGCTCACTTCCCTTATCAGCCAACTTCTAGTTGCGGATTCCTCATACTCACCATATCCTGTCCCTTCTTTCATTCATTACCACTGACAATTACGCATTCCTCCACATTTGTCCTACCCTCTCCCTCTCACGATAGCCCCGTCCGGCACGAATTCCTTACCTCTCGTCATACCCTCCCATTTTCTTCCCCTGTAATCACCCTGCCGATGGAGCTCATGGCAACCGCTCCCTCACCGGTTACGCTGACTGCTATTATTACTACTACTACTACTAATTCCGCTACTGCACCGGAGCGACTCCAAGGAGCCGGCGCTTAACAGGTGTCGCTGAGAAACATAATCATCATCATCATCAGCCTGACTATGCCCACTGCAGGCCGAAGGCCTCTCGCATGCCTGTCCTATTAATTAAGATGGCATATTAAGCTTGTTGGTAACACATGCAGAACAAAAATAGCGCAGGAACAGAACAGGGACAAGCATGGACACACACGAGCGCTCACTTCCAACAGTTTGTTGGAACCGCAGCACGGTAAATATGCACGACGAGGCGATATTATGCAGGTGCTCGAGGACAAGCAATTTCAATATTTTCTAGATTATCTAGATTACCTGAGAAAATATTGAAATTGTTTGTCCTCCTGCGCCTGGGCAGTGTATCGCCACATCGTGTATATTTACCGCCCTGCAATTCACAATAAACAGTTGGAAGTTAGCGCTGGTGTGTGTCCTTGCTTGTGCCTGTTCTGTACCTGCGCTACTTTTGTTTGACTGTCCCATTAACCCTGTCGTTTGCCAGTTGCGGCCACCGTATTCCAGCAAATTTCTTAATCTCATCCGCCCATCTAAATTTCTGCCGCTCCCTGCTACGCTTGCCTTCTCTTGGAATCCACTCCGCTACCCTTAAGGACCAGCGGTTATCAAGCCTTCGCATTACATTCCCTGCCCAAGCCCATTTTTTCCTCTTGATTTCGAATAGGATGTCATAACCAGCGTTTTTTACCTCACCCTCTCTGCCCGCTTCCGGTCTTTTAACGTTACACCTATTATTTTTCTTTCCGTGGCTCGTTGCGTTGTCTTTAACTTAAGCCGAACCCCCTTCGCAGAGAAACATTGGGGGGTAATAGCACGCCAAACGCGCCAAATTTTTCACTCGACCATTTGAGGTTTCTTCTTGAAAACTTATAGCCCTTTATAGCAATGGCGAGAGTAATTTGCCTAAACGTTTTTTGGAAAACATTTTATGGTCATGTGGCACCTCTTTTACTTTTCCAGACGAGTGGGAAAGTGGAAATAAATTTTTTATTTCAGGAAGGGTAAAATGAAGAAACAGCACGTATGAAGAATATTTTGTTGTGTATTTAATCTTAGCGGATACTAAACTAAAACACCTCTAATGTCTCACAAAATATGTTGGGCACAGAAGAAGATGTTTTTCTTGTAAAATTCTTAATGCGTCTTTCTTTTTCTGTTGTCTGGAAACATGCAAGGGCTGTCACATATATCCTAAATCCCCCCCCCCCCCCCCCCCCGCGTCTACCCAAAAATGAAGTATTCAGGCAAATTACTTTCGTAAGTCTTATAAAAAGAACACTACTTCTGGAGGCCGCCGCGGTGGCTCAGTGGTTATGGTGCTCGGCTGCTGACCCGAAAGACGCGGGGTCGATCCCGGTCGCGGCGGCTGAGTTTCTTCAAGGCGAAACTCTAGAGGCCCGTGTGCTGTGCGATGTCAGTGGACGTTAAAGAACCCCAGGTGGTCGAAATTTCCGGAGCCCTCCACTACGGCGTCTCTCATAGCATTAGTCACTTTGGGACGTTAAACCCCATAAACCAAAGCGCATTTCTTCTGGAATAAGCTGGCACGAGTCGGGAGAGAATTCTGGTGTTTTTTGGCGCGGATTGTCCGGGCTGTATACAAAAGGATCGAATAAACTAGATGTGAATTGCTGCGAGATCTTTCAGGCAAGTATAGCCTCCAACAGCTTCTATTCGCTGCATGGTCTTCGACAGCAAATACCTTGGTAAAGACATATTACCGGATGCGTAGTTTGAAGTGGATTGCACAAATTAAGTTGGCGCCACAATTTTTAGCTTCTCTCCGCTCGTGGCTGATTTGATAGATGACCAGGGACCATTACTCATGGGCTCTCAGAGCAGACAAGCCATGGTACTTTACTGCGAAGCACCTGCCTGTTCTACGTAGGTGTTTTTTTCTGGACACTGAAGCTCTCATGGCTTCCACAGATGGTTCGTGGCCGGTTTAGTGTTTCTACAGCTGCATGTGGCGAGCAACTATGGCACGCGTTGAAGAGCAAAGAAAACCTGAAAGTTGCTCGTGCATGTAAACAATTGTTGGAGCTTCTGGGAAATCTAACCGAAGAACGCAGAGAGCCGGATTTTAGTTCTGAGTTCTCTAGTTAGGGCTCCCTGAAATAGAAGCCTGTAATTCGTGCGCGATTGACCCCATACAATGAGACAAATTGTCTTTGAATGCTCTTCCAGGTCTCCGATTTTCCAGGCCAACGGGAGCGGATGCCTGCAACGTCGGCTGCGGCAAACGGTACGTGCTTCTCCTACCCAATCTCTCCTATGGCCACTAATCTGCTCGAAAACCGACATAACTGCCTAAGGAGGACAGGAAAGCCGCCCATTACGGGCATAATCCGACCTATTCTGAGAGAAGAACAATTATCGGACCGAGACGCCAAGCCGCACAGCTAGGCCGCACTAGGATTCCTCCCCTCCGCCGACTCCGTGGGCGACGGCAGCCGTTGTCATGGAGGTAACGGTTGAAGGCCGCACCATCACCGCGGAAGAGCAAAACTCAAGCGACTGGACACCGGTGCTGTATAAAGCCTACGCCTCCCGACCAGCCAGTTCGCCGAAACCTTACCGCTCCGACAACGCTACCTCAGACGCAGCTCACCCGAACGCCAACAACGCGTCGCGCCACGCAGCTGCCGTAACCGGCAGCGGCAAGACGCCGGCCCGTCTACCACCTGCGACTAAGGAGGCTCGCCTCGCAGTACAGCGGAGCAAGCAGCTGCCACCACTCCCACCGAACGCTATTCGAGTAGTCGTTCGCCCGCGAGGTGAACTACGGCTCCTAGATGTCCCAGCACCCCGGCTCTTGAAGACAGTGCAGACCCAGCTCGATATCATTCCACCGGACGACTTCTGCCTGCGCGTCCACCCGACGAACAATACTTTCACCATGGCAGCCACACATTTCCCAACAGTCGAGACTCTCAAGACGATGACCTCTCTCACCATCGAAGGCAAAACATATCCCTGCGCGGCATACGTAGCACCACCACCGGGGGCTACCAGAGGAGTCATCACGAACGCCTATGGCGACGAGACGCCGACGCAACTGTACCACGACCTGGTGAAAAGAAATCCTGAATACACCATTCTAGCAGTACGACGCATGGGAAAGACACACTCCATCCTGATCACCTTCGACGAAACCACAGTCCCTCACTCCATCAAATACATGGGAGCCATCCACCGCGCACCCCATACCGTGGCAGTCCGGATGCCTATACTAACTGCAGACAGCCGGGTCACCGCCATGACGTATGCCCGAGTCCCAAGACATATATCTGCCTCCGTTGTGGAACACAACACTCCCAAGAAGACACACTTTGCACGCCCAAGTGCATTCTGTGCGAGGGCTCACACCTGACAGGCACGGGATCCTGCAAGGGACGCAACATCCACCAGCCACGGAAACAGCCAAACCACCCACAAACGCAGCAGCACGACTTGGTCCTATCCAGAGAAAATTTTCCCCATTTGTCATCTGGACTCCCACAGCCCAACCAAAACAAACCAGCTTCGTCAGTGCCGTTGAAACAAGTCTGGGACACCTCCACCTCTTCACACAGGCACACGATATCCTTGCCTGCACAACCCAGTCTACAACAAGCCCTGGCAAAATCTCAGGAGGAGGCAGCAGCGGCTAAAGCAGAAGCTACAGCAGCCCGAGCAGAAGCCGCCGCCTTGCGTCAACACATCGCCAAGCTGGAAGCCCAGATAAGTGCTCTTGCCGCTGGTCCTACCCTTCCACCTGCTGCCACTCCTACCACATCCCAAACTCCTCCTCCCAACCCGCCTACCGCCGATACCTCGTCCTCCCACTCCGAGCCTAATTCCTCTCCTGATTTGCTAGCAATGGAGGCTGACACTGATCCCTTTACAAATTCACCTCCGTGCACAACGCCTTCCCCCTCCACACCCATCTCACTAAACAACATACCACCCCTGCTTGAATCATTTGCAGCTCGCTTTGAGGCAAAACTGCAGGAAGCTATAACTCGCATCAACGAGGAATACACACCCATCAAAGACGCAGTAATCCGCATAACACAAGACAACGCTATTCTTAACCACCGATTCGATGTGCAAACTCAAGGATTCTCTGAACGCTGTAACGATCTTGAGTCCCGACTGCCAAAGCGTGACCCCACACCAAACAGACGCAAGAAGCCCAAAGCACCGGAGGAACAGACCAACCCTATCCCTACCATAGTTCAGGGCTCCCAACCCCCCGTTACAGCTCCCTCCTCTATAGATTGTCATGATGGCAGTTCCACTCCGTAATCTTACACTCTGGCAGTGGAACTGCCGGGGATTTGGTCACAAGCGTCACGTAATCCACCAACTGCTGTCCTGCGCTGCAGGACCCGACATCCTTGCCCTGCAGGAACCCTCAAACCCACTCACCCTACCCGGCTATGTCCTGTTCTGCCCACATCCCCCACACCCCCATTTCTGGTTCGTCGTTCAATCACCACCATCTCCCATTCCATAGTGATTGAAGACATTGATTACCTTTTTATTGAGCTTGTGCCGCAACACACTCGAGCGAACAGTGTTTTCATCCTAAATGTTTATAGCCACCCTAAGTGCCTTCAAGGTAACTTCGAACGCCTCTTTACGCTCGCGAAGCGCATAGCCAACAAGTGCCCCTTAGTCGTCGTGGGAGACTTTATCGCCCCACATACAGCCTGCGGTTACCCACACGACACACCGAAAGGACGTCGTGTATGGTTAGCCGCGCAACAAGCCGGTCTCTCCCTTCTCACAGACCCCACATCTCCTACACGCACGGGAAACAGTGTCTGTAAAGACACTACGCCAGACCTCACGTTCGCACATCGCCTCCTTCACGCCACATGGTGCAACACACAAGAGAATCTTGGTAGTGACCATTTCATCATCGAGATTCTCTTACACATTCAACTACATCGCAGGCCTCTCAGAGGCTCCACTCTTACAAAGTGGAACTCTTTCCGCTCATGTACAACAGCACGCACTTTCGTCCCCATCACGGACATCACCGCACGGACCGAGAAGTTAAAAAGCGATGTCCGATCCGTAACTTGTACTCTACCCGAAGACTGCCCAAGCGACACAATTGACTCCCGCCTCCTACATTTATGGGAGGCTAAAAGAGGCCTAGAGCGCCGCTGGCAAAGGCAGCGATGGAACCGGACACTTAAGCGTCGCCTCGCCTGCCTTAACAAAGAGATAGAAACACACGCAGCGAATCTTTCACGTCAGAACTGGGAATCTATCTGCAACAAGCTTGATGGCAATATGAGTGTGCCTCAGACCTGGAACCTTTTTCGGCACTTAATAGACTCCACTCACTCTAAGACTGCCCAGAGACACGCCCTCACCAAACTCATACATGCTTCAGATATACCACCACCAGACCTCCTCCAAGAACTTCGAAATCAATACTTCCCCACATACCCTCCTGCCCACCACCCTGATTATGCAGGCCCCCCTAACGACCAGCTTGACCAACCCATTGCAGAAGCAGAGGTCCAGGCTGAACTCCAGACGCTTAACACGTCCTCAGCCCCCGGCCCAGACGAGGTACATAACAAGGCTCTCAGGAATCTCGACGCACAATCCATTGCTGCACTTACAGAATACTTTAATGAGTGCTGGCGACTGGGCACCCTCCCACCACAATGGAAAGAGGCAAGAGTCATTTTCATACCCAAACCTGGCAAACCTCTGCTTACTTCTAACCTCAGACCCATCTCCCTCACATCTTCTGTTGGCAAACTCATGGAGCATGTACTCCAGCGCAGGCTTTGCCAATACCTAGAAAGCAACAATCTCATGCCCACTAGCATGTTTGGATTTCGACCAGGGCTTTCCACACAGGACGTCTTCTTGCAGCTAAAACATCACATTATCGACTCATAGACCTTCGACACTAAAGCTATCCTGGGGGTGGATCTCCCTAAGGCATTTGATAACGTTACACACTCAGCTATCCTAGAAAACCTTACGACCCTGGGAGTTGGCGCCAGGATGTACAACTACATCCGAGACTTCATCAGCCACCGCACAGCCACGCTTACCTTCGGCGACCACAGCCTACCAGGGATCACGCTGGGAGCACGAGGTACGCCCCAGGGAGCCGTCCTCTCCCCTATTTTATTCAACATAGCACTTCTTCACTTACCACAACAGCTAGCTCAAATTCCCGACATCCATTTGAGCCTCTACGCCGACGACATCACTGTCTGGGCAAACCATGGCAGCGATGCCGAAATAGAAGAACACCTACAATTGGCACCAACCACCATCGACGCATATGTACGGGAGCGTGGCCTGACCTGCTCCCCTTCAAAATCGGAGCTTTTCCTCTACCGGCCCAAGCAACGCGATTCAGTCAATGCACCCATCTCCCTCGCCCTAGGTACCCATCCCATCCCCCTAGTACACAAAATCCGCGTGCTAGGACTGGTTCTCCACTCCCACGGTGCTCACGGAGAAGTCATAATACACTTCAAACACACGCTCAACACACTACTCGATTGATTCGCCGCATAGCGAACCGCAGGGCTGGCCTACGCGAGCGAAACACGACTCGCCTCACCCAGGCTTACATCATAAGCCGCACAACATATGCCCTTCCATACTTACCCCTCAAACAGAAGGAGAGAGACCGGGTTAATGCGCTCCTACGTAGTTGCACGAGAACGGCTCTACGTCTTCCCCCCAGCACATCCAACGACCGACTTCTCAAACTAGGTGTACACAACACCTTTGAGGAGCTAAAAGAAGCTACCTTTATGGCACAACTATCCCGTCTATCCAGCTCAGAGGCTGGTCGTACTTTATTGTCCCAGTTGAGCCTGACCCCAATTACAGAGCCTACCGAGGGGGTCTCCCTTTCTGCTACCCTCCGCTCTAACCTCAACGTAACCCCCATCCTCAAGAACATGCACCCTGAGCGAGACAGGGAACGCAGAGTAGCAAGGGCTCGGGCCCTTCACAAACAGTATAGCGAGGACCATGAGGTGGTCTACGTGGACGCAGCGGAATATACGACAGGCTCCCGTATGGCCCTGGCGGTAGCCGACAATAATGCAAAGCTTCTAACCTCCAGCTCAATCATTACCAATTCGACCACAGAGGCAGAAGAGGCAGCCATCGCGCTTGCTCTCATTTCTACATCTGCCACAAAAATTATCTCCGATTCCAAATCTGCAATTTTAAATTATGCGAAGGGCCACATATCTAGCACCGCTGCTCGTTTACTACGTTTCTGGCAGCCCCGGCGCCTCATCACCCTCATCTGGACGCCAGCACATGCTGGCCTCCCTGGCAACGAGGAGGCTCATTCCCTAGCCCGAGGTCTCACATTCCGGGCAGGAGTCGAGCCCCCTCTACGAGCCTCGGAGCGCCTGCTCTCCTTCCGTGATATTCTCTCGTACTACCGAGACAAACGAAGGGAATACGCACCCCCAGCTCCATCCCTCACCATACCGCAGGCTGCACATTGGCGACAACTACAAACCCGAACTGTTCCATACCCAATACTGCTGCATGCCCGATACCCAGACCAATTCCCGTCATCATGCAAACTTTGCGGCAAACCAGGAGACTTCTTACACACCCTCCTCACATGCCCCACCTTCCCTCATCCCCCATCACCAACCGCGGCGGAGTCTTACTGGGAGTCTCTTCTGACCAGCTCGTCCGCTCAAGACCAGCGCCGGATCATCTCCAGCGCTCACAGTAGGATTGCGCTCCAGGGGCTATCCTTCGCGTTGTAAGGGTGCCTCCTCCTCACATTGAGGAGGCATCCAAGTGCCATGTAGGGGGCTTCGCCCCCACGATTTACATCATTGGCAATAAAAGTTTCCACCACATCCACCCCCTCAGCGACAGCCTTTCCCTTTTCTTATAATAAGGAATCTTCAGTGAATGTTCCTGTGGCATACGTGCGTCTCGTATGCACGTGTGCGGGAGGGGAAACGAAGAGGAGGGCGGAGGTTCGGAACGCGGCGAGTTCAGTGCTTTTTGCGTGCGTGCTCGGAACCTCTCCTTTCCTATGTATTTGATTGGCTGGCATCCTTTCCCCAGTATTGGATTGGTTGCTGTCCTCGCCAAGGGCGGAGACAGAAGGCTTGAAACGGAACTCTTCCGGTTAAGCGGGGCTGATTTCGTGTAATCAACGGTTCAGTCATGTTTTAAGTAGTTTTCTCCTTGCTTGTTTCTTCTCGTTTATTCTTGTTAATATATAGTTAACCTTCTTGTCCCGCCATCGAGTAACGTGATTGTTTGCGAGTCCGAACCATCAATTCATCATCATCAAGTGTTTCCTCTCGTCACCACCTGAAGGGGAAACTCAACACCCCCTCTTTGTTGTTATCGCGGCAAACCCTCTGAGGTTGTACGTTGTTACGCTCTCGAGATACCCTCCTCCTCCTTCCATGGTAACCACCCCGCGGATGGTTGCCTGAGTAACCACCTTCGAGTTATGCACTCCGCGCTCTCAGTACTACCCTTGCACGGTAACCGTCCACCTTCCATGATAATCCTCCTTCTTGTAGTTATTGCGGCAAACCCTCTAGGATTGTACATTCTTACACCCCCCAGATGCATTCCTCCTTCAACGTTTACTACCCGAAAGGCTGTTCCCGGGTCGGTGGTGCTGGTTTGAATCCCCAGAAGGGATTAATTACCCTTAAAGCGGCCTTTCGGCTATTGCTCCGTCTAAGCCACTGATTTGAATGATTCTGTCACTACCACTGCTTCTTAAGGCCAGTGCCCTCTGTAAACTTCATGAGTGATTTTGACAGCGATCACCGCTCACTTCCCTTATCAGCCAACTTCTAGTTGCGGATTCCTCATACTCACCATATCCTGTCCCTTCTTTCATTCATTACCACTGACAATTACGCATTCCTCCACATTTGTCCTACCCTCTCCCTCTCACGATAGCCCCGTCCGGCACGAATTCCTTACCTCTCGTCATACCCTCCCATTTTCTTCCCCTGTAATCACCCTGCCGATGGAGCTCATGGCAACCGCTCCCTCACCGGTTACGCTGACTGCTATTATTACTACTACTACTACTAATTCCGCTACTGCACCGGAGCGACTCCCAGGAGCCGGCGCTAAACAGGTGTCGCTGAGAAACATAATCATCATCATCATCAGCCTGACTATGCCCACTGCAGGCCGAAGGCCTCTCGCATGCCTGTCCTAATAATTAAGATGGCATATTACGCTTGTTGGTAACACATGCAGAACAAAAATAGCGCAGGAACAGAACAGGGACAAGCATGGACACACACGAGCGCTAACTTCCAACAGTTTGTTGGAACCGCAGCGCGGTAAATATGCACGACGAGGCGATATTATGCAGGCGCTCGAGGACAAGCAATTTCAATATTTTCTAGATTATCTAGATTACCTGAGAAAATATTGTTTGTCCTCCTGCGCCTGGGCAGTGTATCGCCACATCGTGTATATTTACCGCCCTGCAATTCACAATAAACAGTTGGAAGTTAGCGCTGGTGTGTGTCCTTGCTTGTGCCTGTTCTGTACCTGCGCTACTTTTGTTTGACTGTCCCATTAACCCTGTCGTTTGCCAGTTGCGGCCACCGTATTCCAGCAAATTTCCTAATCTCATCCGCCCATCTAAATTTCAGCCGCTCCCTGCTACGCTTGCCTTCTCTTGGAATCCACTCCGCTACCCTTAAGGACCAGCGGTTATCAAGCCTTCGCATTACATTCCCTTCCCAAGCCCATTTTTTCCTCTTGATTTCGAATAGGATGTCATAACCAGCGTTTTTTACCTCACCCTCTCTGCCCGCTTCCGGTCTTTTAACGTTACACCTATTATTTTTCTTTCCGTGGCTCGTTGCGTTGTCTTTAACTTAAGCCGAACCCCCTTCGCAGAGAAACATTTTGGGGTAATAGCACGCCAAACGCGCCAAATTTTTCACTCGACCATTTGAGGTTTCTTCTTGAAAACTTATAGCCCTTTATAGCACTGGCGAGAGTAATTTGCCTAAACGTTTTTTGGAAAACATTTTATGGTCATGTGGCACCTCTTTTACTTTTCCAGACGAGTGGGAAAGTGGAAATAAATTTTTTTATTTCAGGAAGGGTAAAATGAAGAAACAGCACGTATGAAGAATATTTTGTTGTGTATTTAATCTTAGCGGATACTAAACTAAAACACCTCTAATGTCTCACAAAATATGTTGGGCACAGAAGAAGATGTTTTTCTTGTAAAATTCTTAATGCGTCTTTCTTTTTTTGTTGTCTGGAAACATGCAAGGGCTGTCACATATATCCTAAATCCCCCCCCCCCCCCGCGTCTACCCAAAAATGAAGTATTCAGGCAAATTACTTTCGTAAGTCTTATAAAAAGAACACTACTTCTGGAGGCCGCCGCGGTGGCTCAGTGGTTATGGTGCTCGGCTGCTGACCCGAAAGACGCGGGGTCGATCCCGGTCGCGGCGGCTGAGTTTCTTCAAGGCGAAACTCTAGAGGCCCGTGTGCTGTGCGATGTCAGTGGACGTTAAAGAACCCCAGGTGGTCGAAATTTCCGGAGCCCTCCACTACGGCGTCTCTCATAGCATTAGTCACTTTGGGACGTTAAACCCCATAAACCAAAGCGCATTTCTTCTGGAATAAGCTGGCACGAGTCGGGAGAGAATTCTGGTGTTTTTTGGCGCGGATTGTCCGGGCTGTATACAAAAGGATCGAATAAACTAGATGTGAATTGCTGCGAGATCTTTCAGGCAAGTATAGCCTCCAACAGCTTCTATTCGCTGCATGGTCTTCGACAGCAAATACCTTGGTAAAGACATATTACCGGATGCGTAGTTTGAAGTGGATTGCACAAATTAAGTTGGCGCCACAATTTTTAGCTTCTCTCCGCTCGTGGCTGATTTGATAGATGACCAGGGACCATTACTCATGGGCTCTCAGAGCAGACAAGCCATGGTACTTTACTGCGAAGCACCTGCCTGTTCTACGTAGGTGTTTTTTTCTGGACACTGAAGCTCTCATGGCTTCCACAGATGGTTCGTGGCCGGTTTAGTGTTTCTACAGCTGCATGTGGCGAGCAACTATGGCACGCGTTGAAGAGCAAAGAAAACCTGAAAGTTGCTCGTGCATGTAAACAATTGTTGGAGCTTCTGGGAAATCTAACCGAAGAACGCAGAGAGCCGGATTTTAGATCTGAGTTCTCTAGTTAGGGCTCCCTGAAATAGAAGCCTGTAATTCGTGCGCGATTGACCCCATACAATGAGACAAATTGTCTTTGAATGCTCTTCCAGGTCTCCGATTTTCCAGGCCAACGGGAGCGGATGCCTGCAACGTCGGCTGCGGCAAACGGTACGTGCTTCTCCTACCCAATCTCTCCTATGGCCACTAATCTGCTCGAAAACCGACATAACTGCCTAAGGAGGACAGGAAAGCCGCCCATTACGGGCATAATCCGACCTATTCTGAGAGAAGAACAATTATCGGACCGAGACGCCAAGCCGCACAGCTAGGCCGCACTAGGATTCCTCCCCTCCGCCGACTCCGTGGGCGACGGCAGCCGTTGTCATGGAGGTAACGGTTGAAGGCCGCACCATCACCGCGGAAGAGCAAAACTCAAGCGACTGGACACCGGTGCTGTATAAAGCCTACGCCTCCCGACCAGCCAGTTCGCCGAAACCTTACCGCTCCGACAACGCTACCTCAGACGCAGCTCACCCGAACGCCAACAACGCGTCGCGCCACGCAGCTGCCGTAACCGGCAGCGGCAAGACGCCGGCCCGTCTACCACCTGCGACTAAGGAGGCTCGCCTCGCAGTACAGCGGAGCAAGCAGCTGCCACCACTCCCACCGAACGCTATTCGAGTAGTCGTTCGCCCGCGAGGTGAACTACGGCTCCTAGATGTCCCAGCACCCCGGCTCTTGAAGACAGTGCAGACCCAGCTCGACATCATTCCACCGGACGACTTCTGCCTGCGCGTCCACCCGACGAACAATACTTTCACCATGGACACCACACATTTCCCAACAGTCGAGACTCTCAAGACGCTGACCTCTCTCACCATCGAAGGCAAAACATATCCCTGCGCGGCATACGTAGCACCACCACCGGGGGCTACCAGAGGAGTCATCACGAACGCCTATGGCGACGAGACGCCGACGCAACTGTACCACGACCTGGTAAAAAGAAATCCTGAATACACCATTCTAGCAGCACGACGCATGGGAAAGACACACTCCATCCGGATCACCTTCGACGAAACCACAGTACCTCACTCCATCAAATACATGGGAGCCATCCACCACTGCACCCCATACCGTGGCAGTCCGGATGCCTATACTAACTGCAGACAGCCGGGTCACCGCCATGACATATGCTCGAGTCCCAAGACATATATCTGCCCCCGTTGTGGAACACAACACTCCCAAGAAGACACACTTTGCACGCCTAAGTGCATTCTGTGCGAGGGCTCACACCTGACAGGCACGGGATCCTGCAAGGGACGCAACATCCACCAGCCACGGAAACAGCCAAACCACCCACAAACGCAGCAGCACGACTTGGTCCTATCCAGAGAAAATTTTCCCCATTTGTCATCCGGACTCCCACAGCCCAACCAAAACAAACCAGCTTGGTCAGTGCCGTTGAAACAAGTCTGGGACACCTCCACCTCTTCACACAGGCGCACGACATCCTTGCCTGCACAACCCAGTCTACAACAAGCCCTGGCAAAATCTCAGGAGGAGGCAGCAGCGGCTAAAGCAGAAGCTACAGCAGCCCGAGCAGAAGCCGCCGCCTTGCGTTAACACATCGCCAAGCTGGAAGCCCAGATAAGTGCTCTTGCCGCTCGTCCTACCCTTCCACCTGCTCCCACTCCTACCACATCCCAAACTCCTCCTCCCAACCCGCCTACCGCCGATACCTCGTCCTCCCACTCCGAGCCTAATTCCTCTCCTGATTTGCTAGCAATGGAGGCTGACACTGATCCCTTTACAAATTCACCTCCGTGCACAACGCCTTCCCCCTCCACACCCATCTCACTAAACAACATACCAACCCTGCTTGAATCATTTGCAGCTCGCTTTGAGGCAAAACTGCAGGAAGCTATAACTCGCATCAACGAGGAATACACACCCATCAAAGACGCAGTAATCCGCATAACACAAGACAACGCTATTCTTAACCACCGATTCGATGTGCAAACTCAAGGATTCTCTGAACGCTGTAACGATCTTGAGTCCCGACTCCCAAAGCGTGACCCCACACCAAACAGACGCAAGAAGCCCAAAGCACCGGAGGAACAGACCAACCCTATCCCTACCATAGTTCAGGGCTCCCAACCCCCCGTTACAGCTCCCTCCTCTATAGATTGTCATGATGGCAGTTCCACTCCGTAATCTTACACTCTGGCAGTGGAACTGCCGGGGATTTGGTCACAAGCGTCACGTAATCCACCAACTGCTGTCCTGCGCTGCAGGACCCGACATCCTTGCCCTGCAGGAACCCTCAAACCCACTCACCCTACCCGGCTATGTCCTGTTCTGCCCACATCCCCCACACCCCCATTTCTGGTTCGTCGTTCAATCACCACCATCTCCCATTCCATAGTGATTGAAGACATTGATTACCTTTTTATTGAGCTTGTGCCGCAACACACTCGAGCGAACAGTGTCTTCATCCTAAATGTTTATAGCCACCCTAAGTGCCTTCAAGGTAACTTCGAACGCCTCTTTACGCTCGCGAAGCGCATAGCCAACAAGTGCCCCTTAGTCGTCGTGGGAGACTTTATCGCCCCACATACAGCCTGCGGTTACCCACACGACACACCGAAAGGACGTCGGGTATGGTTAGCCGCGCAACAAGCCGGTCTCTCCCTTCTCACAGACCCCACCTCTCCTACACGCACGGGAAACAGTTTCTGTAAAGACACTACGCCAGACCTCACGTTCGCACATCGCCTCCCTCACGCCACATAGTGCAACACACAAGAGAATCTTGGTAGTGACCATTTCATCATCGAGATTCTCTTACACATTCAACTACATCGCAGGCCTCTCAGAGGCTCCACTCTTACAAAGTGGGACTCTTTCCGCTCATGTAGAACAGCACGCACTTTCGTCCCCATCACGGACATCACCGCACGGACCGAGAAGCTAAAAAGCGATGTCCGATCCGTAACTTTTACTCTACCCGAAGACTGCCCAAGCGACACAATTGACTCCCGCCTCCTACATTTATGGGAGGCTAAAAGAGGCCTAGAGCGCCGCTGGCAAAGGCAGCGATGGAACCGGACACTTAAGCGTCGCCTCGCCCGCCTTAACAAAGAGATAGAAACACACGCAGCGAATCTTTCACGTCAGAACTGGGAATCTATCTGCAACAAGCTTGATGGCAATATGAGTGTGCCTCAGACCTGGAACCTTTTTCGGCACTTAATAGACTCCACTCTCTCTAAGACTGCCCAGAGACACGCCCTCACCAAACTCATACATGCTTCAGATATACCACCACCAGACCTCCTCCAAGAACTTCGAAATCAATACTTCCCCACATACCCTCCTGCCCACCACCCTGATTATGCAGGCCCCCCTAACGACCAGCTTGACCAACCCATTGCAGAAGCAGAGGTCCAGGCTGAACTCCAGACGCTTAACACGTCCTCAGCCCCCGGCCCAGACGGGGTACATAACAAGGCTCTCAGGAATCTCGACGCACAATCCATTGCTGCACTTACAGAATACTTTAATGAGTGCTGGCGACTGGGCACCCTCCCACCACAATGGAAAGAGGCAAGAGTCATTTTCATACCCAAACCTGGCAAACCTCTGCTTACTTCTAACCTCAGACCCATCTCCCTCACATCTTCTGTTGGCAAACTCATGGAGCATGTACTCCAGTGCAGGCTTTGCCAATACCTAGAAAGCAACAATCTCATGCCCACTAGCATGTTTGGATTTCGACCAGGGCTTTCCACACAGGACGTCTTCTTGCAGCTAAAACATCACATTATCAACTCACAGACCTTCGACACTAAAGCTATCCTGGGGGTGGATCTCACTAAGGCATTTGATAACGTTACACACTCAGCTATCCTAGAAAACCTTACGACCCTGGGAGTTGGCGCCAGGATGTACAACTACATCCGAGACTTCCTCAGCCACCGCACAGCCACGCTTACCTTCGGCGACCACAGCCTACCAGGGATCACGCTGGGAGCACGAGGTACGCCGCAGGGAGCCGTCCTCTCCCCTATTTTATTCAACATAGCACTTCTTCACTTACCACAACAGCTAGCTCAAATTCCCGACATCCATTTGAGCCTCTACACCGACGACATCACTGTCTGGGCAAACCATGGCAGCGATGCCGAAATAGAAGAACACCTACAATTGGCACTAACCACCATCGACGCATATGTACGGGAGCGTGGCCTGACCTGCTCCCCTTCAAAATCGGAGCTTTTCCTCTACCGGCCCAAGCAACACGATTCAGTCAATGCACCCACCTCCCTCGCCCTAGGTACCCATCCCATCCCACTAGTACACAAAATCCGCGTGCTAGGACTGGTTCTCCACTCCCACGGTGCTCACGGAGAAGTCATAATACACTTCAAACACACGCTCAACACACTACTCGATTGATTCGCCGCATAGCGAACCGCAGGGCTGGCCTACGCGAGCGAAACACGACTCGCCTCACCCAGGCTTACATCATAAGCCGCACAACATATGCCCTTCCATACTTACCCCTCAAACAGAAGGAGAGAGACCGGGTTAATGCGCTCCTACGTAGTTGCACGAGAACGGCTCTACGTCTTCCCCCCAGCACATCCAACGACCGACTTCTCAAACTAGGTGTACACAACACCTTTGAGGAGCTAAAAGAAGCTACCTTTATGGCACAACTATCCCGTCTATCCAGCTCAGAGGCTGGTCGTACTTTATTGTCCCAGTTGAGCCTGACCCCAATTACAGAGCCTACCGAGGGGGTCTCCCTTTCTGCTACCCTCCGCTCTAACCTCAACGTAACCCCCATCCTCAAGAACATGCACCCTGAGCGAGACAGGGAACGCAGAGTAGCAAGGGCTCGGGCCCTTCACAAACAGTATAGCGAGGACCATGAGGTGGTCTACGTGGACGCAGCGGAATATACGACAGGCTCCCGTATGGCCCTGGCGGTAGCCGACAATAATGCAAAGCTTCTAACCTCCAGCTCAATCATTACCAATTCGACCACAGAGGCAGAAGAGGCAGCCATCGCGCTTGCTCTCATTTCTACATCTGACACAAAAATTATCTCCGATTCCAAATCTGCAATTTTAAATTATGCGAAGGGCCACATATCCAGCACCGCTGCTCGTTTACTACGTTTCTGGCAGCCCCGGCGCCTCATCACCCTCATCTGGACGCCAGCACATGCTGGCCTCCCTGGCAACGAGGAGGCTCATTCCCTAGCCCGAGGTCTCACATTCCGGGCAGGAGTCGAGCCCCCTCTACGAGCCTCGGAGCGCCTGCTCTCCTTCCGTGATATTCTCTCGTACTACCGAGACAAACGAAGGGATTACGCACCCCCAGCTCCATCCCTCACCATACCGCAGGCTGCACATTGGCGACTACAAACCCGAACTGTTCCATACCCAATACTGCTGCATGCCCGATACCCAGACCGATTCCCGTCATCATGCAAACTTTGCGGCAAACCAGGAGACTTCTTACACACCCTCCTCACATGCCCCACCTTCCCTCATCCCCCATCACCAACCGCGGCGGAGTCTTACTGGGAGTCTCTTCTGACCAGCTCGTCCGCTCAAGACCAGCGCCGGATCATCTCCAGCGCTCACAGTAGGATTGCGCTCCAGGGGCTATCCTTCGCGTTGTAAGGGTGCCTCCTCCTCACATTGAGGAGGCATCCAAGTGCCATGTAGGGGGCTTCGCCCCCACGATTTACATCATTGGCAATAAAAGTTTCCACCACATCCACCCCCTCAGCGACAGCCTTTCCCTTTTCTTATAATAAGGAATCTTCAGTGAATGTTCCTGTGGCATACGTGCGTCTCGTATGCACGTGTGCGGGAGGGGAAACGAAGAGGAGGGCGGAGGTTCGGAACGCGGCGAGTTCAGTGCTTTTTGCGTGCGTGCTCGGAACCTCTCCTTTCCTATGTATTTGATTGGCTGGCATCCTTTCCCCAGTATTGGATTGGTTGCTGTCCTCGCCAAGGGCGGAGACAGAAGGCTTGAAACGGAACTCTTCCGGTTAAGCGGGGCTGATTTCTTGTAATCAACGGTTCAGTCATGTTTTAAGTAGTTTTCTCCTTGCTTGTTTCTTCTCGTTTATTCTTGTTAATATATAGTTAACCTTCTTGTCCCGCCATCGAGTAACGTGATTGTTTGCGAGTCCGAACCATCAATTCATCATCATCAAGTGTTTCCTCTCGTCACCACCTGAAGGGGAAACTCAACACCCCCTCTTTGTTGTTATCGCGGCAAACCCTCTGAGGTTGTACGTTGTTACGCTCTCGAGATACCCTCCTCCTCCTTCCATGGTAACCACCCCGCGGATGGTTGCCTGAGTAACCACCTTCGAGTTATGCACTCCGCGCTCTCAGTACTACCCTTGCACGGTAACCGTCCACCTTCCATGATAATCCTCCTTCTTTTAGTTCTCGCGGCAAACCCTCTAGGATTGTACATTCTTACGCCCCCCAGACACATTCCTCCTTCAACGTTTACAACCTGAAAGGCTGTTCCCGGGTCGGTGGTGCTGGTTTGAATCCCCAGAATGGATTACCCTTACAGCGGCCTTTCGGCTATTGCTCCGTCTAAGCCACTGATTTGAATGATTCTGTCACTACCACTGCTTCTTAAGGCCAGTGCCCTCTGTAAACTTCATGAGTGATTTTGACAGCGATCACCGCTCACTTCCCTTATCAGCCAACTTCTAGTTGCGGATTCCTCATACTCATCATATCCTGTCCCTTCTTTCATTCATTACCACCCTACAATTACGCATTCCTCCACATTTTTCCTACCCTCTCCCTTCCACGATAGCCCCGTCCGGCACGCATTCCTTACCTCTCGTCATACCCTCCCATTTTCTTCCCCTGTAATCACCCTGCCGATGGAGCTCATGGCAACCGCTCCCTCACCGGTTACGCTGACTGCTATTATTACTACTACTACTACTAATTCCGCTACTGCACCGGAGCGACTCCCAGGAGCCGGCGCTTAACAGGTGTCGCTGAGAAACATAATCATCATCATCATCAGCCTGACTATGCCCACTGCAGGTCGAAGGTCTCTCGCATGCCTGTCCTATTAATTAAGATGGCATATTAAGCTTGTTGGTAACACATGCAGAACAAAAATAGCGCAGGAACAGAACAGGGACAAGCATGGACACACACGAGCGCTAACTTCCAACAGTTTGTTGGAACCGCAGCGCGGTAAATATGCACGACGAGGCGATATTACGCAGGCGCTCGAGGACAAGCAATTTCAATATTTTCTAGATTATCTAGATTACCTGAGAAAATATTGAAATTGTTTGTCCTCCTGCGCCTGCGCAGTGTATCGCCACATCATGTATATTAACCACCCCGCAATTCACAATAAACAGTTGGAAGTTAGCGCTGGTGTGTGTCCTTGCTTGTGCCTGTTCTGTACCTGCGCTATTTTTGTTTGACTGTCCCATTAACCCTGCCGTTTGCCAGTTGCGGCCACCGTATTCCCGCAAATTTCTTAATCTCATCCGCCCACCTAACTTTCTGCCGCTCCCTGCTATGCTTGCCTTCTTTTGGAATCCACTCCGTTACCCTTAAGGACCAGCGGTTATCTTTCCTTCGCATTACATGCCCTGCCCAAGCCCATTTCTTTCTCTTGATTTCGAATAGGATGTCGTAACCAGCGTTTGTTCCCTCACGTTCTCTGCCCGCTTCGGGTCTTTTAACGTTACACCTATCATTTTTCTTTCCGTGGCTCGTTGCGTTGTCTTTAAGTTAAGCCGAACCCCTTTCGCAGAGAAACATTGGGGGGTAATACCACGCCAAACGCGCCAAATTTTTCACTCGACCATTTGAGGTTTCTTCTTGAAAACTTATAGCCCTCTATAGCACTGGCGAGAGTAATTTGCCTACACGTTTTTTTGGAAAAACATCTTATGGTCATGTGGCACCTCTTTTACTTTTCTAGACGAGTGGGGATGTGGGAATAACTTCTTTATTTCAGGAAAGGTAAAATGAAGAAATAGCACGTATGAAGAATATTTCATTGTGTATTTAATCTTAGCGGATACTAAACTAAAACCCCTCTAATGTTTCACAAAATATGTTGGGCACAGAAGATGTTTTTCTTGTAAAATTCTTAATGCGTCCTTCTTTTTCTCTTGTCTGGAAACATCCAAGGGGTGTCCCATATATCCTAACCCCCCCCTCCCCCCCGCGCCCCCCAAGAAATGAAGTATTCAGGCAAATTACTTTCGTAAGTCTGATAAAAAAAAACACTACTTCTTCTGGAGGCCGCCGCGGTGGCTCAGTGGTTATGGTGCTCGGCTGCTGACCCGAAATGCGCGGTTTCGATCCCGGCCGCGGCGGTCGAATTTCGATGGAGGCGAAATTCTAGGGGCCCGTGTACTGTGCAATGTCAGTACAAGTGAAAGAACCCTAGGCGGTCGAAATTTCCGGAGCCCTTCACTACGGCGTCCCTCATAGCCTGAGTCGCTTTGGGACGTTAAACCCCACAAACCAAACCATACTTCTGGAATAAGTTGGTACGAGTCGAGAGAGAAGTCTGGTGTTTTTTGGCGCGTATTGTCCGGGCTGTATACGAAAGGATCGAATAAACTAGATCTGTATTGCTGCGAGATCTTTCAGGCAAGTATAGCCTCCAACAGCTGCTACTCGCTGCATGGTCTTCGACAGCAAAAACCTTGGTAAAGACATATTACCGGATGCTTAGTATGAAGTGGATTGCACAAATTAAGTTGGCGTCACAATTTTCAGCTTCTCTCCGCTCGTGGTTGATTTGATAGATGACCAGGGACCATTACTCATGGGCTCTCAGAGCAGACAAGCCATGGTACTTTACTGCGAAGCACCTGCCTGTTCTACATAGGTGTTGTTTTCTGGACACTGAAGCTCTCATGGCTTCCACAGATGGTTCGTGGCCGGTTTAACGTTTTTATAGCTGCTTGTGGCGAGCAACTATGGCACGCGTTGAAGAGCAAAGAAAACCTGAAAGTTGCTCGTACATGTAAACAAATGTTGGAGCTTCTGGGAAATCTAACCGAAGAACGCAAAGAGCCGGATTTCAGATCTGAGTTCTCTAGTTAGGGCTCCCTGAAATAGAAGCCTGGAATTCGTGCGCGATTGACCCCATACAATGATAGAAATCGTCTTTGAATGCTCTTCCAGGTCTCCGATTTTCGGCGCGATTAGACATATTTATCAGTGAATTTACAGGATAGTCTTTGAAGCACTAATGCAAATGATGGAGGGAATGGAGGCCTATCAGTTTTTGAAATCTTCAAATGATTTGGATGGTATCGAAAAAATTGCGACGACACATTGGCAACTAAAGTCTTGGGAGGTGAAAGCCGAGGACGCAATGCCGTTACGACTTCCGGTGGATGTGACGTCACACCGTTCCCGTGGCTATATCGATACCCAAATTATACATCTTTCGGGGATCTTAAGTGTTAATTACGCTTAATTACACATTTTTCCATCTAATTTGACAGAAATACGACGTTTTTCCGACTATTTTGTGACAATGTTCACTATGCCGTGACGACTTCCGATGCATGTTACGTCACACCGTTCCCGTGGCTATATCGATGCCCGCGCTATTTCGACGCAATTTCGACATTTTTGCCTATGATTAGTAATTACTATAAAGTGATCAAACTTGGCTTCTAGGTTCATTTTTTGCTCTTCTATCTGAAGCAACCATTGGTTTTCTTTTACTTTTTTACTTCCCCAGTTAAACGCGTGTGACATGGTTTGTCAACGGACAGACGACAGTATGAGCCATTGAAGGCTTCCGCGTTAAAAGTGCTGTTCGCAAACGTACCCCGCACTGTTTTCAGCTCAGCGGCACTTTGACTTTCTCAGTGAGGCGTCAGAAAAAACTCCTTTCTGTTGGATGTGTGCCAGTCACCTGGCCAACCGGCATTTCAAGAAAGAGCACGTGTATTGGGACACCTCAAACAATGCCTCCTTGGTGACCGTCGCCTAAAGCTTTCTCTGCGCCCCCATGAACAATGGCTTAATTGCAGCCCATAATTACCGGACGCTAGGCGAGAAGTCGAAGTTTGCAAATGCACAGTGCACATTCGCTTCATTCTGACAGCAGGTTACAATCGGCGCTCAGTCGCAACGAAATGTCGCGACTGGTTTCCCTGAGCAGTGACACCTCCATACATCTTAGTCCGCATAACTGATATTTGCAAACGACACGTGTGCAACCTCCTTTCGCATTTCATGCATTATTTGAGTATGGAAGGCTGTGTCTACTCACCATATTAATCCGTTTAATGTAGGCGCCTGACAGAATTCTTACGTCTATATACTCTCTCCATTGGGTAGATCTCAATATCTTTGCGTCCTGTTCGAAAGAGGTCTGGACCACCCAGTGTGATGGGTGGTTCCGTATCAATAACTTAAACTCGCTGCCCAATCCCAGAGGTTTTGTTGAGAACATTACAGAAGTCTTTACTTTGGTTCCGTAAAGCTCCACTTCAAAACTGCAAAAAAAAGAACATAACGGTACGCCACTAGATCATTGTTTTAGCATCAAAGTGTTACTTCTTTTTTTTTTTTTGCTTTGCACCTTAAAGATGCACTGAAGAGAAATCTGAGCTCGTATTTTTACCGTTGGAACTCGAACTATACGTTCCGAGCGTTCCTGGAAACTCCGAATTAAGTCCCTGGGAGTCCGATTTCCCTAATTTAAATTAGTTTAATGTCGGGTTCCCACCCTTTTTTTTTAAATTCCCCGCATACGGTGGGAGGAGCAGACTTAACCTTTCAGCCAGTCTCGTGTCGACTTGCGGCTCTGCCATCAGCGGAGTGATACGTAGTGATCGGCGAAAGCAAAGAGTCCACGCGTATGTTTATTTCCGTGGGCCTAATTCGCAGCTATATAGTCTCTGGCTAGACCTATTTATTCAAGGAAGCCTAAAACAAACAAAATAAAAGCGAAAGCAAAGTTTCCACGCGACTGCCTGAAAGGCACTCCATGCGTTGGTCCACTCCTCCCACCGGATGCGGGGAATTAATAAAGGCTGGAGCCGGTTGTTAATCCCATTTCATTAGGCAAATCGGCCACACAGGGCAATAAATTGAAGTTTCTAAGAATGCTAGGAACGTGTAAATCGAGTTTCCGCGGCAAAAAGACGAGATTCCTCTGCACTTTTAACTTTACTCGTCTATGACTTCGTAAAGGAGAAATACATATTGATTCTTTTATTAATTTTCTGATATCTATGCGTACCTTTTTCATGTATGACCGAGAGATGATGTAGGAGACAACTTGATACCAAAGTCGTTATTTTCCAGGTGCTATACGATAAGCTGAGCATCGGCGACGTATCGGGCAGGTGCGGCGTTTGATCCCCAGTGCCGTCGAGTAGATACCACTGATACAACGGGTACTAGCTTTTCGTAGTGAAAAGCTTGGAAAATGCTTGAAAAAAAAAAAAGCTAACTTTCTCTACTATTCTATTGATGTTTTATGATGAAAAACATCCGCCGTGCGTCTACTAATTACAGCCCTGTGTTCTGGATACATTTAGAAAATGAGCGTTTGAATCAGAGCGTAATTCGTCTGCCTTTGTTGATTGCCGCTTGAGTTCTTGGGCTTGCAGTCGTACTCTTATAGCGCACTAGCTATATTCAAAAGCACTCGTTCTGTATATGTTCAACTGTGATGGGACATAGTGACTGAGGACAAAGTGCGTGGCAAGAAATTTACGGCATTTACAAAATGTTGCGAGAGCTATGGAAACGTAGGCATTATAAATGAGCTGGTTAAAGCGCGAGAGAAACTGGGAAAGACCCAGTATTGTTCGCTGCCAAAAAGCGTCCGTTATCGCATGACCATCACGTGAAAATAACCGGTGCCGCGCGCCTCGGGATCTCTTCTTTGTTACGTAACTATCTGGATCGGACGCACGGCGTGGTCTTCCACGGCTGTTCTACGGGGCATCAGTTCCTGGAAGAAAAAGCCGAGGACACTATGCCGTGACGACTTCTGGTGAATGTGTCGTCACATCGTTCTTGTCGCTATATCAATACCCAAATTATACCTCTTTCGGGGATCTTAAGTGTTAATTACGCTTAATTACATATTTTTCCGAGGACACTATGCCGTTCTTGTCGCTATATCGATTCCCAAATTACACATCTTTCGCGGATCTTAATTGTTAATTGCGCTTAATTACACGCTTTTTCATCTAATTTGACGCAAATCCGATGTTTTTGCGACCATTCTGTTACAATTTTCACTATGCCGTGACGACTTCCGATGCATGTGACGTCACACTGTTGCCGTGGCTATTTCGACGCAATTTCAACCTTTTTACCTATAATTAAGTAACTAATTACTCTACGATCATCAAACGACTTCTACGTTCATTTTTTCCTCCTCTATCCGAAGCCACAATTTGTATTCTCCTATCGCTTTAGCTCCTCCTTAAGAGCATTACATGACAGCGTTAATGCGGCAATACCCACATATGCAGAACTGCTAATTCTCTGCTTTACATTCATAGATCCCTGGGAGTCCTCATACTCCTCCTGGCGGAGTGGTGCAGCGGTTAAACGATGCGCCACTGCCCCGACAGGTGGCTGTTCCAAACACAGCCACTGGGGGTGTTTGTGAGGCCCAACTTTCTCTTCCCGAGCCTCCTTTCGCGACCGGTAATTAATTTAACTGCCACCTACCACGGTGGGCAGTTTGCACGCTCTCCGGTGGCAGGTTGTGGTGGCAGATGATAACACCGGCGGGTAGCAAGAAGGGCCCACAGAAGTGGCTTGGATCGGCTGGGCGATAGGCGCCGGCACCGGTTCAGGGTCTTGGGCAGGCAATGGAGGGGGGTGACGATCGCTATTGTTGGTATTGCTGTCACCGGTTTGGCCTTCGTATCCTGCTCCGTGTGGCCTGCAGTATAAGGCGGACCTTTGGTGGGACTGGGTATGGGGCTAACAGGCTTGGTCTTCGCCGGGACCTGGCGAGTATCAGCTGGCCGCAGCATCGACGTTGCGGCAGAGGCCTGTTGAGCTGTGGGCGGTAGTGACGTGGCAAGTGGAGATGCCGGAAGCCGCGACACGGCTGCTGCCGCATAGTCTTCCTTGGCTGCAAGTGGCTCTGGCGACAACGTCAATGAGGGCGATGTGGTGGGGACTGGGCACAATTTGTGTCTGGGTTGGAACTCTTGCACTGAGCCGCAGCAGGGGCATCGTTCGAGGGGTTCGCGGGCGGCAAGGGACAACTGCAAGGAGGCAGATCCAAAGACGCGCAGAGGACAGCTCTGGGAGCAGGACGTGCTCCAAAACCCGTGTTGAGCCCACCTTGTGTATTATCGAGAGCGACGGCCGGGTCGGAGGCGCTGGGTAGGAATGACGGCGAGGCGGGGAGGAGCTGCGGAGGCGGGTAGGGTTCTGATGCAGGAGGCATGAGCGCGAGGGAGGCCGGTGCTGGGCCAGAGGCTGGCGGCGGCGAAAGCTGGTCCGCTGCGTCGCAGAGCGGCAGCGGAACATAGCAGAAGCCGAAGTAGAGCAAGACGGCCGCACGCAGCTCATCGTATAGCCAGCATACCAAGGAACAGCAGGCGAGTCGGCGCTGAAGTCGGGCGGGAGGATATCACGGAGGTATGCGTGGTTGAACAGCTGGATAGTGGCGCAGTTCATGCACAGCGCAGCCTCGATCTCAGCGAACAACCCGCCAACGCCTTGACGCCGGAACGCTGGTAGCTGGGTCCTGCCAGTACCCCATCCTGGAACGCCGCTGCTGAAGCAGGGGTGGTTCGTCGGGTGACCACGTTGTAGAGGTCGATGTGGAGGTCACCCACGTTTATTTGACGGCTGTCGGAGAGTTAATAGAGGCAGAGCGGCGGCGGCAGCGGCGGACTGAGGCTAAGGTCGTTGATGTTATTAGCCTTTGAACACATGGTACATACCAACACGGGGGGGGGGGATCGACCAAGAATCGGCAGGCAAAGGCTGCTATTCACCTGTACATACTAAAATCAAAAGAAAAGCACACGGGAGAGCAAAACCGGGGGAGTCTACCATAAGGAGGGCAGAGTCCCGAGCGTTCTCTTGCGCGGGCCCACCACTTCGTCTTCCTTGCGCATGCTGAAACGGTGGCGCCTCATGTACCTTTCCAACTGCTTTTATGCCCTTGAGGCAATAAATAACGTTATCAACAAGCTGGAATTGATGGCAGCACACCCGGAGTTTGTGGGCCCAAATGCTGTTCAGGAATCTCTGAATGCAAAGTAGGGAATGACCAATGCCGCATAGATAGGCATTATGCCTATTTCATTTACACCATCGCTGAATACCCTCAAGGCTTAGCTTAAGTGTACCCTGCAAGTTTTTAGTTTAATCTAAAATGAGGATATATTTTTGGCGTAACTTTTAACGAATGTTCTGCTGACAACTGAAGAATGAGCAAGTTCCTTGAGTGGAATGACTCATCGAGAGATTGGCTGCGCCCTCTATCATGCGTCCTAATAGCGAGCTCCAAAAGATTGAGAGAGGGTGGCATACAGTACTAAGTCACAAGGAGCTAAGCTCTCTTGAAACTGTGTACCAGGCACCGTTTTGTGGAACCTTTTTTTCTTGCGAAAGCAACACTCCGACAGCCAAAGCGAGACCTCAGGTGGCCGCCGTAGCTACACTGACCTTGTTTCAATTGGTCGAATGGGTTGTGACGTCACAGTTCGCAAATTTCAAACCATGCAACGAATTAAAGGGATCGCATATTGGTGCTCTAAGTAAGTGGGACTAAGTTTAGTAAATTTCTGAATTAACCAATTAGCATAATTATCCTCTCTAGTCACACCAGATAAATAAATAAAACTGAGCAGAAAATTGGTCGAGTTGGGGAATCGAACCAGGGTTTCTGGAGTTCGAGACGAGCACGCTAACGACTCGGCCATGCCAGCTCGATGGATTGGAATGAACAAAGGAGCGTCTAGGGAATACGGTGTCTTCGTTCGCTCCCATCTTCCTCCCTTTCTGTTACGGCGAGGTTCAGGTGTCCACTGAGATATACGAGACAGGTTCACTTCCTTCCCTCAAAAAACAATTTACCGACGAGTGAGGCGTAGAGCCGAACGGGCGATGGCTGCCATCCTTCCCCACTCCGGCATGTGCCCTATGCCTTCTTCTCTCCACATCCTTTCCCTCTGCCCGACGGACCCTCCCCCGCGGGACCTAGAGAACCTCAAGACCTGGGAGGACTGGGAGACCCTGCTGCGCTCGGAGGACCCGGCCGTGCAGACCATCGCCCCCGGCCGGGCTGCCAGTGTTATGGACCTTAGGAACATAAACACTTGAGTGCAGTGGGATCGTGCGGGGACCCCGGGGCGTTCCCCGAATTCTTCTTGAAATAAAGTTTTTCTCTCTCTCTGTGGACTCCCTGGCAGCGCCGCAAGACGCTGTCGCGTTCCACTCTTAGAGGCGAAGCTTAACATCTAACCCACACATCAGTCACAAAAGCAGCAACACCACGCTTAAGGCTTTCGCATCACCGCACTTTAGGTCAACAAAGTGCCCCCCTTGATTTTTTTTTTGTTCTGGCAACACTGCTATGTAGTTCTAGAACACTTCCTCTTTGAGGAGAGCTGGCATGTCACTTGCCCCGGCGTTTATCAAACCCCGTGCGGAATGCTTTGCTTGCCGCGCTGCTTTATAAAAACCAGCACGACACGCGTAGTCTGAAACAGCGCTTTTAGAGCGATAGCTCGAGGTGCGACTCAGAGTTTCACCTGTCTTTGCGCATCTGACCTTGAAGCCCAGCCAAGGTCAAACCAAGCCACCCCCTTCCCTTAAGAATAACAATTATGTACTATGTGTCTTGCTGCGCATAGCCATGATATGCAGTTATGGTGTGGTCGTAGCTAATGACTAGCAACCACATGACCGACGGCCAGTGATCACTTGATCTTTGACCTCAGGCATTTGACCTCGACCTTTGACCTTAACATTTAAAGCTGCGATTCTGATCACCTGATGCGGCGTAATGAAATGGCGTTATAAATACCGCCAGCTTTGCTTTTGCTGGTATACTACCTTCAGCCTGGTTGAACCTCAGGCAATTGAACCTCAGGCATCGTCTGCGCCGGCGAAAGCCTTTTCAAACGCCGCGCCATTGATACAAACCGTGCTTTGGGCCTAGTGTCAGCATCAGCACCTATGTTCGTTTAGAAAGGTCAAAGTCGTGTGCGCTATCCTGATAAGCCAATAAGTGGAGGGGGTGGCTGGCTTTCCACGAGTTTGGTGACTGAAATGCAACACAGGTGGCGTGTGGGACTGACAGTCCCTCTTTAAATTTATGACTGGACATAAAATATTTATATGCGTAGCTGCCTCCCGCGTTCTTTTTCCTCTATTATAGCGGTCTGCTAATGATGCGCCGATGTATCTTTTGCGCAATCGAAGAGCAGGAGCCTCGACTACGTACTTCATCAAGATTTAAGTAACACGCGATAGATCTCTAGAGCCAGTGGGCAACTCTCAAGCCACTGGTGGAAAACGAGCTCAGGCATGTAAATCCAGAAACCTCTTCCAAAGCTTTTGCACGCTCTCTCGCACCCTCCTGCGCTGTGTGACGGGACATGACGATGTTTCGTATTGTGCATTGAAGGACTATGTCAGCGCTAACGCATGCATCTCTTCCTCACCACTGCCACGTACATAACTCAAAGCGCGATCGAAGTGTCCACTGATCCAGGAAGCCAGTTTATGCACCCTTCCTTCCTTCAAAATCCTCGCAGTCTATAGCTTTTAGAACGTTGTCAACGACAACGCCAATGAACACCATGAACGCCGACGGCCTATGGCTTCAGTGCCGCGTTTCTGCCAAAATGTTGTCAATGCCAACGCATGGGGTGGCTGGGGCAGGCGCCCGGTCGAGGCCGTAGTGGAGGGCTCCAGAATAATTTCGACCACCTGGGGTTCTTTAACGTGCACTGACATCGCACAGCACACGGGCACCTCTTTTGCGTTTCGCCTGCATTGAAACGCTGATGCCGCGGTAGGGTTCAAACCCGGGTACTCCGGTTCAGTAGCCGAGCGTCCTAACGACCAAGGGAGTAGATTTGCAAGTATAAGATGGGACAACCGGCATATGGTCCATCAGACCAATGGTCAAGCAATTTTACGGGTCAAGGGTCAAGGCCAATGGCATTTAAAGGTAAAGTCAAGGTCAAGCTGTGGACGTCAAGGTTGCGTCAATGTAAACCAAAAACTTTGGGCTCACCGAGGAGCCTAAACGTGGTGTTTACGTGATAGGGCAAGACGTCATGCCATATTTAACCGAGTACATGACGGAAGGGGCGCCGGAGCGCCTAGGAAAAATTAAAGGCGCTTTAGCTTTGGTTAAAGCGAGGGATAAGCGGTAGCTTCGATAGTTTAGCCTTGAAAATACGAAAGAAACGCTCAACGAACAGCTTAACAAGACTTTCCCAGCCTAAACCATCGTGAAACTATCGCTTCTCACTCGGTTTAACCGAAACTGAAGCGCCGTTAATTTTTTGCAAGTCATCGTGGTCACGTGACACTTACCATGTGGCCATTGTAGGCCGTCGGTTCCTTTTTTGCAAGTCATTGTTGTCACGTGACACTTATCACGTGATCCTTGGTTGAGGTCAGCAAGTTTTTTTTGCAAGTCATCGTCTAAAATCAGTGCATATCCCCAACACACTTTACCGTCGTACACGCAACAACGCATTCACTTCGTGCCTCTTTGACGAGCTTGAACTAATCACCCTTCAGGCCATATGCATTGCGTCCCAGTCTGGGACGCAGATGGCCTGGGTTCGAAGCCCAATGCCGGCGAACTGGCTTTATTGTGTAGAGAGACAAATTGGCTTTAATGTGCAGAGAACGAAGACGTTGTTTTGAAGTGGTTGCTACAGACTATAGCCGACTAAATAGACAGGTTTTAGAGTGGGATCACTGTTACCGAATGTGGATTGTCATTACGGGACTGGGACAATTAAGTGAGATGTGAATCCAAAGGGGGCATTTTTCAACACTAGCAGTAGCCTGCTATTGATAATGGTCGACCCATTATGTATAAAGATGTGAGTATCACCCTTTGTGTATTTTATGTTTTACTGGTTAAATATATACTTACAATTTGTTGGTACCATCGCAGACACAAAGTGCTGTGTAAGATGATCCGATTGGTGCAAAGGTAGAATAATAATGACAACGACTCCCCTGCAGACAAGCAGTAAAACAAAGTTGTTAATTGTGCTTCGCCTCATGCCCTTCTCCAAAATGGATTAATAGTAATAATAATAAAATAACAATGCTTTATTCTTCAGTATTTTCCAGGGTCGTTTCCAGCCCACTTAAGCAATAAAAGTCGGTTTGTGAGTGGGACTGGGCATACAAGCTAGCAACACTACTTACAGAAAAAAAGAAATAAAAATCAAAGTACCTCTTCTTTGACAAATAAACGAACAGCCTTTATGCAATGCAAAATCTACCAATCTTAATACTCGTTATGTTCACTCATGCTATAGGACGCTCCAATAACAAACTCATAAAAGCACTCATACATGCTAGTACATAATTCAAGACGCATTCATACAAAGCTTCACTTATTCTAACATTAACATTACATTTCAACTACGCATTAATTGCAATTAGGGAGCCACTGAAGGGGGGGAACGTTAGCAGTTGCTGCCTAAACATTTTGTACATTACGCGGGGCCTTTTCTGGACGAGGCGAACTGATTCTGTTGCTTCCTTCTCTCAGACAGGGTGGCACGCTCTTATAATCACACCACAAAGAGAGTTATAATAAAATTACCAGCAAGCTCAGACGCATAATACCCTGTGTTTACGATTTCTTGTATTGAAGTGCGCCGGTGGATTCATTCAGAAATATGAACGACCATGCTCTTCTTGTTTTTCCCTTTTACTTTCCAACAGGTTGCTTAGGGAATTCGTCAAAGGCCTTTAATTTATCGCGCATACTCCAACCGATCAGCGAAGTGATACATTCATTCTTAGCGCAAAGCTGACCATGAAGCAAAAAGTAGGTTCTGATGCGTTGTCGCTGGTAGGCTCAAAAAAGTGCGAGGACACTTTGGCAACTAAAGTGTTGAAAGGCGAAAGCCGAGCACACTATGCCGTGACGACTTTGGTGGATGTGACGCCACACCGTTCCCGTCGCTATATGGATACCCAAATTATACATCTCTCGGGGATCTTAAGTGTTAATTACGCTTAATTACATATTTTTCCATCTTACTTGACACAAATCTATTGATTTTACGACCATTCTGTGAAAATTTTCACTATGCCGTGACGACTTTCGGAGGATGTGACGTCACACCGATCCAGTGTCTATATCGACATCCGCGCTATTTCGACGCAATTTCGTCATTTTGCCTATAACTAATTAACTAATTAATCTACAGTCACCAAACTTGGCTTCGAAGTTCATTCTTTTCACCTCTATCTGAAGAAACTTTAGGTTTTCTTCCATCTTTTCTGAGTTCCCGAGTTAAACGCGTGTGACACGCTTTGTTAATGAACGACAGTATGAGGCATTAAAGGCTTTCGCCTTAATATATTGTCAGGTTGCTTCACCCTTACTTCTCGAAGAATTCGGAATGAAAAAAAAA